>NW_006439192.1:24732149-24733510 GCF_000325575.1 Pteropus alecto | reverse complement strand
GACATACTGTGGAACTGTACACTTGAAATTTATTGGATTTTGTTGATGTCACCCCAATGATTTTTTTTTTCAGTATGGTGACATTGGTTAACAAAGTCCAATAAGTTTCAAGTGTACAATTCAACAGTAAGTCATATATATATTGCATTGTATGTTCACCACCAATAGTTAGATTGACCCCACAAAAAGCTTTTCTTCCGCCTCCAGTTTCCACTCTCTTCTCTCCTTCCCTTTATATAAAAACTACTCAAAAGAATTATCTATAATCCTTGTCTCTTCCAATTCTTTTGCCCACATCACTATATCTAAACTGCTAATATGGTCACAAATGTCCTCCATTGCTAAATCGAGTGACCAGTTAGTTCCCTGTCCTTATTTTCTTGATTTAACAGCAGCACATAACTCAGGTACCTTCCCCTCCCTCTACTTGATACACTACTTTCACTTGGTCCCCAAATACTTTCCTCACTTATTTCTCTGAAACTCCTGCTCAGTCAGTCTTTGCTGGTTCTTTCTTACTTCTCAGACTTTAAATGTTGGAATGTTCAAGTCTCAGTTCTTGGTCTCCCCACACCCCTTTTTTCCTCTTACATTTGCTATTTTGGTGATTTCATGCAGCATCGTGGTTTTAAATGTGGATATGCTGATGACTCCCAAACATTTATCTTTAGTCTGGGTTTTAAATCCTATTGCCTTCCCAACATCTCTACTTGAATGCTTGATAGGCATCACTAATAAGTATGGGATGAATAAAGAAGGAATGAATAAATATATTTATTACATAAACATTCCCAAGCCAGAGTCCATGTGTGATATTACAGCTCCCAGTGTTTGTCCTGCATGGTTTATTATTAATTTACTTTCCCTTTTTCTTTCTCTGATTTCTAAGTAGATGTTATATGGTGACATCAGAAGAAATGCTTAGTAGACTGTGAGATTCGAGTTTTGGAAACAAAGCATTTAATCAACTAATCAGAAAGTTTACTAAATACTATAAGAAAGGAACTTTGCTTTAATGGGACTTAGAGAAGAATGAAGAATTTATTTATTTAAGAAATATGTGGCACGCTCTGTTCTAGGTACTGGATATACAACATGCGATAAAACAGACAAGATCTTTACTCTCACAAAATTTGTTTTATAGTGGGGCAAGAGGGAGTGAAGAGGAAGAGACAATAAACAAAAGCAAATAAATATACAATAGGCCAAATGGTGATAGGGCTATGAATAATAATGCAAGGAATGGAGAATAAAGCGAAGTGGCATCTATTTTAGATAAGATGATCAGGGACAACCTCTATGAGAGGATGAGGTTTTGGCAAAGACTTGAAGAAAAGGAGGGGAAAAATCATGCCATATTC
>NW_006439192.1:24710657-24731944 GCF_000325575.1 Pteropus alecto | reverse complement strand
AAGTTTCCAGACAGAGAGCACAGACAGAGTAATGGCTAGAAAGAACTAGACTACTAAATGTGTTTGTAAAACACAATGCCTACTATACAGCTCTCAACTGCTATTTGGCTTTGTTTGCAACCTTCTCTTTCCTTCTCATTCATAAGAAGTTAGGGAAATCTTTGCAAAAGTATCCACTAGGGTTTTGGTTTAAAGATTATATTATTTACATACTATATTCTTTTTGCTTTGCTGTATTAAATCAATTGTTTGTCTAGGTAAGAATGGGAACACATAATAACGACACCAGCCACCTTAAGGGAAGCATCAATCAAACCCAGCATGATACTGTCTGTGAATAAACAATGCTGTAGATGAGTATAACACAGACATGCAGCCTCATTTCTATTTCAGTGAAAAGTTCAGTACAAGATGTTTTCGTGAAGATAGAAAATTTGTCATACTGTGTTTATGATCACAAAAATGAATTTGGACAGGTTTCTATTTTCTTTTCTCTTCTCAAGAACAATTTAAATTAACCTAAATCACAATATCAGTATATCTTTCCTTCTTGCTACATATCCTATTTTGTTATTTAGCGTTTCAATCTCTGGCAAGTGTTCTTTCAGTGTTGAAATCTCATTGAGCTGTGATGCATTGTATGTAGGTTACTTTGGGTGTTTAGAGATTATGACTGAAGAAATGATTAGTTATATTACACTGCTGAAAAAAAAGCTGTCCTCATTTTTCTTGGGCTGCTCATTTTCCTAGACAAAGCATGCAGCAGAGGAAAAAAGGTGCAAACTTCCTTGCCAGGTAGTGAGGTTGGCCAAATCACACAAGCAGTTAGTGGGTTGAAACATGGTCTAGCCAAATAGTCCAGTTTCCTGTATTAATAAAGATTTTTAGAAGAGCTTTCCTTTCCAAGAGAAGATAGACTAATTCAAATAAAAGAGTTGAACCAGTTGTTTATGTATAGAGCCAACGTTTCTTAAATTGCTGGCTTGACTGTTGCAAATAGCTCTGGCTAGTTCTTTGATTACTTATTTCTTGCTTATCTTATACCTAAATAAAAATAATCTGCATATTACTTCTTTATGCTGCAAGGTTTAAAAAAACGAAAGAACATTGCTACTAAAATTCTCTTTATATATTATCTTTTCAGTTATTAAGTTAAAATATTCTCAGTGCCCTGTAATGATAATTGTTAAACTTTTCTCTATTTTAGATGTAAAAAAAATAATGATAACTAAGACTATCCAATAGACTCTTAAATAATACTTTACAACAAATAGGAGATAAGTATATATTTTAGAAAGCTAACACTGAGCATACTGAGTTTAACTAGCTAGGCCCTCCAGCCCATATTTTGTAATAAACTCTCATTCACAAACAACAAATCGGGTGTTACCTATGTATATATGTTTTTAGGGCCAATAGTTTGATATGCAACTTTTCTGCTGAGAGTGAGGCCGCTAAGACTGTGAAGGAGATATTGATGGTTTGAAAAAGAGAAGGCAGAAATGTGGAAGAATTTACTGACAGGGAAGTAAGTGATTGAAGGGCCAGTTGGAGATTAGTAACAGTCATTTAAAATGAGATAGGTAATTATGTTGTGAAGAAAAAACAGACATGAGTGACTACATACTGAAAGACTCCATTTATAAAAAAAAAAAAAAATCCTAGAAAATGGAAAATTGCATGGACCCTTCAGTGAAGAATAAATGTTTTATATCTGGATTGTTAGTTAGTTATATTGGTGTATGCATTTGTCAAAACTCATTGAATTATATACTAAAAATGAGAGCACTTTATTGTATGTACATTTTATTTCAATAGTTGATTTTAAAATTTAAAAAAATAAAATAAAAAGTGAGACCATCAGAAAAGAATGTTTTCATTCTTCCTCTATCAAACTACCTACTTGTTTCTAGACCCATATCATCTGTCTTTCCTCAGGTTATAAGAATGAACTATTTCTGCTTCTCTACATCCATCACTCCATTTATGTATAGAATACCATTCATTTTTTTCTCCACTCCAGGGTTTTTTTCTACAAAAATCCACCCCCTCTTCTCTTATATTCCCTTGTCCCTCTCTCCCTCTCTCTTCCTCCCCTTCTCCCCACTCCCACATAGGATTATTTAAATCAGAATAGGATAAACTATCTCTCATCTTAAAACCTCAACCTATAGCTTACTTACAAACTACCTGCTGCCTGATTTCATTCCTTTCTTAGAGCAAAATCTTTTGAAAACTTTATCTATGTTTACTGTCTCATTCACTTTCCATTTTCACAAACCATTCTACTTTTCCAATTGGATTTTGTCCACGCCATACTGGAACTTCTTCTATCAACGTCACTAAAAACCTCTATACCTCTGTATTCCCAAATGCTTTGCCTAACTGTTAGTGTTCACCATACTCATTATCTGTAGCATTTGATAGAGTTACTCTCTCTTTAAATGCTTTCTTCACCTGGCTCCAGGGATACTGTTCTCTCCAGGTTTCTTCCTGTCTCCCAGGATTCTTCCTGTTGGGCTCTCTCATTAGATCTTCCTCCTCTTCATTCCTCAACCTTTAAATATTGGCATGTCCGGGGTTCATTTTCTACATAGCCCCTTTAGGTAATCTCAGGTCTTACAGCTCCTTAACTTGTAATTATTCATTGATGGTTCCAGATTTATATTGTGTATAAAGCTCCATACTAAAAAAATTCAACTGCTTATTTGACATATCTAGTAGGATGTCCAGTAAATAGCTTAAATTTAATATACCTAAAATGAAACTCTCGATTCCTCCTCACTTCTGTAACCCTTGTACTTTCACATTTTGTTTTATAAGATTTAAAGATTCTTCCGGTGATGACACTCAGAAGAAAGGCAGAACTGTTTGTTACTTGCAGCTCTGATTAGGAGAAAAGCTATTGTGCAGGGACACTTAGAGTGTTGCATCAGGTCAGGGTAACAACAAACGGAAGCTTATATATGGCAAGTGGTTACTAGATTTTGCTGTATCTCTAGGGCCTGAATAATTTCTCAGGGCTCCTAGGCATAAGGACTGTCCCTAGTTATCTAGTACCTGGCCCTAGGGAAATTAGGGCAGGTGTATAGTGGTCTAGAATGTGAGAACCAGATAAAGGAAGTGGTTGGCTTGTTGACTTAATCAGCTACTCAAAAGGGGAACAGACCAGCTTCTAGCTGGGGCCTCAAAATTAGGTAAAGGTCGTATTAAAAAGAGAAAAGTAATTGTATCACACATTTGACCTAGTATTATTCTCTCTCACACATGCATTTATGTGTGTGTGTGTGTGTGTGTATGTGAGTATCTATATTTACATGCAAAGATGTATTGATTACTCTCCACTGGCTCTTCTCTTCCCGTTCCGTTATCTTTAGAGTACTTGGATAACAGTTTCTTTTGTAGTTTCTCAAATATCTTTCTCTAACCCTGATATGAAATAAAATCTTAGCAGGGCCTATAATTCTTGAACTGCATCATTTTTCTCATAGTGGTTGGTAGCTGCTCTTCTGGCTTCCACTGTTATAGATGAAGATTCTGACTCTTTGTCCTTTGCCTTTTATTTTTCCCCTGAATCTTATAACACTTTTTCTTTTCTTTTTTTTTTTTTTTTCTCTAGAGTTCAGAAATTTTACAGGATATCTTTAGGTGTCTTTTCTCATCAGTCTGGCCTGGAGCTCAAAAAGCCCATTTAATCTATGGCATCAGGGTTTTAGTTCAGGGAAAAACATCTCCTATCGTTTGTCTTTTTATTGATTCTCCACCATTTGTCTTTTCTCTCTTCTTGGTAGTTCTTTTCATATTATATTAAGTCTCCTGTTATATTCTCCAAGATTCTTTCTTTACCCTTATGGTTTTGTTCTGATTTCTCTGTCAGTTTTTCTCTGTGCTTCAGAATATTTCTTACACTTCATCTTCCAGAAGATACATCTGAGTAGTAAACATTCTCTCTTTCAACTCATCTCACAAATTGCTTGCTTGGTAAATCATGTTGCTAATCTACAAAAATCCTTTTCTAGGTATTTGCTATACTTGAGTCTCTTTCATGTCATTCTGCTTGTTCTGGCCATTCTTTCCTTGCATTTTTTTTTTTCTTTTTTCGGACAAGTTATTTTCATTGTTGGACTGCTGAGGTTCAGGTCACAAATGAGGGCAGTCCCACAGGTAGTCAACACCATCTTTATCCTATAATGGACAGTATAGAAACATATGGGCTGTCATGCCCTGCAAAGGTCCCTGAGATAAGTCACTATGAGTGGGGATTTCCTTGTATCTTCCAGCCTTGGGAACAATCTTATTAGCAAACCACCTCTTCAGTTTCTTCTTGGCACTTTTAAAAATTAGTTCTCTGCAAATGATAGAAAGTTTCTCACCAGTTCTCATTATTTAAACCTGAAAATACCCAGACCACTCTTGGACCTTATTTGTGGGGGGCCCCAGAAGTAATGTGGCTCACTAGTTGCACTCCAATCTTTTAATATGCATTATTTTTATTAGGTCACTTACTTAGATATTAATTATCCTACTCTCTCACCAGATTAAAAACACCATGAGAGCCAAGAGTCTTTGTGATTCATGATTCTCTCTCCAATGTTTGGCATATAAATAGTATATGTTTTATAAATATTCTTAAAATTTTAATTAAGAAATGAAGAGAGTTTTCGAAGAGCAGAGTTGCTGTGAGAGAGTAAGAGAAATAGAAGTGAAAAGAGTAATTAAGGGATGCTGATGTGGAGTATATAATGTTGAAGAAATGTCAAAAAAATATGTAAGCAATGTTGAGATTTCTTGAGGTTGTCTCTCTCTACAACATGTCTCTGTGGACTTTGGCTTCGAAAAGGCCACTAATACAATTAAACTGATGTTACTCTCTCTATATGGTTTGTATATGATTTCAAGTGTAAAAATTAAAAAAAAAAACACATTGTATTTACATGTGTAATCAATCAGTGCTTAATGAGAAATTTTCATATGGTGACATTATTAAATCACAGATTTGATTTGAAACTTCAAACCATTTAGCAGACACAGACAGATTTAGTAAATAATCAAATTAGCAAGATACATATATGCAGTTATATGCCTTGGTTTTTAAAGCACATTAGGAAATATTCATATTTTTTTATCTGCCTTAGATGAGATTAATTTAAAAGACTTAAACAGATAAAATAATATTTTTAAACATTTAGTTTTCTCAATCATTTGTATAAATTCTACAATTGTGCAAATGTATTAAATTTTAGTTAACATGTGGCTAGAGAAAAAAAGAGGGAGGAAAGGAGGGGGAGGGAAAATGAGGGAGAGGGAGTGAGACCAAGAGTGTGAGAGAGAAGACCTGAGTTTTAGTCTTGATTTGTAGTGTTTCTTAACATTTTGGGGCTCGAGAATTCCTTTTATAGAATGAGAATTTTAACTACATGATCTTATCGCTCCCCAACTATAGGATTTTAATGACTAGAATGAATTTTGACTTAAAAATTTCTGATTACATTTAATCTCCATTGAGAAATCTGTGTATATGGTATGTGTACATGTGTCTGTGTGTATACATATACATGTATATTTATATATATATGTACATATATATTCACATATAAATGCATATATTAAGTGGTATTTACTAAAGTGAAGTCTTCAGTTCAAAATGTTAAATTTGACCAAATGCAGTTACTTATGAAGTCATCTATTACTGTTTTAAGCAAATCTAGTGAGAACCTATTATTTTGACAGCAAGGATGTCAGAATGCTTGGATGTTTGCATGATATCTTTCATCACGGTGCTACAAGTTTCATAGGATTGTTTACCCTTATTATCTGAAGTAAGCAAGCGATGAGCTATATGGGTAAATTTCAGCAAATAAAGTGAACCATATATATTACATATTACCCACATCAACAATGTTCAAAAACTGTTATCTTTCCCAAGAATTTATATGCCTATGTATATTAAGCAGGCAAATAGGTATATTGCTTTGAAAGTAAGTCTCAGTCTTTCATAGTTTTGTCAATATAAACTTTTTCATAGACTCGGATAGTTGGTAGCACACTGTTACATGTAGATTTAGAAGGCATTGGTAATTTGTTCCTAAAGATGCAGGCTTTCTCGCATAAATATCTTTTTTCTTATAAATTGACAATAAATGCATTGTGTGTTTCCAGTCTTGTATAAAATAGAACTTGATGATTATATTTTAATGAGGGCTGTGGTTTCAATGTGTGAGCAAAGTAATAGCTCAGAAACCCTTTTGCAGTCTTATCCAAATCAGATTAAATATCTGAAAACTTTACCAGAAAAATAAGATAATTTTCAACCATGTTTAATCACCAAATAAATAGAAAGGAGAAAAAAATGACTTACATCACACCTTATAATTATATGTCTTTTGCCGAAGTATCCCAAAATGTGCAATTAAAAGATAACTACACAAAAAATAAAGACTTAATTTAATGTTGAAATAGAAATTCAATGACTTTGAGTATCCAGAAAATAGATGTGTTTCTTGGTTTTCCTTCACAGCCATCTGCCCAATGGATAAACATTTCTTTGAATTAAAGAAGCATTAATGATAGACATCTTTCAGATGAAATTACATGGTCTCTGCTGAATCCAAGGTTCAGAGAACCTCAAACTTTATGTCAGAGATATGCCAGGACTCTTACTTTTCTTTACTCTTTTTTTTTTCTTTAGAATATGTGCTTTCTACTTTAAGAGATGAAATCAAAATAGCGAATGCATTTATTTATTGTTGGTATATTAGTTTTCTATTGCTGCTATAAAAAAATTGCCACAAATTTAGTGACTTAAAACAACACACATTATTATGTTCCACTTCTTTAAATCAGAAGTTTGAAATGTATTTTACTGGGCTGAAATTGAAGTATTGACAGTACTACATTCCTTCTGAAGTTTCTAGGACAGAATGCTTTTCCTTTTCTTTTCCAGCTTCCAGAGGCCTCCTGCATCCCTTGACTCATTTCTTCCTAAACCTTCAAAGTCAGCAATAATAGATATAATCTTTTCCATTGGCATATTTCCCAATTTGATATTTGCTCTTTAATCTTATTTATAGTGTTTCATTGCACGGACATTTTTATACCAACATAGTCACATGTACTGACTTTACCAAATATTAACCAATATACATAGTTTGCTAAAAGAATCAATAGTGACAACTGTTAGGTATATATATGACTAAATTAGCAATCATTGTTTTTCTACACAGGCTTCCCATGAGAACTAAGTACATGAAGTATAGCAACACTGCTGGGGTAAAGAGCAGCCACTGTTTTATCAGCTGGACTAGTTAGCGCCTAATACTTCAAGTTCAGAGTCCTAATAAGACCCTGTTGGAGCACACAGTCTGCTGAAGTGAATGGGACATCTTTCCATAATACTAATCCTATGAGTTTACTTCCTCTACCTGGCTGCACAATCCAAAGTGAAAACCAGTCTACTTTAACTACGTGTACAAAGAAAAGAGTCACAAGGGAGAAATAACTGGCTTACTGATTTGACCTGGAGGTGACAGGAAGCTGGAATTAGAAGTATGGCCAAACATATGCATTTCAGACTGCAGTGACTGCCCATTAATATGGGCCAATCAGTGCCTTGGAATATAATCAAGGAATGGAGAAGGAATAGAGAGCATCTCACCCTACAAAAAATTCAACACTTTAATAAGAGTTTAAAAAAAATTCAAGTTCAATCAGTAGGAAGAAAATATATTAGCATGGATCATGTCTAAACTCTATGGGAGAAATTTGCAAATAAATTTACTCTTTAGATGTCTGAAAGAAAAAAATTCGCCCCATTATAAGATAATAGTCATTGAAAGCATTACATAAACTATCACAGCAGATAGTATAAATAATAAGCTTATTTGGAGTTGCTTAAAAAGTAAACATAAGATTGGACTTTAAGGCAAAGACTTTTTACTTTTATCCATTGATCTTACATCTTAAATTTTTTACAACGCAATATATTAAAGATATAAGTAAACACACACAACACAAAAAATATTAACCCAGAAGACTATATAAGAAAAACAAAATTGTTCCTCAGGAATAAATATTACACTTAGCTCCAAGATAAATATAACTATATAAATAAGTAACCAAACAGACTTGGCCTTTATTTATATGTTCAGAGAAAACTGCTCCAGGACAATGCAATTCATGTAACTTCAAACATATTTGCATTTTTCATACTCCTAATATTTGGTAGTTCTCTGAGTTATGACTTGGAAATGAACAAAAGATTTCAGTGAGCATTGTCTAGGAGTCTCTCCATTGATTATCGATCTCACATTTAATAGATTTACTAATCGTAAGCTATTTTATAATTTTGTGGGTTAGAAATTAATTTGTATAGAACTATTGATAATGTAAACAATATTTGTCTACAGTAACAGTTGTCCATAATGCATTTTGTTCAGTGAAGATACAAGTAATTTCTGCCATGAAGAAATAACCACAAACATCTCATTTTATTGCCCTAAGGGATATTAATCTGTTTAGTATTAACTAACATTAATTTCAGCATACACACATAGTATATGTTCTTTAAATTCTCTTTGAATCAGTTTTTACATCTTATTAGTTTGCTCACTGATTTCTGAATTGAATAAAATTGCTGACTTGCATTTATTCCACATTTGCATGAAACTCATAGTTTTAACTTTCTGAAAATTATAAATTACCATACATACACATATCAATAAAGATGATATTGATTCGAATGGATACATAAATTAGTGTTACTGTTAAGTGGTTCAGAGTGGCCAAAATAGCTACTGTTTCTTTACAACAATGCAATGAGAAGATTTTTCTCATCTCTACAAAAATGTGATAACTTTTTGCCAGATACATTAAAGTTGCAGGGCCACTTTCTGCAGCCACGGCCTGTGAACTACATAACCTTGGGGGTGCCATTTCCACAGACTGATGGGAATGCCCCTGGAGTCGTATGACACTGCAGCTCTGTTAAAGTGGAATAATAACATTTATTGAATCCTTATTATGCTGCAGGCATTGTTTTAAATGTTCTACATATATTAATTAATTTTGTTTTTTGTTTAAGAAGTGATAATAAAGACAGTTTTAGTAGTATGGGGAGAAAGTAGAATGGTGTAAATTATCTTATGAATTTTAGGAGTATAGGAAATCTGGGAGGTGGTGGTAGAAATCCTTTCTGAAGGCAAGCATTTGCACTAAAAAGAGTAGTATTTGTTCTTTCTAATTACTAAATATTTCACTTATATTACTCTGATTATGTTCGTTTCTTTCTTTTTTGCTTTATTTTTGGTATCTTTTTCTTTTCAAAGACCCTACTGGCAAGAATTAAAAAAAGAATTACAGAGCAATAAAAGGGAACTATAGCCAAAGAGGAAAGATTTGTTTTTTTTAATACATGCTTTTAGATTGATTAAAGCTTCACAAGAACATAGAGGCAATCTAAAATAATTTTGACAGGTAACTGTACTACACGTGTCAACATTAATTCATGCTGAATGAACATCAAGGTCAACTGTCTAGAACATTTTAAATTAATTTTAGGATACTTGAAAGAATGGCAAGGTAGGCCCTTTTTGCACATATCATTATAGGATTTAAGTTAAAGTACTATATTTAACAACACTTGAGGCATTAGAAATAAAATTATTTAGACATTATTTCATTGACACAATAGAATTTCAAGGTTTGGAAGAACTTAAACATTATCTTATAAATATGCCTTTATCTTGTTTAAATATCATCAAGAAGGTATTCCTCATGTATGCCCAGACTCTGCTCATACATCTCTAGTACCAAAATAAAACCCTTACTACTTTCTTGAGGTAATGTAAGATATCTTTAGAAATCTCATTTTTAATCAGTTCTTCAGTTGAGTAAAATCAATCCCCAGATACCTCCCAACAATTGGAGGGAGAAGGTTGAATATGATGCTTGAGTTCCAGAAAGAGATAATAGAGGTGGAATAAAAATAAAAAATAAAAAAAAACCTCCCAAATTGGTAGGAGAAATAAATGCCCAGATTCAGAAAAGCCAGCAAACTTATGATAAATAAATCAAATCTATATCTAGGCACATTGTGATGAAGCTGCATAATATCAAAGACAAAAATGTTAAAATCAACTAGAGAGATAATTTACTTTAAGATAGAGAATTAGATAGAAAGCTGATTTCTTATTACAAAGTGAAAGCTAGAAAAACATGCAATATTTCCAAAGAACTGAGAATATCTATCAATACAGTATTGTTGCATAGTGAGTATATTTAAAGTGTGAAGATAAAACAAAGCTACTTACAGATGAAAAAAATGTGATTTTTTTTTTAATCAATATATAACTATATTGACTGGACCGTAGTCCCAAAGGAAAAAAGTTATTATCACCATACTACGTATGCCAGTCATGAAAATACAACACTCTGATCTCCTGCTGTAGGGGTCATAGTTGAGAGTCAGCCCACCATGTTGCCTTCTGGATGACATTATGCTTTCCTTGAGGCTTTCCTATCCCCAGTTGATTGCAGCCAGTGACTGAGCATGGTGGGCTTAGCTGTACAGCCCATTGCTTTGACTTCCATGATCAGTAAGGACTGTAGACCATCAGCCTAGCAGAGCTGCTCTGCAGCTTGAGACTCTCCCTACCAAATCCTTCTTCCTTCCCCTTCTTTGTAATCCTTCTTGTTGTATTAATGTTTATTAGTATTGTTATAAAAAAAAAAAGTATGGTCTTCATTGGTGAATACTAGAACTATTACTTGGTAGTCTTCATGAGAATAGATGGTCTATGAATTGAACAAGGAGCCTTGATGGGATTTTGTAAGGAATTAGTATCCTTGGATAGGTCTTTTTTTTTTTTTTTTTGGTTATATTTTTTAATGAGTTCAGAACTGAAATGGAGAAAATAGTATTCGTAGAGTAATCTTGCATCTGTCATATTCAGCACAATACTGTGCATAGTAGTAGGTAATCGAAATTGAATATATAAGTTCAAATCTGCCATTTCCATGAAGATTGATACTTGTATAAAATTCACTGAACACTTTTATAATTTCCAATACTAGAAATTTAATCTACATTAACAGGTACTTAAGTTTTTAGCCAGAAGATTATTCCATTATTTTTCTTTTCATCAATTATTCATATGAAAGAGGAAGATTTTGCAAGTCGTCATTTTTTAAAACTCTCATTTAGCTAAGTACCCTGGGGAAATGCTACATTCATTTTCTGAAAATGCGTTGACTTTTACAGTAAAATAAAATCTGCAATAAAATCTATTTTCCTAATTAGGTAAAATGGAGAACCATAAAAACATAATATTGTGCACTCTGGAAGACCTTGACACTGAGAGGTCTACTGTTGCGAGACAGCTGATCCAGGGACATGTACCCAAAAACAGGCTTATAAGTGTTAAAAAATGCATGAAGTCTTCTCTTTTCTCATTTCGGTCCACACATTTTCTTCAGTCCTGTTCAATGACATTCTCACCAACATGGAGAATGCTTTTAAAGCTTCTATAGATTTTTAATCTATATCCTGCTTTATAACACACAGTTTTCCTTACAGGGTCTGACTTAAGGGTGCATTCACATGGTTGCTCACACTTCTGGCTCAGCTGGGATGGTGCATCCTGCTCTTCTTTTTGTGCTGTTGGCATCTGATTTGAGCCCTCACTCTCCTTTCTGTATTCTCTTTGCATTTTATTTCCTCTTCAAATCTTTGTTTTACCCACTGAAGAGAGAAAGTTTGACTTTCAAGTAGAGCTTGAATGTTTACTACTCAGGTTCTTAGTATCTCTTGTGAAAATGGATTTTTCTTTCCTTTCAGTTTTCTCCACTGTTTTTAGTTCAAGATTATCCTGTGTTTACAGCTAGATAAAACAGCCTGTCTTCAGAGCCAAGGGCAGAATGGTTAAACTTATTGAGACTTCCAAGTACTAACATGACCATGAAGAGGATTTCCTGATATATTTGGAATCATTATGCAAATATATTATTTGTATCATATGGTATATTAATGGTTTTAAGTAAAGAACACAATTTTGACGGTATTGGAAGATTTAGAGAAGTGACCTAGGATCCCTTACATGAATCTCTACCTTTGAGTTTATGAAGACTCATCATAGTCAGAGCTGACTAAGCGTAATCTATGACTCCGCATAGTGTATGACTCACATCCAATAATCAAATGAAAGCTAAACTATATCTAGGCAGTGGCTATTTTCAATTTTTAACTAGATGTCTGAGTCTTTAAAAGATAGTCCTCCAGTTATAAATCTGGAGTTTGAAAATATTTCTGATTATAGATAAATATTATAGTGACAAAGTAAAACTTTTATTAAGATGAAATATGGGAAAATGTATAATTACACATATGTTGCATAACTCTCACTTTTCAGGGACCATAAAGTTAGATAGAACCTCGATAAATCATTTGGACCAGCTCCATTTCAGATAATTGAGACAGACACAGGACAAATATCCAAGAGGCACAAGTTTAGAAAATTCTAATGGGCATGGAATAAAAGCCAGGTCTCTTGTTTCTCAGGGTGGGAAACTTCATCACATACTTTTCTTATATCTTATCACTTAAAATAGAAAAATAAATTTATATTAAAGGAGCTAAATATATCATATTTAATCTCTGTAAGAATCTTGAAAACTAAAAAATATTATTCTCACTTTGAGTTAGTAATCTAGGCTCCAGATTAAATTAACAGGCCAAGGTGCCACATTTATTGATTTTACACACTCTATACTCATAAAACCAAACCCTCTCAAGGAAGGAATCAAGGTCATTTGGGGTATAGAAACATACAGAATCTTAATTTCATCAAAATACTTTTCTCATGTTATTGTCATCACCCAAAAGCTGAAATTGGTCTTATTTGCAATTTGGCAGATGAGCTGACTGCAAAGAAACTCTGAATAAATAAAAGCAATTATACCCCTAAGAATACTGAGTTTTTTCTTTTTCGATTTTAAAAATTTGAGTTCATGAAAAAAATTTTTCGACAGCTTTATTATTTTAATTAAATATTTCTGTTAATTATATTAAAAATTACTATATTTGTAACATTAATTTTAATTCAAGTTTAAATTTTTAATTGTATTTTTCTATTATTAAATGAAAAAATTTTAAAAAGCACTCATACTCCCTCCATTACTACATATCATTGTCATATAGGTATAATCATGTACACATAATTTTGTGTCCAGATATTTATTTAATATTATCTGCATTTTTCTTACAGTATATAATACTGAGAATTACTATTTTAAATGTCTACATGTGCCTTCATTACTAACATTTAGGCTGTTTATAGTTTTTTATTGTTTTGTAAATGCTATAGAACTCTTTACATATGTACTTTAATCCATTTAGATTATTTCCCCAGCATGAGTTTCCTGAAGAGTGATGATTTATCCCAAGTGTTATCATCTTTTCTCCTCTTGACAGATATTAATTAAACTTTTGGCTTTCCAAAAAGGTTTTGGGCCACCAGCATGGTTTAGTCCCAATCATCTTCACTGTACCTTTACTGACATTGGAAAGTGCCCATAAAACGGATAAATGAACTTGACCAAAAGAATGCCACATGGAAATCTTTGTTTCTGGTATATAAGTGTTTAAATGTGTCCTTATATTTGCTATCAAGTTCTATTTGTTTTCTGTACATTTTCTGTTCATTTACTTCCTTTTTTTTTTGTGCTTACCATGTTCTCTATCTCTACAGAGAATTCTTCATAGAATATGATAATGCGTTTACTCTTGTACTACCTAGGAAAATATTTCCTAGTCTGTTTTCTTTTATATGCAAAAGTTTTAAGTGATTCTTTACAGTGTTGCTTCCCACCACAACCTCAGATATTAGATTAATATTCCTATTTATTTTCTGAAAATTTTTACTGTTTTACACAATTTTTTCCTAATTCTATATTTTTTTTCAAATTAACTGTTGTTTTAGGCTCAGACATCTTAATTTTTTCTTTAGTTTTTAAGTTCGATTTGTAAAGGAACCAATCTGCATACAGACCATAAAACATATTAAGCTAGCAACATGGAACATACCCCATCAAGATGTTTTGCTTTCTCAACATAATTTAGTTTAATTCTTTCTGCAGTGTGTTAACATTTTCCCCCCAGTAAATAAACAGATATCAAAAACTCTTTTCTTCTTTGAGGCCCAGATGGAAAATGGCTAAAGTTCAGATTAAATGTTTCCACCAGCAGCGTTCCCAGCAGGTGAGATAAGTTCCAAACCAGAGCATGAAAGAGATGGTAGACAGAAAAAAATAGAAATTGCAAAGCTTACAAAAATCAATAATAGTATGTTATAGTCAGTGTGAGAAGGATCAGAAACTACTTTTTTGGTGAACTGTTGGAAAGCTGCGTCTGAGGAAAAATTAACTTTCCTTTTAAGAGCTAAATGACTTTGAAGTATTCATTTAATACTTCTTTATTTAGGTTAGGCCTAAGTGAGCAAAATTGAGTAGAGAATTAAGGCTTGTCTACATACATTCATTATCCACTATGCCCTTTTTGAAATGTTCTTTCCTATGCTTTCAGGCAATCCATTTCTTTCCCTTTGAAAACACAGCTCTTTACGCTAGTACTTCAACAAGGTTCATTGTTTAAATTCATTCAACTATAGTAATTTCTTGATTTGATGATATTTTTTATATATATCAATATGCATATATTTTCTATTTGTTATTGGGCAGTACTTATAATTATCTCTGAACATAATTAAAAAAAGATAATCATTATTGATTAATTACTTGAATAAATCAGGCCAAACAGTACTTTTTCATAAAATGTTCAGATACTGTTTTGGGTTAAATTGCCGGGATCACAATGTTAGCTCTTCTGTTTTTCTATACCTTTGTGACTATAAATTTTGTTTTAGACAAATACATTAAGAGAGAAAAGATGTATTTTTAAAAGAAATAGCATTTATTTAATTTCGCTAAATCAGTTTTTTTAATGTGATGTTTATAGCTTTAAAGGATAATTGAGAGCAAAAAAAATCAATATTCGGAAATATTTAATGATACACAATTTGATTTTTTTTTCTTTTAGGGGGAAAAGCAATGGCAAACCACTGAAATTATATTGCATACAACTGAAATAATATTTCTTTAGATTACATTACCATCCAGAGTTAGCCAATGGTGAGAATATTAACTTTGGTCTTAATTTCTTTTGAAATATTATCGTTTTATACTCAAGAAAAATATGTGATTAAAAAAATAACTGTTCTACCAGTAGTATTGTTAAATATAAAATCTGTCTTTTATCAAGATCTTACCATGTTAAATTTAGATTCCCATTTCTTCTGTTTCAAAATTATTGAATGCCTGTTGTACTCTATAACAGAGGTCTGCGAACTATGGCCTACTACTCACTAGCATTTGTAAATTAAATTTTATTGGAACAGCCACACTCATTTATTTTCTTATTGTCTATGGCTATTTTCACAGTAGAACACCAGAGTTGAGTTGTTGTGACAGAGACCTTATGGCCTGCAAAGCCTAAAATATTTATCATCTGACCCCATATAAAAAAGTTTACTAACCCCTGCTCTAAAGGAGCATGAAAATTAATGGTGAGCAAGATATATGTAGTTCCTGCCCTCATTAGAGTAGAAGTAGATATATAATCACAGAAATAAGTATGATTGCAGTAACAGCTATGTAGAAAACTTCAAGTGTAAATTCTTATTTGTGTAGGTTTTCGGACAATAAATTTATGGACAAATGACTATACTTATAATTTGAAATATGTGAAAGGGTTTTTTGTAAAAATCATGTTGGATTTTCATAAATAGTAATAGATTGAAAAAATATCATTTGCTAGTTTAAATGTTTCTATTCTGGCTTATATGATAAAAGCAAAGAGAAGTGGTAGATGCCTAACAAAGATTTTTCTCTTATTAATAATTATTTTATTGAGTCATTGCCAAAATAGATCCATAATAAATACTATGTGAATGACTGAAATTGCATTTTGTTTTATTTCTAGATACATATTCACACAATTATAGCTTTTTTGGCTGTTCAAAGACATTATTTATAAATTCCAGGTTTTTTTTATAGTTTTCTTAAATGGCTTATAATAAAGATATATACAAGTGATAATGCAATAGAAATAGAAAATCAGAACCAAGGAAAATGAGATACAAATTCTAGCCATGTATTCAATATAATTTTAAGTTTGGCTCTGAGCTTCTTCAAAATTATGACAAAAAAGATAACCTGATTTGTTATAGAGCTGTTTATTTAGAAGAAGAAAAATCAAACCAAATCCTTAGAGAAATATAAAACTTTCCTAGAATAAAATTATTTTTAAAAGTTACTTCATTTTTAGTGAAAGTTAAACAGTTTAAAACTTTAATACATAGTTGATTTTCATTATCTCCCTTTAATATAGAAAAATAAAATGTTTTTGTGCATAATGCTTCCAAAAGTAGTCTTCCACATATTTATAAGTATACTTTTCATTTGCCCATAAATTTATATGTATGTGTGTGTATATATATGCACACACACAAATACATAAATATATATATATACACACATACATACACACATATATATGAATTTGTACTTTAAGTTTTTACATAGCTCTTATTGCAATCATACTTATTTCTGCGATTATTTAATATCTGCCTCTAATATTGGCAGCACACATACACACACACACTACATTCATTATATTATATTAAGTCTTCCTACAATGAACAAGGTAGTTTTATATACGTTAATGATAGAAAGGTTGAGGAAGATCCCTGAAGTAACTAGTAAACTATTCTTCAGTATCTTTGTACTAGTGTTTAGGGTGGTGATATGGTTGCAGATGCAAAAAACAGATATAGGTGGCCTATTTTTTCAATGCTTAAATTCTCCAAAGATTTCAGTGCTATGATTCTCTAAAAAAGGCAAATTCTCTGGTGGCTGTAGCATCAGAAAAATCACTTTTCTTTGAATCATTTTTTTTTAATAATTTATTTTTTATTATGGTGATATTTCAATTACATTAAGTTTCAAGTGTACGATTCAACAGTAAGTCATATATTTTGCATTGTGCGTTCAGAACCCATATTTAGCTTTCTGTTACCACATATTTGACCCCTCTTAATGACATCTACCTGCCCCCTCCCCCTACTCTCTGATAACCATTAATCTACTGTCCATGTCAGTGAGTCTGTTTGTTGGTCTTGTTTGTTTGTTGCTTTTAGGTTTATGTCCCACATATAAGTGATATCATGTGGTTTTCAACTTTTTCTGTCTGCCTTATTTTGCTTAGCAAGATTATCTCAAGGTCGATCCATGTTGTCACAAATGGCAGTATTTCATCTCTTCTTATAGCTAAGTAATATTCCATTATATATATTCGCCACATCTTCTTTATCCAATCACCTATTGTAGGACACTTCGGTTGCTTCCATGTCCTGCCCACTGTGAATAATGCTGCTATGAACATCGATATGCAAATATCTTTTCAGATATGGGTTTTCAAGTCATTGGAGTAAATGCCCAGCAGAGGGATTGCTGGATCATATGGTAGATCAAATCTCAGTTTTCTGAGGAAACTCTGTATTGTTTTCCATAGTGGCTGTATCAATTTGCAGTCCCACCAGCAGTGTATGAAGGTTCTTTTTTCTCCGCATCTTCTCCAACATTTGTTATTACTTGTCCTGTTGATAACAGCTATTCTAACAGGTGTGAGATCATATCTCATTGTGGTTTTGATTTGCATTTCCCTAATAGCTAGCGATGTTGAGCAACCTTTCATGTTTGTTGGTCATTTGTATGTCTTCTTGGGAGAAGTGTCTCTTAAGGTCCTCTACCCATTTTTTAATTGGATTGTTTGGGGGGTTTTTTGTTATTGTTCTTATTGAGTTGTATGAGTTCTTTGTACATTTTGGAGGTCAAACAGGATTCATTGATTTCTTTTTCTTTGCAGAAGCTTTTTAGTTTGATATAGTCCATTCATTTATTTTTGCTTTTACTTCCCTTGACTTTGAAGTCAAATTCATAAAATTTTCTTTTAAGTCCAAAGTCCATGAGTTTGGTTCCTATGTTTTCTTCTATGCAATTTACTGTTTTAGGTCTTATATTCAGGTCCTCACTCCATCTTGAGCTAATTTTGGTGTGTGATGATAGACAACAGTCTAGTTTCGTTAAGGGTCTTTTGTGCCTCCACAATATCTGACGTGTTTTTGTTCTATTTCTTTAAAAATTGCTGATGGAATTTTGACGGGGGTTGCATTAAATCTTTATATTGCTTTATGTAATAAGGTCGTTTTAATTATGTTGATTCTTCCCATCCAAGAATATGGAATATCTTTCCATTTCTTTGTGTCTTCTTCAATTTCTTTTAATAGGGTCTTATAGTTTTCATTATATGGGTATATCATATGTTTCGTTAGATTTATTCCTAGGTATTTTCTTCTTTTTGGTGCAATTGCAAAAGGAATTATTTTTTCCACTTCTTTTTCTGACACTTCTTTATTAGAGTATAGAAATGCTATAGATTTTTGAACATTGATTTTGTATCCAGAAAATTTACTGTATTGGCTTATTGTTTCTAGAAGTGTTCTTATGGACTCTTTAGGGTTTTCTATTTAGAGAATCATATCATCCACAAATAGTGACAGTTTGACTTCTTCATTTCTTATTAGGGTGCCTGATTGCAATTGCTAAGACCCCCAATATTATATTGAATAACCGTGATGATAGTGGACAGCCTTGTCTTGTTCCTGATCTTAGAGGAAAGGTTTTTATTTTTTCACCATTAAGTATAATGTTGGCTGAGGGTTTGTCATATATAGCCTTTATTATGTTAAGGTACTTTCCTTCTACACCAATTTTGTTAAGTGTTTTGATCATAAACAGATGCTGTATCTTGTCAAAGGCTTTTTCTGCATCTATTGATATTATCATGATTCTTATTTTTTAATTTGTTTATGTGGTGTATTACATTAATTGATTTGCATATGTTTAACCATCCTCGTGTCACTGGGATGAAGCCCACTTGATCATGATGTATAATCTTTTTAATATGTTGTTGTATTCGGTTCGCTAGTATCTTATTTAGGATTTTTGCATCTGTGTTTATGAGTAATGTTGGTATGTAGTTTGTGTGTGTGTGTGTGTGTGTGTGTGTGTGTGTGTGTGTGTGTGTGTTATCTTTACCCGGTTTTGGTATCAGGGTTATATTGGCCTCATAAAATGAGAAGTATTGGCTCCTCTTTGAGTTTTTGGAAGAGTTTGAAGAGAATAGGTATTAAATCTTTGAATATTTGGTAGGATTCACTGGTGAAGCCATCTGGTCCTAGACTTTTACTTTTTGGTAGGTTTCTGATGATTATTTCAATTTCCATACTGCTGATCAATCTATTTAGATTTTCCAGTTCTTGATTCAGTCTAAGAAGGTTGTATTTTTCTGAGTACTCACTTATTCTAGGTTATTAAATTTGGTGTTATATTTTTCATAATATTCTTGTATGATCCTTTGTATTTCTGTAGTATCTATCATAATTTCTCCTCTTTTATCCTTAATTTTGTTTGTGTCCTTTCCTTTTCCCTTTAATGCATCTAGCAAGGAGGTTGTCAATTTTATTAAACTTCTCAAAGAACCGAATCTTTATTACATTTAGTTTTTCTGTTATTCTTTTCAGTGTTATTTAATTCTGCTCTAATTTCGATTATTTCTTTCCTTCTGCTGATTTTAGGCTTCCTTTTCTAGTTTTTTTTTTAAGATGAAGAATTAGTTTATTTATTTGGTCTCATTCTTATTTTTTGAAATAGGCCTGTAATAATATGAACTTTCCTCTTATTACCACTTTTGCGGTGTCCCAAAAGTTTTGATATCATTATCATTCATTTCTATATATCTCTTGATCTCTTTTTATTTTTTTCTCGATCCAGTCATTCTTTAGTAGTATATTGTTTAGTATCTATGTATTTGTGGTTCTTCCCGCTTTCTTTTTCCAGTTGATCTCCAGCTTCAAAACATTATGATCAGAGAATATGGTTGTTATGATTTCAACCCTCTTATATTTATGGAGGTATCTCTGTGTCCCAGTATGTGGTCAATCCTTAAGAATGTTCTGTGTGCAATGGAGAAGGATATATGAGCTGCTGTTTTAGGATGAAATCCTTTGTAAATGTCAATTATGTCCAATTGTTCTAATGTGTCGTTTAAAGATGTTATTTCCTTATTGATTTTATTTTGGATGATCTGTCCATATCCAACAGTAGGGTATTTAGGTCCCGTACTATAATAGTGCTTTGGTCTCTTTCTCTCTTTAGTTCTGTTAGTAATTGCTTTATATATTTTGGAGCTCCCTGATTGGGAGCATAGATGTTAATGAGTGCTATGTCTTCTCGAAGTAATTGCTTCTTTTATCATTATGAAGTGTCCCTCAGTATCTTTCTTTATCTTTTTTATTTCGAAGTCTATTTCATTTGATATTAGTACCACTCCTCCAGCTTTTTCTCTGAATTTGCTTGAAATACCATTTTCTATGCTTTCATTTTGAGTCTATATTTGTCTTTGGAACTGATATGTGTCTCCTGGAAGCAGCATATGGTTGAGTTTTGTTTTTTGATCCATTCTGCAACTCTGTGCCTTTTAATTGGTGCTTTCAGTCCATTTACATTTAAGGTAATTATTGAAATATAAGGTTTTCCTATAGCCATTTTATCTTTTACTTTCTGGTATCTTGATGTTTCTATTGCTTCCTTGTCCTTGCATTTCTGTTTTTCGTTGTTGTTGTTGTTGTTGTTACTGGCTTTTATGGATTTTCCCTTTGGTCCTTCTGGTTTTATGTTATGTACTTCAATTCCGAATCTTTGGCATGTGGTTACCATTACAAGTATGTAAAGGATAGTTTTATATATATATATGTGTGTGTGTGTGTGTGTGTGTGTAATTATACTTTATATATTTGTAATGGTAACCACACACCAAAGATTCAGAACGGAAGTATATAACATAAAACTAGAAGAAGCAGAGGTAAAACCCACAAAAGTCATCCAAATTAAAGAAAACAGAAACACAAGGACAAGGAAGCAATGGAAACACCAAGCGACCAGAAAGCAAAAGGTAAAATGGCTATAAGAAGACTTCCTATTTCAATAATCACCCTAAATGTAAATGGACTAAACTCACTAATAAAAAGGCACAGAGGTGCAGAATGCATCTAAAAGCAAAATCCAACTATCTGTTGCCTCCAGGAGACACATCTCAGCTCCAAAGACAAACATCGCCT
>NW_006439192.1:24679743-24710178 GCF_000325575.1 Pteropus alecto | reverse complement strand
TTATATAAAGTGACTTTTAAAATTGTCTGTTCTTATAGGTGAACCAAATGTGAATTTTTGCTTAAACCTTAAAGAGTACCATCAACATATCTTTGCATGGGAAAATTTATAATCATGGCATGGTTATTTTTCATAGCATTGTTTATAATTTAGTAAAAAACTAAATGTGTAACAATTGCGTAGTCATTAAATAAATTAAAGAACATCAATATAGTGAAATTTATAGTGGAAAGACATATATTTTTTAAAAGACCAAGATTAGATTTACCAAAATATTCACATGAGGTATTGCTGATTGGTGGGATTTTGATTAATAACTTTCTTCATTGTGCTTTCCTGCAGACAATAAATAAATGTAAATGTATTTTCTGCATACAAGATAATGATTATTTTTTAAATTTAAGGAGTGAATTGACTATGGAAAATGTGTTTGGAATGCATTTTGAACATGGTTGTCACATAAGGGAACAAAATGACAGTCATTTGTTTTCTTGTAGGAATGAGGAAGGGTATAAAAGGAACAAAGTAGGGGTGAAGGAAGAGAGGGAATTGGTTCACATAATCTCAAAAGTTTGCATGTGCTAGAGCATTAAAAATCCTTGTGAATTCTCAGAATTTTGAGCAAGTTATCAAGTTTGTAAAATTCTTGGTGAGTTTATGCTTGTGTAGAAACTGCTGAAGAGGGCAAGTTTTGCATCTGGACTGTCATGCGATAAAACTGCAACACATGAGGCTTCATGAGCCAAGACTAGAGACCCACAAGAACACAGGATTAAGTAGACTCATAGAGAAGATTGGAATCTCCCCACATTATAGAATTGATTAGTAGTTCAAGGCACTCTCTTCTGACCTCAGTGTTGGAAGGGCCTCACCATTACTACCTGTGTTTGGGAACTCTTCCTGGAAATATAAATTGAAAGTACACTTCTCTTTGTACCCTGAAATTCCCACACCAGCCCAGCAGTACATTGTCAACATGGCTCCAAAACAGTTAAATATATGGGTTTAAGGGAATAGAGAATAGCTCTGCATAGATCATTATCGTTCTGGGAATACTACTCGAAAATGGGAAATGTCTGGTATTGGACTTATAGGCTTTGAGATAGATTGTTATAAAGGTCAGTGTTATATAAACATAGAAGAATGATAAAATTTCCTCATGAAGAAGCAGACAAAAAAGCATTGTGCATCAAGAGATACATAATCACTTCTTTTAAAAATAGATTTTCATCGGTGAAGAAAAAAGGTCTACGACTGAAATATAAGACTTCCAAATGGTCCTTGTATAGCTTTAAAGACAAAGAATCCTCCTGAAAAATTGTTACCTATCATGGTTCTGTTTATTCAGCATCCCTTAGGATATTTTTCTTTGAAAAACTGTGTCAAAGATTAGAGAGGAAAATTTTGAGTTGAGAAGACTATACTGCTAAATATTACAGGATTATCAGGCTTCAGAGTTGAGAAATAAAGATAGTAGAAAGTTTCTAGGAACTATACTTAAGAGTTATTATGTGGTCACAAACTGAGAAACAGGTCTAGCTCTTTCTGAGCATAATGACTGACCATACTCCCACTGTTATCAGTAATAGAGACTCTTGGGGACTTAAGACACCACTCTCTCTCTTATAGGTAGGAGAAAAGATCTCTGCATGTTGTTAAACTTTTACAATAAACCACGTACGAACTAATAGTGAAAGTACTTCAAGAGGCAAAAGGAAGGGAAGCAACTTTAACTTCCATACAGGGACAGACCCAGAATAGAGTTGGAACTGTAGACTTCCTTCAGACTTGGGAGCAGTATGTAATGGGTACATTCAGCTGCATCACAAGCAAGATCCCAGGTAGCAGAAGAGGTCAGACAACTCTCTAGAATGAGCCCCGTGACCTGGTCTGAGAGATTGTGCCCATCGAGAAGACTGTGAGGAACAGGATCTATAGCAACAATGGACACACATAACCTGGCATCAGCCAGGCTAAAGTCTGTATGAGGCAGACATAAGGAGAAGCACAGTATTACCAAGGGCCTTGGTCACAGAGAGACTGGGGCTTCTGTGGTAAATCTCTATAGTGACCTTTAGATGGTGAGGTTGGAAACAGAAGATGGGGTCAGGGAGAGAAGGGCTTTGCTGCTCCCAAGAGTTGGAGGCTCCCATTTCTAATTCACTTTTCTCACATGTGGGGTGCTGCCACAGGGTTTGGGCCTTGTTCTGCAAATGAAGATAGTGTGTCAAAAGACTCTGAATGGAAATTTATCGTTTTTCCATCTTTTTTGTTAATTCTAAAGGCTCTCTTGTTTGAATCAAATACATCTGTACAATTCTCAGTCATCCTCGTGGCCTGTAGGGCACTTGTGTTGCTGCAGGGGAGAGGGGAGCTAGCTACTGGGCTTGAATGAAGAGGGGGATCATTATGGGTAATTAATGTCCAAAGTAGAAGTTAGCGAACAACAGGAAAAATTCTGGAAACAATGCTCTACGGAGGCCTCAAAGGATAGCCCTGCAAAAACCTAGGTTAGAAAGGAGAGAGGCTGGGCCAAGTACATGGAACTGTTTGTCATTGTGCTCTTTTCTTTTACTCATCTAAGGTTCAAGGAGAGAATTTATGAAGTAAATTTGCAAGGAGCTATAACTGTATTGCTCACAGGAGAATGTAATGAGGGAGAAAATTGAGTTCTCATAGCTGGTAGAAAAAAGCTACTTAGGAATCAAGCTGCCTATGTTTGGAACATGCCTTGATTAGACCACTTGGGTAAATGACTGTCTGCGGGGTATGAATGTGACCCAGTATTAGGACTTCAGAGGTAGGAGGATCTAGAAGAGGAGCAGCACAAAGAAAAGGATAACCTGCTGAGTTGTGTGACCCCCTCTGATCTCTAAACCCCAAATCTGGTGTAAAGTTATTAAGTTTACAAAATGCTTGGTATAGGGCTGTGTGTGTGCGTTTACTGATAAACAGGACTAAGTTTTGTGTAAAGGTCAGCACAAGATAAAATGGAAAGTGGGTATATCAAAAAATGAGACAGAAATTGAGGGGAACCATAGAAATACTTGTATAAATTAGCACAATTTTGGGAGAAGAGTTTAGAGCTTTGACATACCATAAAATTGGGGTTTAAGGTAATCATATCTAGACTTAATGAACTGAGAAGACCCCACATTACATCTGGGTTAAATCTGACTAGCAAATATAAAATCTATTTTAGAAAACTTTCTAGAAAAAAAATCTATCTTTAGAAGCTCTCGTGGTACGCTTGTGTTCTGGAAAAAGGCTATTGATTTATTCATTCATTTAATTCGCAAGTATTTATTGATCATATACTATGTGCCAGCACTGGCCGAGGTGCTAGAGATATAGCTAAGGATGCAGATAATGGAATTTAAAGCAGTCTGAATATTAGCAATACTTATACTTTAGCAGATGGGAATTTCAGAGACCAAAGTTATTGATTGTTCTGTTTCGTACCTCAGAAATATTAGAAAAAGGATATGTTTGATACTATATTCCAACACCAATTTTTCAACATCAATTGGATATCCTACAGTTCAATTAAGTTCTGACACTAACTATCCAGAAATAGTAAAGACCCCACAAGTAAGACCGATCCTACTTCAGACACCAACTGCAAGTGAGATCCCCAGGTTTCCTAGTCTGCTTAGGCTGCCATAATGACATAACATAGGTTGAGTAATTTAAACAACAGAAATTAATTTTCTCACAGTTCCAGAGGCTGAAAAGTTCGAGATAAACATGCCAACAAATTTTGTTCCTGGCAAGAGCTCTTTTCCTGATTTGTAAATGGCTACCTTCTTGCTATGTGCTCACATGGTGCAGGGAGAGACAGAGAATACACAGCCTGCTGTTGTCTCCTCTTATAATGGCACTATCCCATCATGAGGGTCCCACTCTTGTGACCTCATCTAAACCTAGTAATCTCCCAAAGGCCTCATTTCCGAATACTATCATGTTGGAGGTTAGGGCTTCAACATATGAATTTGGGGTGGCGGGGGCGGAGGGGACTCATTTAATTCATAGAACCTGGTTATCTGCACTTCTGTTCAAACTGGCTGCAGATTCAGGGGTTCCCACAACCCTCCTTCAGGTTCAATAATTTGCTGGGAAGAACTTGCAGAACTCACTGAAAGAGCTATACTTATGATTATAGTTTTATCATTAAGATTACAACTCAGGAACAGTTGTCATCTTTTACACATAGGGTCTGATGAGAGGGGTAGACCTAGAGCTTCCATGCCCTCTCTTTGTGGAACTCAGGCATTTCTCCCTCCCAACACATCAATGTGTTCACCAACCTGGAAGTTTCACTGAACTTTGAGGTCCACGGATTTATATAGAGTTTTATTATACAGATATGACTGATTAAATCAATGCCCACTAGAGATTACACTAAATATCCAGTTCCTCTCTCCTACTTGGAGGTAGAGAGGTGGGGCCAAAACTCCTCTCTAATCATGTGGTTTGTTTTTCTGGTGATTATACCTCTATCCTGGAGCTATCTAAAAGGGTCTATCATGAGTCACCTTATTAGCATAAACTCAAGTATGGTTAAAAGGGGCTACTTATAAATAACAAAAGGTATAATTCACTCAGGAAATTCAAAGGTTTTTGAAGCTCTTTTCCAGGAACTGGGGACAAAGATCAAATATACTTTTTATTATATCACAGATAATAATGCTACAGTTAATCATCTCCCTGGCAACACAGTCCAACCAGCTGGCAGTGAGCTGATCTAAGATGAGCTCGGTTGGGCAGCTCTGCGGCTGGGGAGATGGGTAGGTTAGAAGGATCCAGTCAGAACTCATGCCTTTCCTATAGAGGCTGCTTCACCCCTCCAGACATGCCCCAGGAGGGAGACTTTGACTCTCCCTCTTCCCCTGATCTTGTGAGTTTCTAACTGGGTCTGTGGAGAAGAGCTTACAAGTGGGTGTGATTTCTCTCTTTCTGAGGCTGGTTCTCACTTGGTTTCCTTAAAGTTACCTTTCTGTTTTTTCTTAGATTTCAAGCAGTTTGAATGCTTTGCAATCCTAGCTTTCTTAAAATCTCAAGGAAACTTAGATTTTTATAGTTTATCTATCTCTAGATGATCTTTTAATTTGAAGTTTACGAAGCTTTTTCACACTTTTAGTAAGACTGGCAGAGTAGGGTTTACTAATGCAGAGTTGTTCTCATTAATCTAAAGGTAGTGTTCCTTGCAGCATATTACATATTTCTTGAATGTTCTAAATGGATTCTGTATGTTGCTAACCCTCATGTCATGTTCCTTATGACCTAGTATTTATTAGTAAAAGAGGAAGTCACTCAAAGGATGAAAGAGGGTCCAGAAAGCACATATAAGATTTTTTTTTGACCCTCCACATGTTTATAAAAGGAATTGAATATATATTTAAAATATTTTCCAAAAAGAAAACTCCAGGCCCAAATGGTTTTACTGACAAATTCTTCCATACATAAGAGAAAGTATTAATAGCAATATCACATAAATTCTTCCAGAAAACAGGAAAAAATAATGAAAATTTTCTAATTATTTTATATGAGACCAGCATAATCTTAATTCAAAATTTTAACAAAAATATCTTAATGAAAGCAAATTACTGACCATTTTATCTCATAAAATCCTTAACAAATTATTAGCTAACTGAATCTAGCAATATTAGAAGGATAATACATCAGAACCAAGTGGGGTTTATTTCAAAGTATGCAAGGGTCATTAAAGATTAGAAAATCGATCAAATAATATGATTAACCAAATTTACACAGTAAGGAGAAAAAATGAATATCTTGATTGATGCAGAAAATACACATGACAAAATTCACCAGTCATTGATGAGAAAACTTTTAACAAACTTAAAATAAAAAAGAATGTCCTTAATTTAATATCTTCAGTGAGCAACATAACTGATGGTAAAACATTAAAAATTTTTCAATAAGATCAGGAACAAGACAAGAATACCCACTATCACCATTTCCATTTAACATTGTAATGAAGATTTTAGTGCAATGAGGCAAGAAAATGAAATAATAGGTATTAGAATTGAAAAGGAAGAAATGCATTTGTAACTATTCAGATAACATAACAGAATACTTGAAAATGAATTTAGCAAGGTTATAGGGTATATATAATATACAAAAAAAATTAATTGCATTTCTATATGCCCACCACAAAGAGAAAAGGACACTATAAAATGAAACCACTAATGACAACATTAAAAATTTAATATTTAGAAATAAATCTAACAAAGAATGTGCAAGACGTTTTAATTGACATTGCAAAATATTATTAAAGTACTAGATGTGAGTAAGTGAAGGATTTTGCTATGATCGTATATTGAAAGATTTAATAATACTTCTATAAAAAATAGATTCAACGTAGGCCTAATCGAATTCCAGTTTTTTTTTCCTAAGAGAATTAGTTAACAGATTTTAAAATTTATATAGAAATATAAAGGACCAAAAATAGTTCTTCAATCTTGAAGAATTAACAGCTAGAAGATGTACAGTACCAGGTATCAAGATTAACTCTATTATAAAGCACAGTGATTAAGACAACATAGTATTGGATCAAAGACAGAGAAGCTGACTATGGAAAAGAAACAGACACACATATATGATGATCTAATTTCTGACAAAAGTAACATTTCAATGCAATGAGGAAAGTCTGTGTTTTTAACAAATAGTGTTGAATAATTTCATATCCATATGATAAACAAATTTTTTTGGGTCCTACATTACACCAAACATAAAAACCAATCATAGATAATTTGTAGATCTAAATGTAATAGATAAAAAACAAAGCATTTAGAGGAAAACATTGTGATTTTGTTTTCAAAGGACACATATTTTCCACAAAAAGAAAAAAAAAATGGTACGATGAACTATATTAAAGAAATTCTCTTTTTAAAAAGACACCATCAAGAGATGGAAAGGGCAATGCATAGAGTGAGAAGAGATACTTGCAATATATGTCTGACAAAGAATTCATATTCATAATGTATAAAGAACTCATCTAAATCAATAATGAAAGACGATCAAACCAACAGAAAAAATGGGAAGTTCACAAAAAAATGATATTAAAATATCCAATTTGAAAATAGTTGAATTTGATTGGTTTTCAAGGAAATACAAACCACAATGGGATTTAACTATTCACCCTCAAGAATGGTTTAAAAAAAGACTGAAATATCAAGTGCTGACAAATAATTGAAGCAATCACAACTCTCATTTATACGCTGCTGTTAATGTTAATAGGTACAAAACTTTGATAAACTCTTTAGAAGTAAAATTAAATAAAATCATTATCTAGTTCACTTTTAGATACCTATGTAATAACAAGACATACATATGTTCATGAAAAGTTATCAACAGAAATATTGATGGCAACACTATTATGTGATAGACTTGAACTGGAAACTAATCAAATGCCCAAATATAAATGTATGTTTATGTGTAAATAAGTATATTATTTTGTATATAATATTGTTACATTGATACAGTAAAATACTAAAGTATATAATATTGTTACATTGATACAGTAAAATACTACACAACTACATACAACATGAATTAATTTTACAATCCTAATTCCCAATGAAAAAAGCTAGTTAACAAAGAATACATTCTCTATGAATTCATTTATATTAAGTACAAAAACAGGCAAAACTAAATGTGCTGGCGGATGTCACAAATATGCTGGGGGGTGGTTAGTCTGAGAGAGAATAAGACAAGCTTGTGTGTACCAGCAATGTTCGGCCTCTTGCCTGAGTAATGATTACATGGGTGTTTTCAGTTTATGAAAATTTATGAAGTGGCACACTTATGATATGTGGACTTTTGTGCATATGTATTTTAATTTAAAAATTTAAAAAATAAAGCTTACTCTAGCTGTTCATGAAGAGTTTCTTTGAGATGAGCAAGAATACAATTGAGAAGTCTGCTTAGGAGGCAAGAAATAATAATAGCCCAGGATGGTAGCCCAGTTAGAGAAAATGATAGAACATTTTCTAACTGACATAGCAAGCAACGTAAGACTGAGTTAACTAAAGAAATATAGTAAGCAGTTTTGAGAGCCAATAATTGTGCACTTATAATGGTATTGATTCATCTTGTATATTTTTTTCTAGTTGTATTTAGCTGCCTAGGCACTAGTAACAAAGATGTATACAGTTATTTTATATAGTATTGGGGTATGGCCAGACCACTGTGAATAAAGGACTAAGTATCAGGGGACTTTAGAATATTGGCAAGAATGTACTCATATTTTTCAATAAAGATTTGATTTCCTGGTAGAAATAAGTATTGTGGTTCTACCAGCAACTTTGTTTGCTATTCATTTTCTATCATCTGGAGATTTTCCATTGGATGCATGGGTGATCAATACTTTAAAAAAAAAAAAAAACCTAATATTACAAATGGCCGTAAACCTTTGAATTATCCTAGATTCTGCTTTTTCTCTCATATCCCATTTTAATCCATTATCTTGGATTTCCCCCTACTGGTTGAAATTGTCTCTACTGGCTTTTCTTAAAGGGAAAATATAATTGCAAAAATAGTTGTGTTTTATAACCCAGGATTTTAAAGCTATATAATATAACCTCCAAAAATTGAGTTTATGACTTGTATTTTCTGGGCTAAATATATGGTGAGGTTCTATTTTAGATCATAGAAGAAACAGAGGGTACAGCTCTCGAGCATTGCAGTGAAGGATGTTTACAGTAGATATCTGCTTTGAGCTTTTAAAACAAATGAAATGGATATAATTAAAACTATAATCTCCATGGAAACATTTTATTCATAAACCACATGATAGAGAATATCATCATATGCAAAATTATCTAGGTGGCATGTTTGAGATGATGTGAATTTCCATGCCCCTTGTCCTTGTGTGAAAGCAATCTTCTGAACTTGTTATGTTGCAAGTGCTAATTAAATCAAATAACTTTTATGGTGCACTTATTATTCTCAAAGCACTTTGGCAGATATTTGGAAAAATACAATAATCATATATGGTCTCAATTTACAGGCAGCCTATATGTTTGAATGATTTATAGAATAGAGATGCAATAAAGACTTAGAGATTTTCAAAAATATCTTCTAGCATGATTCCAGGATAGATACTGTGAAGTTAATTGTAAACTGTGCAATATGAATTTATTAGGAAGAGTGGGAGATTAAAGGTACATTTCATAATCAGATGCTGAACTAATAGCTATTGGCTAGCACCCCCAAACATGACCCTGCTGATATCACATGACCTTGAAAGAGAACACTGATTTATCTTAGAACCTAATATTTAAACTGCAAGAAACTACTGATCAGCTAGCTTGTGATTGGGTCCTAATGTAAGTTAAAGAAGTAATACTCTGGATAGAAAGAACAGGGTGCCAAATAGAACCCCTTGGCAGCTCTTCTGATTATGCCTGGTTGGACCATTTATTGTTCCAGCTTTATTTGGAGGCATTTCTCAGAAAAGATCCCAAATGGAGTCACTGGGATAGCATCAAGGACATACTGGCTAATGAGTGGATTATAGAAGAGTTCATCTTTGTGTTCATTGGTTGGCCACTATGAATCCTTCCTCATCTACCACATTAGATGAATAAACCTAGGGTAGTTGTTGAAAAGAGCAGTGCCTAGAATTGAGATATTAAGAGATTCCTTGAAAGACAAGATTGGTTTGTAGAATAGAGAGCGATGGGGAATTATTAGAAATATATTGATACTAGAAACTCTGCCCTAAAGTAAATTCCACCACAATCTCTCGATAGGCAGAAAGAGCAGAATTTCTTTCATATTAATGTAAGTGGACATTTATATGAAAAGCAAACATAAATAAAAAGTAGTTATTGTAGCTCTTTTAACAGCCAGTGAAAAATAACTAAGAGAAAAAAATTGTAAGAAGAAACTTACATACAGACAAAAGTGATATACCATCAAAAAAAAAAAAATCATAAACATTTGTTCCAGAAAAAAAAAAAAAAGTCTTACAATGTAAAAAGCAACATCTGACAGAATGCCAGAGGGAAATAAATGAATCAAAATATATTTTGAAATTTTAACTTTTCAGAAACTGATAAATCAAACAATTGAAAAAAATTGGAGGGTATCTATATACTGATAGTCATATAGTAATAAGTATATATTGTTGAGTAGAAATTCATGAAGAAGAAAAGTTATAGTATGTGACTTTCAGGTAAGAATACGGTGGAAATAAGAATGTGTGCACAAATCTTTATATTTGACTAGAAACACTGGAAAAGTAAACAAAAAAAATAAAAATAATCATTGATAAGAGGACAGAGAAAGTTGGCAGGTATAAGGTATAAAATTAGATTTTTGTGTGTACAGTTTTTGCAGTTTTAATTTTATAGATACCTATTCGAAATAAATATTTTTAAAAAAGAAAAGAAAACCCAGGGCTTTCCAAGTCGGCCACCTCAGGTCCAATGGGAATGGGTTCTGTGATTCGACGTTCTCCACCGCAACAGATCAACAGAGGGAGGCTCTGAAAAGGGTCAAGAGTGTCAATTTGTGAGCACTAATACAGTGAGTGGTAACCAGTCCAAGACTGTAGATATGAATAGAGGCCTAAGACAAGAATCGGGTTTGAGGGCAAGGATAGAGGGAAGACCCACAGCTAGACCAGCTTTGGGGCAGGACCCAAAAGCTACATATCAAAGGTTTGCCATGAGTTTGGAGCCAATTTATTGTTGGGGCTTCAAAGACCAGAACAGAGGGAAAAGAGAACATGAATCAAAGTTCTGAAAAAATGGTACATCAGGCATTTTCTAACAGACCTACATACAAATTAGGAGCAGGTGAGGATGTTTCAAAACTGGCTTTGCCAGAACTTTAACATGGTTGACCAAACCAGCCCAGCTTGGTGGGTGGGCTCAAGATAAATAAAAGGATTATAAAGAGTGTCTATATAAATCATGTAAGTTGGTCTTGAGGAAAAACGTACATATATATTTTAATAGGAATAGGCGGGTTAAAAGTTTTCACATTCTTTATGTTATGCGAAGTTCCAGATAACTCTGTTAAATAGCCAGAACTCATATTTCTATTAACTACGTCTTAGATGAGAAAACTAATATTCAGATAAGTGAAATGCATGTTCATGTTCACATAACTCATAAGATGTTTTCAAACTGCAAATATAATTCTTATTTTTGCTCACTGCCTCCGTCATTAACATATTCATTTATCACTCATTTTGAGTACCTAATAAGTCAGGCACTTATTAACAAGAAGCAGTTTTTCCCCTTGAGCAGCTCACCAGATTATGAAGTCCTCTTTTTGCTAATGCTGTGTTCAAAAGGAATTTTCTTCTCATGCCTTTAATTGTACCACTGGCAAGAGGATGTGTGCAATAAAAGCATTAAATTCAACTCCAGTGGGTTTTGAGACTTTGATTGAGAGGCCAAAAAGTCCAAGTATTGAGGGTCCTATTATCTAGTTTTGTAGTTTGATGAGCATCCCCCACCTATGCCACCCATGTGTTCCTTAGGGTCATGTCACTGGATATTAGCAGCAGCATTGAGGAGAGGATACAGAAAAAAAAAAAAGAAAGAAAGAAAAGATGAAATTCAAGTCCATCATTTTTTTTTTCTATTTGTTAGTAGCCCATGAATGAGAATGATGAGGAGGCAGTTGGGCCTACTGACAAAATGAGGTGCTGCTTAAATCATTTGATGATATAAATTATTCAGTCTAACTGCCCCCTATACCCACCCCCATTGCCATGGATAATAAAGTTGGAACTTTCTCACAGGCACATGACAATTTGCCTTGAATCTTATTTTTTTGTATTCTTTATTATTATTATCATTATTATTATTAAAAAGGCCTAATCTAATATACTGAATTGTTTCCATGTTAAAATCATTATTTGCTTGCCTGTTTGTTTTGCTTTATGTTAATGGGGCAGTGAGTGGCAAAGACAAAGTAGCAATTCTGAAAATGATAGACCTGCAGCCAGTCTGAGGACTGAGTTTTGTAACTCATACTTTTGTTTAAGATGGGAAAAGAACAGAGAAACAATTATCAGGATGGAGTAGATTTTTTTAAACCATAAATGAAAGAAAGAATCTTGCTAAAACACTCAAATGCACACTGCTTATAACTGGCTTCTAACGGAAAGATCTGCAAGTTTATTTCAGAACATAACTTTTAAAATGAGATTGTTGTTAAAATAATTAATTCCCAGGGAGACTTTGCTAGTGTGGAACAGGTTTTTCACAGTATAATTTGATAGTAATGTTTGGAACCTCTGTCACAAAGAATAGAAAATTGAATTTAAGACATCCACAGAAGCTTTATAAAAAATAGTTAAAGTAATGCTTTGTTGGTCTCTGAGAATTGTCTGGAACCTACCATCAATGTTCCACGAAGAGTGATTCCAATGACAGTCATAAGCTATTACAGTTTCCAGAACCGGTCGTTAACTATTGGCTTCTTTAAAGAAGAAAGCAGCTGTTTGAAAATGTTGGAAAGAAAACATGGTTCCCTAAATATGCTTCTAAACAGAAGTTTGTGTTGGCCAGGCAGAAAATTACAGCGAGGTGTGTCAGAAGCAATTTCCTCCCCTCACATAACTCAGACTGCCTGACAAGCTTCTATCTTTCTTCCAGCTGGCTCAGTCTTTCCTGTTCCCAGCCCAAGTTACTGAAAGACTGAAGAAAGAGAAGAATGATGGGAGAAAAATAAGTGTATCACTCTTATTTCATTTTTTTTTCCAGTTGAGCAAAATGTCATTACACTCATGTAGTGGGCAAACATGACCAGACCTATTGCAGGGGGCTGAACTAAGATACTCCATTAATCACAGACAGAAGGTTAAATAAAGATGTGCCCACCCTGGAAAATCAAGCTCTGTGAAGTATGTCGCTTTGATATATTAGGCTAATACTGAGAAGGGGGCTTCAGGTTAGAGAGAGAATAAAAGAAATGACAAAAAGTGAAGCTACTATGTAACCATCTGTATTGGTAGACAGAAAAAGGTTTCTTCTGTTAATGTGACACCATAATGTCCTTAGCCCAAGACAGTGAAAATAAAAACTACTGGAATACAAAAAAACTTACAAATATACCACACCAACCCAAATTGTTTGTGTCTCACCAAAATGGGTGTCTACTTGACATAATTTTCACTCCTAATCTAAGCTAATACAGGTTTGCTATATTAAGTATTTTAAGTAGACTTACTTATAAATGTACATGCATTAGGGTAAAGTATCATTGTCTTTTTCCCTTTTCTCTTCCTTTTTTTCATACTCTATTATTTTTGTTATTATTATTCTACTTTTGCCAGCAAATTCTAAAAGGGAGTTAGCTTAGAATATGTCATTAATTCTTACATGGTGGTCAAGGATACAACTTGTTAGGATATTTCTCAAAAATGTTTATTTCAGGATCAGATAGATTCATGTTTTATTTTTATCTCTCGGTGATGACAGCTGCCTAATTTTCACTTTGGATGCTAATAAAAGCAGATTAATGTTGACAAAAGCTTAGCTAATTAGTCCCTTTGACTACAGGACAATTTAAAATCAAATTTCAGAATCAATCTCACGTTTATTGGCTAGATGTCACCTACCCCGATATTTCTTATAGGTATTTATTAGCTACTTTTTGATTTCTGTACATCATGAATACATTTTGGATATTTTACTTTTGACTAGTGACATGTATAGTTTATGCAGATGGAGACTTATTTTCTAATTATGCAGTTATCTCATCCTTTTCCTTCTTTTTCTCCCCCACTTCTTGCTCCCTTTCTTCTTTCCTCCTTCCTTTCTTCATTTCTCTCTCTCTTCCTCGCTTTCTCTTTTTCTCACCCTTCCATCATTACTTCTTTTGGTTGCTTCTTTTTTTAATTATTTAAGGAATTCTCCTCTGCCAGTCACTATGCTCAATTCCAGTAGTTCAGGCAGGGTTCCTGTCCTTTGGGGAGGTCACATTAGTGTTGTAAGGCAACAACAGAATATGTACCAGGTACTATGGAAAAACCGGGAGGTAAAAAAAGAGCAGTTCCTCAGAGGGGCAAAGGATAGAATGGAAGAAATGGGGACATTTTCAGTTCTTAATTCTTTAGGAGTCTGTCAGAGAAATGAGGACATTTTAAGTAGAGAGAAAAAACAAACACGTGTACAGAGATATGAAAATGCACAGGGTGTTCAATGAATTGTGATTAGTTGGTACAAGTAGCTCATGCCAGAGAAAAAGTGGCAGTATTTGAGGCAAGGGAAGCAGTAGGTGGAGGGAAAGATTTTAAAGGGCGTTTCATTTATTTTGTAGGCGATGGACTCCTTAAAGAGTTTTCAAGATAGTAAATAGAGCAACTTATTCTATTTTTTTTAAATAATCTTTTATACAAGTGGATTATGGAGTCTCCAAGGAAATTTATTTTTAAAAAACCTTTTTTTTTAAATTATTCTTTTATTATGATCCCTTCTCAAATAATTTTATGTAGGCAAATAGGCTAAAACTGTGATCCCAGGAGCATCTCCTGCCTGGGAAGTACTGCCTGTTTCACTGGATCCTCACAAGGAGGGCCGTAGTGCCCAGCACTGATCAAAGAGTTGACGTATGGACTGTGCATCATTCACAGCTGTCCCTAAGCCCCGTCAAGAAGCTGCTCAAAGCTTCAATCCATTCTCTTCAGCTTGTATTTTGAGTACATTCAATTTGTGTTATCAAAATCCAAAATGTTTGGGGTGGGAGGAGATCTAAAATAATATCAGAATAAAGGTATTTAATCAGTACATTCTTCCTTTCACTCCAAATGCCCAATGGCAGCTCATTGCTTCATGAGAAAGATTTGTTATTTTTTTACCGTTGTGGCCCATTTTCGAGTGGATACGGGGTCAGCTCAACATATTTCCATTGAGTTTTAATCATTGCTATAAGAAAACTGTGGAGCATCTCATACAAAATTGTGGCTATCTTCTTAGACAGCTTTAGTAGAAAAAGTAAAAAATTACAGAAAATCGTAAAAAAAATGCAGTTAAAATGGTTTATTCTTACTGACAACCTCTATCTCAAACCCTGCTATTCTGTCATTTATTTAATATAACCTATGGTTTCAGCTACTGGCTTAAATTTCTCTTTCAATTTTCTTTCTTATAGTAAGACTGCCTGGCCCCTTGCATCTGGCATCCCAGCAGTGAGCATTTACTCATTTTTGATTACCAAGCACCTGGGCAGTTACATATTCAAATCTGCAGCTCTAAATAGTGATGAATTCTTATTAAAGACTGCCATTTTATGCATATATTTTGGGATTATTCTGTCTGATTAAATTGCAAACATTTCAAACTTTTTATTGCATTTAATCTTTTTTAAAATAACAGATGTCTAGTATTTAATAATTGATAAGGCTGTTTCCTCATAATTTTGAAGATTTTGCATTCTCAAAATGTATTCCTTATAACCATTTATGTCAATAACTTAGGGTTCTCTTTATCAAAGATGAAATATTTAACATTGAAATGCTATTGTAAAAGTTAGGTAAAAATATCAACAAATGCCAAAATGTCTTGAAAACAATGCAAACAGGAAGATGTTAAAAGTTATTCTAGCAAAAGAAAGTGTGGGACTGAACTAATTAATCGATGAAAGCTTAGTCTAAAATATATAATTTTGAAATTATATGTAGGCTTAGGAATATTTTAACAAGTGGGAAGAATATTTTCATGGTGCTTCTTTTTATAAATGGACATTTACATTCAGTTTTACACTGGAATGAAATAAGAAGTCCTATAATTTTGCAGCAATTAAGTTCATAGAACATGCAAAAATACCATAAATAGAAACAGATTATTTTTGTCTCACAAAAACATATATAGAAGAAAGGTACTCTGAAGGAGACAAAAACAAACAAACCAACAAACAAACAAAAAACAGTACCTGTGAATATATTTTAGGTAAAATATTTTTACATTTTAATACAAAAAATAGAATTGAAAATATGTTCTATCTAGCAGAATTTGCCTCTGCAGAGAAAATTTCTTAATTAAAAATGTAATCTAGAGAGAAGAATCAATTGAAAATATCAACAATTTCAAAGTTTTTAAACCGTAAATTGCTTCTTGGGAGAAAACTGATGACAACATTTTGAAAAAAAAATTCTCATCTTCTGAAGAGAGATGCTCTCCTAAGCACTCAGCATATGGCAGCTATTTGAAGTCGCCATGTTTGGTTACTCCTCTGTTCTCCTGTACCGTCTGTTAAACAGAAGTGGTTGCATTTCTCCCTAAAAACTATGGCTACCGCTTTGTCCCCAGGAGCAGAGATCTCTTCGCCATTTAACTAATATCCCCATTTATGTTCTACCAAGTGGAGTCAGCAAAGTTTACAGTCCTCAAGTAATCACTACTGCAGAAGCCACTCCTCCTCACAGTTTTCGTTTTCTTTCCCCGAGACCTGTGAGCACTTGAGTGGTACGTTAGGAAGGTTCCACATATAAGATGGAGTTCGCAGAGAAGGGCCCTTTTTCACCACACTTTACATTTCTACATTTTTGATAGCACGTAACCTAATCTTTATTCTGTGCTTTTCCCCCTTTTTTAAAAATCTAATTCTGGAACTCAAAAATGTTTCTTGGTTGACATTTGTCCTAAGTTTGATTTTTGAATCTCTTATTTTTTTTTCAACAAAAGAATTTTGTGCTGTTTTCCTAAAAATGATCCTACAACAAAGGCAAAGTCCTTCTACAAAGATATCATTCTTCCTCTTTATCATCCTACCAATTTTGAAGAATAAAAAGGTAATGGAAAAGGAAGAAGGTAAAAAAGGGTTTTGATTGCCCTTGTTGACATAAGATGTGTTCCTACATGGATTGCAGCTGGGTCCAAATATTTTTCTGACTTGTAGACAGATGAAAAATAGTATGAAGACTCCTCAGGAAATAGTGAGGTGAAAGTGGTCTGAGAGGCTAATTTATCTTCAGTGGCCTGATTAAACTTCTATCTATTCATTCGAAGGCAGCTGTGACAAAAGAAATGATTGCTGGAAGTGTGGCCTATCAGTCCCAGCTGTCAGATCATCCTTGCCTCCAAATCTGACAAATATTCCTGCACATCTTCTCAAGATTCAGAGCCCCATACTGTGAAAAATAGTTCCACCATGCTATTAAATATAATCTTTTCTCCTGTCACTGTTTCAACCCTTACCCACAAATCATTTAATCTCATTCCTTTCATTACCATCAATTTAGACTTTTTATAGAAATGAACTTATACTATATATATGTTTAACTTTTTATTTCATAATTTCAATCTGCAAAAATATATACTTTAAAGTTTTATAAAATTTAACTGGAGATGAGGGTATTATAAATGCTATTTGTAGAAAGGGGATTGGGTGGGATTAATGGTCTACGGAGCATGAAGAAACTTTCTCTTTAGGACAAAGAGCATTAGAAAGAGGTTTTTAGAAGGGGATAGGTGGAAAGAAGAGAATGTACTCGGGCCCAAATAAAATAAAATAGCATTTAACCATAGGTTAGGATAGTAGAATAACGACAGGGGATTGTGATTCTTCTCAGAGAGGAAGAAGGGCTGAGAGTAGGGACATCTGTAGGCGTAGGAATAATGTCAACGGGAAAGGGAGAACTGAGAGGGGTGTATAATGGAACTTCTGCTTCTGTATTTTGAGTCTAGATAACTTAAGGTTGGCTTTAACTGAGTAGTTAGATCACTAATGTGGATATACCATAATAAAAAATCAAAACATTAATAAGCTAATTTCTAAAACTTGTAATATCTTTGCCCTAATCTAGTTATAATGGACCATCACTGTCATTAAAAACTTGTTTACACCATAAATGAGAGTAAAATAATGGATCAAAACCAGTTAAGAAGTAGGAGAATTTAACAGAAAGATACAGATGGTTCAACGACCAAGATCAGAAGCTAAGACATAAGACTCAGAGTAACAAGTGAGACTAGGTCTGCCTCCTCCCATGACCAGTTCCACAAGGGGCACAGGAGGGTATGTGTATGAAATCCTGAATATAGCTTGCTGGCCCTGTAACAATTCATCCACTACTGTGTAGACACAAACAAATACAACTACTTCATGAAGTGAGTCAGTGAAGCAACTATACTCCCCTGATGCCAGCATCCTCCTTGAAACTTTAGAGTCCAGACAAATTCTATTATAGTGAAGTCAGCCTGAAATGCCTGGATCCAGAAAGAGAGCATTAGGAGATCTATTATAGTTGAGCTCAACACAAGTACTGCATTAATATTGTACTTGTCTTTAACTTTGTGGATGTAAAAAAAAAATAATTCTACTTTTTGTAACAATATTAATGGTTATAAAATGTATAAAAAGCAATGTGGTAAAATGCAGAAAGTACTTGGAGTCAGTTTACCTAGGTTCAAGTTATAGTTTCTCTACTTTCTGTAGGCCTGAAACAAACCCTCTCTTTTAATATTTTTCTCTATAAAAAAACGATAACATGAGTTATTACCAAATTGTAGGATTGAATGTCTCAGTTGAAATGTTTCGTAGTATTTATTGCTTGGTATTTGTTGTACTAATTTTTAAAAAATTAATATAAACAATTGTGATTTCTCTTAAATGTTATTTAAAAAATCTCATTCCTGAAACAAACAAATGAACTGCCCTTAAATTAGAAGAACGAGCTCCCCAAAGGTTATATTGAGTAGTCGTTTCTTCCACTCTCTTCTCACCACTTTTTTTTTCAATTGATATGTTTCTCAAATTTATAATATATGATGTCCATAGAATTGGGCCTTCTTTTAAAAGTGTTTTTGTTATCTTTATTATCTCACATTTACTCATCCACTATTATCTAGAATTTTTATTTTAGCTTCCCAGTAATATGTAATGTGTTTTCAGAATTTAAGAATCAAAGTACAAGGATCACTTTTTCTTTCCTTGTTCTTTTTGTTTTTTACTGGTAGCTTTGCATGTGAGAAAGTCACCCTGGATTTTCCAGTTTGGGCCCTAAATCCAATGGCAAATGTTTGTATGAGATGAGACAGGGGAATTTGTCACAAAGAAGAGGCAGTACAGTCATGGAGGCAGAGATTTGAGAGATGCAGCCACAAGTCAAGGAAAACCAACAGCTCCTGGAAGCTGGAAGAACCACAAATTAGTACAAACTTAGTGGCTTAAAACAAGTTATTATCTACTAGTACTGTAGTCAAAAGTGTGACATGGGTTACATTGAGCTAAAATCAAGGTGTTGGTAGGGTTACTTTCCTTTTCTGGAAGCTCTGGAGAAAAATCCATTTCCTTGCCTTTTCCAGCTTTCAGAGGCAGCTGCCCTCCTTGCTTCAGGGCTCTCTTTCTCCATCTTCAAAGCCAACAGTGCCAGGTTGTTCTCACCTTGCATCACTCTGACTTCCTCTTATGCTTTTAGTGATCCTTCTGATTATGTTGGGCCCACACAGATAATCCAGAATTCCCTATTTTAAGGTTAACTGATTAGCAACTTTAATTCTATCTGCAATATTAATTTCCTCTTTCCATGTAACATAACATAGTCACAGTTTCTGGGAATAAGATCATGGGCATCTCCTACCATGTTTACTTCTGGCTAAACATCCCAAAGTTCCTCAAAATTATTTTTTAAGTTCCAAGTCACCTAAGTACTCATGAACACTTCCTTCAAGAAGTCTTTCTACTCCTAGTTATAAAAGGTATTATTTTTGTGTCCTTCTATAATAATCTTTGACTCCTTTAACTTCTGCATATATCATACTAGATATAAGCCAGTCCTATGTAATTTTTACTACCCAAAAAATTTCTCCTTGTAGCTCTTAAACATTAAACTCTTTTAAAAGTCATTTCAGTGATTTCATTTGCCTATTTTAATTTAATAACTCCAATTATTATTTTCTCTCTTCTTTCTAATTTTCCATGACACTTAGCTCTTACATAACTCTAAAGGCAGATATGTTAAATATTCCTGATATCTGAATTTATGTATAACCATTTCTATTCACTTTGACTTACCTATTAATTATCAAGCATCTTTAGGAAATGGGCTATTTTAAATTGTTACTCTATAATAGTGCATGACATATACTCCTTACTTGTTAGCCACCAATGCAGGGGTGTGATTAACAATGAAATGGATCATGTTTTAGGAATGTAGTGAGGCCTTCAGTGCAATAAATAATTCAGGGAATAAACAAAAAACTAGTTCCTGAACATGAACATGAAAAAATGGTGCCTATATATTAAAAAGAATTTTTACATTTACTGATTGAATAGTAAGTAAAGATTTACTTCTTCTCTACTCATTATTCATAATTTTATAAATAACTATACCTCACATTTATTTTTAATACATTTTTAACAAAATTGTTTATACAGATAAACAGGAGAAAAACATCTTAGGGATGTCCTGGACTAATGAGGTTGGTGTCCTCTTACCTTATACTTGAAATCATATTTGGTACACATGAAGTCTTTTATTTTATTCTACTTTACTCATACTTTTGCTGAGTATAAGGATTTTAATAAATTGTTCCTTTCAGTCGTAGACTCCCATCTTAAATGTAATGGGAGAGGGAGAGAGATGCTATTGGCGGCTGTAATTTCTCCTCTTTCACTAGAGGCAGCCAGGATCTCTTCCTGATCCACCAACAATGTATTCAATTCTTCCCCCTCCCCAAATATTATATATCCATGGTTATAGTGAAAATATAGATGGGTACATCAGCCAGATTACTGTGGCAAAGAGAGAGAGTAATTTTCATCTCTCTACACTAGATCAGCCTTATGTAGAATTAATAAGCCAACTAGACAACATGACTGAAGGATATCATCTAAAAGTAGCCCTTACTTCAAAAGCCCACTGTTTTGTCCCAAATGTTATCTGTGTCTCCTCTGGGTAGTTAATTTAAAGCTCATGTTAATAATATATTGTATGGGTATATTCATTAAGGAAATGCTCACTAACTACTGTATCAGATAAGCCCCCAAATATTAGTGACAATACAATAAATGTATTTTTCACCTGTATAAGAGTAGGTAGTTCCCTATCATACAGTGGGACCCAGAGGGTAGAAGCTCTGCTTCCTATAATATGGCTTTTGAGATTATCTTTGGTGGTGTCTTCCAGACTGCAAATGGAACAGGTAGAGAAGATACACAGGGAAATTTTTACGAATCAGGCCTGTGAGTGGTATGTATCATTTTTTCCCGCATTCCTTAGTCAGAACTCGGTTGCATGACCATACTTTTGTAACTGCATTCCAGGAAGAAAGCAAGTAAGCTTGATAAATACTATTTTTCTCTGCCCCAATGGAAACAGTAAGAAATCTGATTGATATTCATGCTTCAATTCTAAATAATTTATAAATAACAGAGATAAGATTTGCAAGAAACTAGGTCTGAAGATAGTAAGTTTTGTAGAAGATATGCTAAGAAAATTTATTTCTCTATCCTTCTCTGACACATCTAATGGGGGACAACAAGGGTATTGAACAGCTGGGGCAGAGAAAGGGGATGGCAAAATGGAAAAAAGGAAGAATGGAAATGGATGTTGGAAGTTTTCCTGAAAACATACTGTTCCTATTTTGCTATGTGCTCTCCCTTCTATAGGGAAGGTGTAAGGAATCTCAAATGGTTTTGAAAGTCCATATGACAAAAATCAGTGCTTCCTTAAATGGAGAAAAAGAATAAGATTTAAGACTTGAGAAGAGCTACCACTAGCATTTAGAATGAGCCAGACACTATTCTAAGTACTTTGCTTACATTAGTATTTTTAAGTTTCACAACAACCTTAGTGAAAGGTTGTAGAGGTAGTTCTACTTAGATCACTTTTACAGAATTGAAAACTGAAATTCAGAATTTAAGTTACAATATCATGCAGCAGGAAGTAGGACTAAGTGGAGATAGGACTAAGTCTTTTGTTAATTTTAACCAAAGCCTTGTATTTCCTCTTCTGGTGATATTGGGAAGATTGAAACTATTATACTTCAGTATAATTAATAAATTAGAATGCACCTCATTTGGAAAAGAAGAGAATGCTATTTATCTTAAGAAAGACCTTTACTTTAAGAAACTTTAAATAGGTTATATTTAATTAGAATCAAATTATAGTTTACTTTCTAAGGAAATTTTTAAAGAAATAGATTTGAAAACAATAACAAGATATTTTAGAAAAATCCAGAAGATGTATTGAAACATCTTCGTATAACAGAGAAAAACTTAATGTATATAGTAGCAGTTCAGAACAAGCTACCCCAAGATGTGCCTCAGTACACAGATTATTTTGAGCTGAAGGCAACCAAGACCTTGAAGGCTTAAAAGAAACTTCTGCTCCACCCTTAACTGTCTAGAAGATTTAAATTAGAAGTTTGGCCCATATAAGTTATCACTTGAAATGTCTTCTTACCTATCTATACGGCAGGGCTGAACATGTGCTCTCCCTCCAATAACCTTCTGAAAGTCAAGGTGCCTTACCACACTCCTAGCTCAGAATGTCATATATATCTCAATTTCCCTTTGTTCTGTACCTCATGTGTGTGGGGTCTCTGACTCTCTCCTGTATGTGAAGTTCCCATACATATGTATGTAATTAAATTTAGTCATTTTCTCTTGCTAATCTGTCTCATGTCTATGATTATTAGACCAGACAAAAAAACCTTGAAAGTTTCTTCTTTCTCCACAATACTTAAAACTTACCAAGAGAAATGTATTGCTCTGAAATAAATAATTTTTATTCATTTTTACATGTATATTTTTTAAACTACAATATTAAGTGATGAAATATGTTTTGGTTTGAGTATTTTCATCTTGTTTTACTGTATCTTTGATTACAAAGAGGGGCTGATAGAAATTGGTATATAGTTTCATATGAGCTACATTTGAAAAAGTAATTCTTATTAACATATTTACTCATATCTGTTCTCCAGAGATTTCAAAATAATTATTTTAATTTTTAAATTAGTTTCTTGTAATATAACATTTATTGCTTCTTTAATAAAAAAAAAAATGGTGTTTTTTTTGAGAAACACTATACAGTGTTTCTCAGCTGAATTTATTGAAAAGCCAAAATTTTGAAGGGTAGCAAAATATACCACCCCAAAATAAGTCACTTTGGCATAAGGATTATTTTAAACTAAAGGCTATTCAGAGGAAGCCAATAAAAACTCTCTGCCTTCCCCCTATTTGCCTAAAAGCAGGACAAAATTGGTGAAGCTCTAACTACCAGGAAGGACAGAAGTTAATCACCAGAGACAACTCTAGATTCTTATCAGCCAAGAAGTCAAGAGGAATCTACATAACCATCTTGACTAACTAACCTTTATCTTCCATCAGTTCCCCCATATATTTACCTTTCCACAATTTGTCACCCTGAGAAACTCATTGTCCTCTTCATTTGTCCTGTCACTTCTCTACAAATGTATTGTCCTTTTGTTAAGATGCTATATAGTCAGATTCTAAATAACCACCTCTTTGAGTTACTTATCACTGGATACTCAAATGCGTATGTGCAAATACACACATTAATAAATTTGTTTTCTCTTGCTAATCTGTTTTTGTCTTTAATTTGTAGGGCCTCAGCCAGTGAACCTAAGATAACTAAAGGAAAAAAATTTTTTCCTCCTCTTTAATTCAAAGACAAAATACTCAGGACCAGGTTTTCTGAACAATATTCATTTTGAGGAGGACTGGCATGTTAATGAACTTTATTACCAGAAACACATCAAACAAAGCATGACTAGATGATTTAGAGAAGCTTGCGTGTAAAGCAATTAATCTAAAATATAAGATCTTTTCAGAGAAATAAAACCTCATTCCATTTGTTATTCTCTAGAAGGTGTAGAATGTAGAAAAGCCAGAAAAATATGGCAGGGAAATTGGAAATAAAATTGAGTGAAAAACAGGAAGAACATAAATATTTAACTCATATTGAAAAACTAGTGGGAACATCTAAGAACTATGACTGCCAGATAAAATACAGAATGCTCAGTTAAATCTGAAGTTTATATAAACCACAAATTATGATTTTAATGTAACTATGTCCTAAATATTGCATAGAACATACTTACACTAAAAAAAATTTTTTGTTCATTTCAAATTCAAATTTAACTTGGTCATCTTTGTCATTATTTGTTAAATCTAGCAACTCTATTAAGAACAGATCAATGACTATATCTCATTTTGATTATTAATGTTAAATTCTTATTTCCTACCTTTATATTTTAGTGTAAAGGTAGAAAATACTATATTTTAGTATATGTTCGGGTTTAACCTTCCTTTGCAATAATATTTTTCTGACTTCATTTAGTATACAGAATTTTCTGGATGTTGTTGCCACAGGATTAACATTTTTGTAAGCATTTAGTTAAATACCAGAGCTTGGCTGCTTCAAGAAGAGAGCACGTAGCTTTACAATGTGTTATTCACAGATAATGGGTTTTTAATTGTGAATGTATTTATTGAAGGCAAAGAAAGTATTAAATGTGTTCTCATGGGTCAGTAATTGCAAATTGAGGAAGGTTTTCCCTAATCCTCACTTCTCATACTATTTTATTTCTATTTTTCTCTTGTCTCATTCTGATTCCTAGATCTTTCCTCTCTAGCCTTCCTTTGCCTCTAATCCCTAAAGCCAAGCCAACAATTGGAAACCTTAGGTAAATTTATTCCACTATACCCACCCTGTTGATCTTTTCTGGCTGTTTATTATTTATGCAGAGTGCCCTGTAGTCAATGCAATTAAAGTCTCTAAAAATGTAATATGTATGACTACAAATACTTGCTGTGTTTTTGCTGGTTCTCGGTAGAACAACTAATTACAGTGTCCGCTAGTTTAAAGTGTGATGGGAGAATACACCGAGAAAAGCTTACATGATAAAACTCTTCATGGCATGTTGCTTTTGAACTGGACCAGGCATCTTATAAAAGGGTTCAATTGTAGTAAATATATCTTTTATAAACATTGTATTCCCTGTCTGCCTCCATGATTTCCAACCTATTCTCAATCTCTATTCCTACCTCTCTTGCCATGAACCAATAAGAATTCACTAGGTAAAATCCAAAGACACTATTTTACTTTTTTATTTTTGAACACTATGCAGCATTTAACATTATCATTCCCTCTTTCTGGAAATAATCACCTTCAAATATTGTACCCTTATAATACCTTTTTCTTTAAAATTATTTATAAAATAATTAAAATTGCAAAAAGTTTAAATTATAATGTGATGAATACCTATAAAGCCATCACCTATCTTGAGGGTTAAATAAAACATTACAAATACAATTCAAACTTCCTACACACTTCCAGACTGCATTCTTATTTCTCTCATTCCCCATTCCCCCCATTCTCAACTTGGTATATATTATCTATCTTTATTTTTTTTTCAAGTTTCATCACATTTATATGTATCCTTAAATAATGTATACTATTGACTTGCATTTATTTAAATTTTATATAAATAGAGGTAAACTGTATTTTTCTATAGAAAATTTTTGGAAGTACTGTTTTTAAGTCAATAATATATGAGTATGAGATTTATTTATATTGGTATGTATAGCTATAGATCGTTTCCTTTTATATAGTGTCATTGTTTAAATTATACTTTGGTTGACTGCACAAAAGATCACCTAAATAACTTGCTAATCAAGTAAAATCGAGTTTATCAGTTTATTGCAGTAAAAGAGAACATAACACTGACATAGTTTTCAAAGTTTTTCAAAAGGCAGAAAACACAGAAGGACACATGGAATATGAGGAACTGGGCTGGGTGATTTTAAAACGAGTCTTATAAGGCAAGAAACAGTTTGGGACCGGACAGGGTTTGTGGCATTATATCTTTGGAATGAGGATTTTGAAGAGAATCGAGTCTGATAGTGTTAAGATAGAATTATTAGTTATTAAAACAGGCTATTTTAGATGATTCACAGGCTTATTTCCAGGAGCAAGTATTTCCTGGAGTAAACTAACTTATTTTGCTTGTTCTCAATACTGTTTAACATAAGGCTATTATTAACAAGCTCAATTTAATTTAACTCTGGAGCAGAAAAGTACTGTTTAGCACAGATGATGTTGTGTTTTAATTCTCATCACAATTTTTTAAAACCCATTTCTGTCAATTGATCGTTTCCAATGTTACTATTAATAATGTCATCTTACCATTTTTTTAAAGAGAAAAAAGCATAAACCTATAAGTTACAAGGAATATATATTTTTTAATTTAGTAGACAATAATTTGCACTACATATAGATTGTTGTAACTAAAATTCTCACTGGACCTTTATGAGAATTCTCTTTTCTTCAAACTCTTGCCACTACTTGCACCTGTTAGTCTTTTAAAATTTTCCCAAAACTTAAATGATATCTTCATTTAAGTTGCTTTTCTTAGTCTTGGTTTGCTCTGTCAGTTGCTATTCATACCTTTTGTCTATTTTTCTATTGACTATTTTTTTCGATGTTGATTTTAGATGTTCTACTGTTTTATGAAAACCAATTATTTTATGCTTATTTGTATTGCAGATATCTCAATTCTTGGTTTGTCTCCCCCCCGCCCCGTTTTATATATTTAAACTCCTAGTTTTTTTTAATGTAGCACAGTTTATCAATCTTTTCATCAGAGTTTATATTTCTTTATTCCATTTAAGAAATATTTCCCTATAAGGAAGTTATAAAGATATGCTCCTGTGTTATCTTTTCTACTAATTTTACCGGTTGGCTTTTAACATTTTAATCCTTAGTTGACCAGGAATTGATTTTTGTGCTTGGTATGAACCAGGAACTAATTTCATCTTTTACCATATACAAATGACTACCTTTCTTAGTATAACAGAGAATATCTTTTCCAACTTTCTATTATATATCACACTTTCATATCTGAATTAATCTGCTCCAGGCTCTAAGTTCTGTTCCATTGTTCATGATATTTTTTACCTAAAATACATAGAAAAGCAGAAATAGTGGCTATTGTAACCATACAAGGTTAGACTCCCTGTGGATACATGGAATTACATTGGTCTTTTTCTATCGCCCTCCTGATAAGATTTAGGTTGAAAGGATAATAAATAAAAATTGCAGGATTCCTGACTTTTGCCTGCAGAAAGAGACTAAAGAACATTTGAGAAGAATCACAGAGCAGCTGAGCTCAGGTATGGCATACAAACCTGGTTCTATAAACCTGGACTTTTAAAAAAACTGCAATTTGAGTACCAGTCTCTCAGCTTCCCAATGTGTCCACCCATTTTGGATGTTATAGTGAGACAGATACTATGGATTATATCTCTCAGATTTTGGAGGCAGCACTTCAGCAATACCAAGCTGCCTAGAAAAGAAACCACTGCAAGGTAACACAGACTATGAGACACCTAATAATTGACCTCAAACTAATAAAGACCATTTTCTAAGGGCTCGGTGGAGAAATATTGGATGAGTTTGTTCATAAGTCTATGAGGGAAGTCAAGAATGAATAATAGTCTCTTCTTTATGACTAAACAGTATTTAGTTGGAGTACCAATCTAATCTTGAGGCAGAATATTCCAAAACAACCTCCAGGAAGAATAAGAAAAAATCTCTTGGTACTGGATTGTTAGGTCAAGTTGGGATGCTGCAGCATATCAGCTCCTCAGCTCCTGTGGGGTTGGTTCTGGGCTTCCAGTCCTTCTTACTGCAGAGCTCAGCAGCTCCTCATGTCCCAAAGCCGAATGCTAGGACCCCAGATTGCTCACCCTACTCAGGGTGATTTAGCTAATTCCACTTGGATTCTGCCCTAGGCTCCTAGGCGCCTCAGAGCCATCTCTTTCCATCCACTGTTAACACCAGTTTGAGTTTCAATAGGCCCTATCATCTTGCTAATCCCCACCCCTCACCCTCCCACCCCCTCCTCAGCTTCCTCTGGTCCAGAAGCCTCAATCCCACTATTTATGAGCAAATGTGCCAACCACTGGTTTGCTCTTTTAAGAACTGAATCAGACTACAGTGCACAACATTCAGTGAGGCTGCCAATGAGCTAGAAAATTACCATGGTTCTTTATTATAATTATTATTACATTAACATGAGAAGAGCAGGAAGTCTAAGGAAGGTTGAATAATTTGCCTAAAGTTACAAAAAGTAAACTCACCAAATGCAGAGTCAGGATTTGAACCCAGGTTTCCTGGACTACAGATGTTGTGCTCCTTCCCTTGTGCCTTTTCACCTACCATGTGGTATATCCTTAAATCCCTCATTTCTGTATTCAATCTGCAGGCTGAGTCATCTTATTGCATCATTTCAGGCACCTCAGTGTCAAGTGTGTAACAAATTTTGACAAATCTCTTTCAGCCACGCCCATCCTATGTCCCATCCTGCCCTGACCAGAGTCGGGGTGGTATCCTTCACCCTCTCCTCAACTCTGCCTTATTGATAAATCCTCGAGTATTACAAAAACTGGGAAATTAATAGTTTTCTCTATTTTACAACATTTCTATTTCTAGTCCTTCCTATTTTCAGTTGATAAAAGCTACCAATTCCGAGATGCCACTTTATTATTGGAGAATATTAAACTCTAAAAAAAAGTATAAAAAACTTGATTTAAGTTGTAAATTGTTTTCATTAGCTTTAATTTATAAAATATGCCTGAAAGTCAGAAAATGTTCAGAGAACACAGGTGATATGCTCTGGTACCAACACTCAGAGAAAGTTACACTTCCTCAGCTAAGCTGATGCTTAAGTCATTTAAAGTCTTGAAGTTCAAATATAAAATTTTTACTGCACAGAGACATCAACATGGTGTTTACAGGGTACAATAGGAAAGTAATGAGTGATACTTTATATGAGCAAATACCTTTTTATGGTCTAGTAACAATTCTGTACTTGAACTAGGAGTTATTCACATTATCTTCTAAATGGAGCATTGTTCAGAAGCACTGGACTGTAATATTATGTATTACATTACCAGTAGAATAAAGTGTTAAAGGAGTTGAACTATTTTTTAATGATAGCTGGAGAGATACGATGAGATCAATAAGTTTGGCACATAAGAGACAAGGAGTAGGTAAAGAGTTTCACCCCTTCTGATTACTGACCAGGGAACATAAAGAAAATTAATGTTTTAATTAGGGCCAAATGATAATTTAATTGGGTGCAAATAAGTCACACCACCAGAAATCAGGATAGAGGGTGGTATAGTTTTCATGGTCTGTTTTGACAAGAACAGAGCTACATTAAGGTTTACTGGACCAGAGGACTCCGCTGGACAAAGAGAGAGAGGATGTTGGTTTGGACTAAATGGAAGCATAAGACTCCAGCAAGGTCCCAGGAAGCCCTCCGGGTAGGCAGAGAAGTTCTATAATCATCATCACAGAAGCAAACATCCAGTAATTTAGCTAGTGTATGCAGTAAAGTAATAATAAGGCAGCTTTTGAGGCACGAGGACATTCAGTATTCTCAAGAGATAGGATGGATACCAGAATTAGGGCTGTGCTCATGTTTTGAGATCACACCTGGTTAGTGGGACTGGGTTTCTAACGTGTTCATTATTATTTCAAGGACTGGCCAGCCTGAGTCATTAAGTAACAGAGCCTATTTATTTGCTTCAGCCTGCTGCAGATCATGAATAATAAACTTAGTACATCCATATTCATGGTAATTCTTCCTGTCCACCTCTTATTTACCAGTTATATCTTATTTACTTTTGTTTTCCTCACAGTACCTAGATACATGCTTACTTTGAGCTTTTATTAAATGTTTAGTGATATTCTTCTTTGGAAACTAACCTGTAAGATGGGGAAGAATATTGTTTTAGCTGCTCATAACAGATTCTCTTAGAGAGAATGATGACTGTATTAGGTAAATGTCTGGGAGATTTAGAGGAGGAAAGTAAGATTCTTTAGTCATAGACATTGTAAATAAAAAAAAGAAGAAGAAGGTCTATCATCCTCAAGCAATTACTAGGCATTAGGTGCTAAGTTAAAGCCTGAGAGGATAGAAAAAGGGATTGAGGAAACAGGTAGAGAGCTGAGAAGCAAAGGGAAAGTAAGGTCAACCAAAGAGACAGTCCCAGTGGTTGGGACATCAACAACAGGACGCTTTGATTTGCCCATGTTATTGGGAATCTTATTTGAGTCTCTGAATCATTAGGCTTTGTGTTCGCTATAGTTTAGGCGTAACAGAATTTGAGTGCTGTCCATAATGAGGCAAAGCAGGAAGAGAAACATACTCTTGGAACACTAATATGAACCCTAAATTTAACTAACTCAGAAGAACCACTTATTGATGAGGCTTGGGATTCAGAATGATGCGATACCAATAACAGCCAGCATTGTCTCCCTCTGCTGATGGGGAGAGAGACATCAATCTGCTTAATGTAAATTTAAAGGATTTGTTAATTTTACAAGATTTTCAGTTCCAGACCATAAGGACAAAAAAGAAATTTTCTACATAGCTTATCTTCCCAATTTGTAATTCGATATGAATCTGGCAT
>NW_006439192.1:24679204-24679728 GCF_000325575.1 Pteropus alecto | reverse complement strand
TGTGCATGTCTGTATATATCCAGAGCTTAAAGAACTTCTGATTACCACAAAAACACATTTACAATCTTTCAAAACAATGAACTCCTTAAATTAGCACCCTTCTGTGTACTTTCATGTTCTAAAACTATATTTTTTAAGACTCAAGGAGTGGGGAGCTAGAATTTCAACACCTAAGAATTAAAGTGTATCTATAATACTCTGTCCAGTCCTCATTATTAAAGTTTATAATACTCCCCCCATATTGTCTTTCAATATTGAGAAAACTGTCTTTCTAAATAATACCAACATTTAAAGTTTCCCCTTAATTATTTTATTGATTTTAACAACAAGCCTGTAAGTACACTTATTGTTCCCATATACATATATGAGAAAACTGATGCTCATAGATTGATGTTTATGGAGTTTAAACTGATATGTGCTGGAACCAGCACCCAAATTCACATCTGACCATGAGATGTCAGAACAGTAGTTACTGGTAAGTGAGGTAGGAGTCCAATCATCGTGATCTGTAACCAAAATTCTTT
>NW_006439192.1:24668393-24679112 GCF_000325575.1 Pteropus alecto | reverse complement strand
TCCCTAAAACTTTCCACCTAACACCGTGCCTCTTATATGCCAAGGTGCACCTTCTTAAGCTTTTTAAGAAAAATATGGAAATTAAAGCAGAATCTCTATTACTAATAATGCTGACACCTGGCAATGTCACAACATGAATTATACAATAAAGGTAATTATGCCAAAATGATTAATCAGAACTACTAAGAAACTTACATTATTATATATTAAAAATTTGTCCTACACACATGTATAATGCCATACTCAAAATGATACTAAGCCAGACTCACTCCTTGAGTATAAAATAGAAATACATTTTCTCTACCTCTCACCTTCTCTTCCTAAATAGCAATAATAATGCTAATTTAACCGTTATTAGACTGTACAGCTTACACAGATTTTCATATCAGAATCTAATTTTATCACAATGGTGATACTGAAATGAGTCCAGGTGTAAATATCTTATTTTAAAGATGGAAATATTTAGCGTAGAAAGTGTCATTGGCTTGCTTAATTTCACACCACTCCTTAGGGGCATCATGAGGCTTCAGTCCATATTTTGTGACCTGCTCCAAATTGCTCTGAAGCAGAAGAGTATCTCTTTCAGCTTAAACAAGCCCATTATCAGCTAAGGGGATGCCTGGTATTATGTGTTACCTTCCGCAAGCCTGCAGATAACCAGCTTTTCTTCTAGCCACCACCATTATTAAATAGTACTTCCCTTTCTATGGCTTTACAGTGGCTCCTAGATGCCTCTTAAATCCATTTAAAAACTCCTGAATTGGAGTTTTTGTTCTAGCAATTAGTTGGTTTGTTTTCAGCTCTTAGTATCCTACTCAGGCTGTTAAAGTTTTATCCTTTCCTGATGCTGCTTGTAAAAAAATCTCCTTTGTGCCAAACCACATTCTTTTCCTTTAGATCATAACCACTTCCCAAGAAGGGCCTAAGTTTCTTTTTTTCTTTGTTTCCTACTTCTCTGTAACTTTCCACAGCCTGACTGTGATATATGCTGTGTCAGGTGCTGGCTGACTGACTTAATGAGCAAGAGGTTTGGATTAAGAACTCGGCTAGCATTCTAAGACCAGCTTGTTTTAGTCTAACAGCTTTTACATTAAACCCCAGGCCTTTTGGGGGGTGAAGGGAAAGTAAAAAACAAAAACAAACAAACCAAAAACCCACAAAAACAAAGGAGGTAGGAGAAAACTGATGTGTAGACAGAAAACTACTCAGTAAAGGGACTGAAGCTTTGGAAGGCAGAGGGAAATAGATTCACCTGGGGCATGTTTTTGCCAATGCTTCTTGATCTGAGATTTCTGCTGTGGCTTTATTTGGGATCAGTCTGTGAAAATTCCTTTCTCTCTTCGTTTTTTCTGAATGCCTATGGAGGCCTAAGTGGACTATCTACGCTGGACAAGTCAAGTACTCCAGACAGCTTTGGAAATGTTCCCCTTGTTTTTTTGTTTTTCAGTTTACAAGATAATTTCTTCACTAAATTAGACTAAGCTGATTCACACAGCATTTCTTCCTGGCTAAAGAGCTGAGTAATTAAAAGTTCTAGGTACACAATAAATTAATTTACAGAGCATTATCACATTTTTAACCTTAATGAAGCTATAATGTGTGGGGGTCTCAAAGTGACATCAAAATGAAAAAGACACAGTCTAAAAAAGCAAAAGTAATTTTAAATTAATTCAATCTTTTTACTTGTATTAACACCATCAAATGTGGGGACGGAGACTAGCAAATATTAGGGGTACTAGGAAATGAATGACTTCTGTCAGTAATTTATATTCACCTCTGGTCTTCATAATCACACCCTGAGTTAGATAAGTCATATGTAATCATTTTTATTTTCTTTGCTAGGGTTTGAGGATTAGAGGGGAAATGACTTCCCTAAAGAACGTGCAGCAAGCAAGCAGCATGGTCAGAATAGAACTACGGGTCTTCCCCCACCGACCCAGGGCACTGACCACATCCTACGACTTGCTAATAATATTAGCCTTTTTGTGAAATGATGCTGCTCTCTTGTTCTTAGAAAAGGCACTTGGAAAATAATAATGAATTGTTTTTCGTTTCTACAAGAATAGAAGAATCCACCGGGAACGTTATATGTTTGTGCTTTATCTTACTGTGATAACTTTTCTCAATGTTAATGATTAAAAGATATTGTAATTCTATTTTAAAATGAAAAAATACATCAAATGGTGTTCTAGCATAGGAAATATTTCCTCTGTTGTCTCTATGTAAACATAAGTCAAGCTTAAAGGTAAATATCTCCTTCCATTATAATTTGAGTACACAGCCACTGGTAGAAATTTGTTATATGATAAATTTGTTTTCTTAAATTTCTTGATTCCCTTACTTCCTGTAGTATGGAATAAAACTTTTTAAGTAGGAACTCAACTTTAAAATTTGAATATTAAGATAAAAATAATTGTTGAATACTACTACAGTCCCAAAAGCCATTTTTCCCAATTAATTTGTTATCTCATTTCTTCAACATAAGAAGTTTTAAAACATCACAAACTGATCTACCTTCTAATTCAAAACTTTTGACGAACAATGAATGATGATTAACAAATTTGCTGTTTCTTGGATCTCGTCTTCTATCTTTTTCTTTCTTTCTCTCCTTCATTCCTCCCTCCTTCCTTTGTCTCCTTTTATTCTGAACTCTCTCAGGTAATTCTATTTACCCGTCTAATCACTCTGGCAGCTGACTTGGATATATGACAAATTAGTTCTCTGAAAGTAAGCCATCCTTGACTACACTAATAAACCCTTATTTAGAATAGTAGCTGTGTTTTCACTTTATTCTGTCATTAAAACTTTAAAAGAGGACTCTTTAATGAATTTAACAAAAGAAAATAAGGGAACAATATATGTCATTAATTTTATCAGTCTTTTTAGGGAAGTGTTTTAGGGAAGGATCAAAGACTTTAAAAAAAAAAATTGAAATGTTTTACAGGTTTGATTAAACTTATTTGGCCATAGAGAGGGTCTTAATGAATGATTAGCAATGTATTTCAGTCATTTTTTCCCCCTCCCTAACTTAAAATTACTCTAGTTGTGTAATTCTAAAGTTTTTATTCAGGGAACCCCAAAGAGCTTTAAGGGTCACATTTAATTCTATAGCTGTTAAAAGTAATATAATAATTTTCCTTTCAAAAAATTCTGCGTACTTGACATTTTTGTAGAAAAACAGTACAATAGTTTGATTCTTTACGTAACTCTTAAAACCTGGGCCCACATGTTTCTGTCTCAGCATAGCATTACCTTCAGAAAGTACAATTCGACATCCACAGTAATTAAAAATAATTCCATTTCATTAAAAAACTGGAAGAAATTCTAAACAGCAAGCCCACTACTGTAGTTGTTAAATGCTCCATATTCTCCTGTCCATTTTCTTGCCTAAGGCCACTGTCTCAAAGCCCAGGGCAACTCTTTGTTCCCTTCAAGATATTTGATCTCAGGTAAAAAGAAACAGGAAAAATTAAACTTAATATATTAAAGGTAAAAATATATTTGATCTCATTCAATATTAAATCTTGGTTGCTGATTAAGCAGTCTAAGAAAAGTCTGTTGTTTTTGTCAGTTGTTTTGGGTCATCTGAAGTCAGCAAGGAGGCAGTTTAAAAGGGAAGATGGACAGAAACTGAGAGAGAGCAAGAACAAAATGGAACCCATGAACCTGCATTAATTTCTCACTGCCTCCAACTTTGATGGTTCAGGTGGCCTCAGGAAAAGGTAATAAATTAATCATGAAACTAAATGTGCACCTGTCCTAATAGTGAAAGAAATTGAAGGAGGCTCCAGAGAGAACTTCAAGAGATAGTCCTTGCTTTCCTGTAAACTAGGTCAGCCAGAAGAGCAGGGACAGCCTGTGTATGCTGTATAAGTGTCCTGCTGCCCCTCAAGAACTTTCTGAGCATAAAGAAAACTATGGCTGCTGCTAATCTCTCAGTTTCTCAATCCCATGCACAATGATAAACCAGAACAACGCAGGAAAGAGAATTCTGGGAAATGTAATTTAGCATAGCTGTGTTGATGCAATATAAATCCAGCATAGTAGTGGAGGAGGCAGAGATTGACTTCAGGAAACTCTCCAGAGAAGGATAATTAAAACTTCCTTCTGCATTCAAGACATTTGCATCTGCTGTTAGTTTAAGTGAAGTAAGCAGATGTATTTACATTTTTAACACAGTGTCCTAGAATTGTAACAAGCTGATTATTCGACTTGATTTAAATGCATAACAATCTGAGCTCCATGTTGAAAACGACATTTTTGATCTCTCAGTTATTTGGACACATATAGCAATGGTGGGACGTGCCTTTTCTCATAAATCCTACTTTCAACTAACTTTATGATTCAGTAAAAAAACTGTCAATACATAACCATGTAAAATAACCATGTTATTATTGTTAATAACCATGTTATTAGTCATGCTATTATTGACCACATTAATATATGAGCATGTAAAACCTCCTAATGAGTTTTCCATCATGGCCAAAAACATATCATTAACATTGTTATCTAACAGTCAAGTTATTGCATGTTCAGAGATCTTGATAGCTGGATAAGATTCTTTCTTTAAAAATATGTATAGAGTACAGATTTTGTAAACTGGGCACAAAAGATATATCGTCAACTCTTTTATTATGCTGAAAGTAATTAAATTAAAATCAACTAGATAGATTACAAAAAAGACAAACATGACAAAAATTGCAATCTCGTTTTGAAGATATAAATTGGAGCCATCAGTTGGAATGTGTTTTCATTATTACTAGATTTGTAATCTAGAAGACCTAAACTTCAATATATTCAATATATAAGTCCTTAGAGTATAAAATTCCATTTAAAAACCTAGATGTTAAAATGGTTCAGATATAGACATATAGTAAGTATGAAGGTATTCAACATGTTTATCCAATGATTTTTAAATATTTCTTATCTTTGGACAATATTCTTAATTTCTTAATTAAGAAATATTCATTAAGCTGGTTTTAATGAAGTAAAGTAATACAGATCATTTTGCAAGGATTTCATAAATGTGAATGAAAAACGATACATTATAAAGTGCAAGTGACTCCAGCATCTTCAGAATGTGAACAGGCTCTCACACCCCATTGTCGAATCATACACTCTTCAATAGATGATTCTTTCCCAAAACAAAAGACCTCATTCAACCATATTGGACCAGTCCCTGCAAAAATCAGATACAACTGCATTAATATATTTTAGTGTTTATGTTTGAGTGCAACAAAGCCATGTGTTGATCATTTTCTATATATTATTTCTGTGATCTCTATTATGATTCAAAAATTAACCCCCTGCTTCGGAAAACTTTATATTCTGTCAATGTGTAAAATACTAAAATACAAATTATAAGAGCTATAACAAAGGCACACACACAGTTCTACAAAATTATAAAGAATGATTGCTTTTCTCTAAGCATTTAACAAATTAGTCTTAAGGATAAGGGAAAGAAATAAGCTGTAAAATAAAAATAAGGAAAAAAAATGAAGAAAATAAGGAAAGACATAACCTTTAATAAAAATGGATAAATGAAATGACCTGATGATCTAAGTGTATTTTTATGAGGTATATCTAGAACATAAAATATTCTGAAGTTCTTTTCTTAGCTTCAGTTGTATTTCAGTTTACATGTGTCTGGTTTAACAAACGTATTATCTATTTTTAATTAAACTATGAATAATACAACCAAAAAGAGTTTACCAACTGTCCAGTAAGAAGATCATGAATTATTAATTGCAAGAATACACAAACGAAAAAAAAATGGCACTGCTAACACTTATTCTTTGTCTGAACTCTTCCTCAAACACATTAGAAAGAAAAACAATGGCTGTCAGTAGTAAGCTACCTTGCAGATATTTATCTAAATAAACAAACTTAACTGCCATTTTTAAGATAAAAACATAATATTACCAATGAATAAGAGAACAACATCTTTTAAAGAAGGAATTCATGGCATGAAAAGATAATTTTAAAAATGGATGTTTGAAAATGTTTTTCTGATCTTCTCTAAAGATTTTCTAACTGTATAACTTATAAAAGTTTTTTTCTTTCATTTACATTTAAGACATTTAGAAATAGAACCTTTGAAAACTTCTAAATAAATGATTTCATTGGGTTTTGTTAAACATAGGATATGGCAAACCTCCTAATGAATTTTCAAGAACATCTTATGTCATCAAGAAACTGATGATTTATCAGCTAACTTTCAACAAACACCTTTGCTAAACTGGTAGAGGGTAAATAAATATGTTAATACTGCAGTCATAATCAATATTTTCCTTTATATCAATATGCTGTTGAAAGGTTTCTTTCAGTCACAAGAGATATATAAAATATATTTAGAAATAAATTCAACAGACCTTTGAATTAGAAACAGACCTTTGTGTAGCTATAAAACAGTGTTAAATAAAGACTTGTTTTTCACAAAGGCATGTATACTAACACATATAATGGATTTACTGATTTGTCAGATATCCTGTGAACTCAATACGTTAACAATATATACATATTTGATAATGTATACAATTAAAAGTAGTGTGTGCATATAATACATTAATAAATTAGTGGGAATTTTGTAATCACAATGTCGATAACACTTGACCCAATCTTAAAAAACGGGTAGAGGTTTCCACGTGTAAAAAGGAAGTCATTCCATATAGTGGGAGCAGCATGAAAATGCTTGAGGTAGAGTAGTTAACAGTCTCCTGGCATCTAAAACACAAAGTACACTAATGATGGAAGAAGGATCCATTGGGAAGGTTGGATAGAAAGCTGGGACCATGTTATAAATTTTTTGAACTTTATATTGTGAGTCACCAAAAGAAATGACATCATCAGTACTACATTTAGAATTATGTGTCTGGCAGAAGTGTGGAAGTAAAATTGATGAAGAATCCACATGCCCGAAGGACAGTTAATAGGATGTCTATATAGACATTTTCTGTGATGACATGTTTTTATTTACTTTTAGAACAGACAGGAGATTTTCCATATAAAATAAATTGGTGTAGTCACTTAAATTTTAAATAACTTGTGCCTTCAATAGAACAATCCAAACTTGAGACAAAATTATATTTTGGTTTACATTATCAAGATAATTAGAAATATTGTGTTTTTCACTTAATATAGTAGTAATTAAATCATTATTCAAATAATATTCTATTATAAAAGCAAAAGTTTTTCTGTACTAATCAGTTTTAACAGTAATAACAGTAATCTGAAGAGCTCATGTGTTTTTGAAATGTTTATAACAATACTGAGTCTTTTCAACTTAAAATTTTAAGGCAGTTAAAAAGGAATATGATCTCAAAATCTGAAATCTTTCCAGGAACACTTTCTGTTTCCCAAATTGCTACTAGGTAGGTATAGCATGGTCCCATTTGTGTTTGTAAGTGTTTGTATGTGTGAGCATGTTTGCATATGTATGTCTTTTTAAATACACATTTCTTTTTCAAATATATACTTTATCTAAAGCCTGTACCAATTTTTTGAAAGTCCCAGAGGGTTATTCAAAAATATAGGCAAATAACAATTGCACGGATAGTAAAACTGCTTCCACGTTAACTTGAGACAGAAGCAAAATAATGGGACATTTATAGATTGTACTTTTTACATTTATGGACCTTTATAAATGGTATAAATAAACATAAGTAAAAGTGTTTGTGAAAGCTGTGGAACATGAGAATATTATGGCTCCATGGTTTCTGTACCCAGGGTACTGTGACGCTTTCACTCTACATTTTGTAGATCTAGTCACTGGGTTTGAATCTTAGCAGTGCAGATTTTTACAATCTAGAAAAAGAGAATTAAGAGTAATACCTCCCAATGGCTGCAGCACCAGCAGGGTCATCCCCACAGGGGCAGCACGAAACATATTATTTAGTCAGTTAATGTGCTGACCCGTAGGCACAAGTTTTTAGAAATGACAGTAAAGGAATTCATGAATGTTAAAATACTAAAGCTGTAATAACAATAATGAACAGTTAAGACCACGCTTTGAAAAATTTACAATATGGCCAGAAACATGCAAAGTACTTTTGATAGGTTATCTCATTGGATCCCCTAAATGACCTTAAAAAGGTACATGCTTTTATAGTGCCATTCATTGAGGGAAATAAAAATTAGAGAGAAAAAGTAACTTTGCTCAATGCAGATGGAGCATTTCCACCCTGTGTCCACCTAAAGCCAGTGCCTTTAATCAATAATTTACTGTAATTCTCAACATTATTAGATTTGGTTGTTCAACAAATCTGTTTTGAGTCCCTACATGACTGAACAAAATCAAAATCCATTCTCTGTTAGACTGACCTCTTAGCGAGGACTTCTATTTGAGGTAGAAGGAGCAACTGAGTTTACATATACAATTAGTGACAAAGCTGATACTTGCATCTAGAACTCCTAGCTCTTATTCCGGTGATTTTTCCACCAAAAACGTATGGATATGATCAATATATTGTGCCATTTGATAACTCTGGTATTTTGCTATCTGAAAAAGATTCAGACACAATGAACATGTTTTCAGACACAGTGAATATACTAGGTCTTTTCACATATGCTTTTTAAAACTTACTCTTCTAATATTATAAAATAATGGCAATTATCTCCATTTCATAGATAAATAAACTGAGACTCAGAAAGAATGAATGACTTTTTCAAAATTACAGAAAAAACAGAGCCAAGCAACAGGACATAATGACCTTTAAAACTTAGTCATATTTATTGACTACATAAAAGCCCAAATATTTATAAAAATTATTTTCATAGATTTGTTGTTTTATTTTCATATTAATATATTTAGGAATATTGAGCCTAAGGGGGAAATTTATTTAATATGCATTTCCCATATCCTTCCAAATTGTTTTTTGCGTTAAAAATTAATGCAAAGTTAGCATGAAATTACAAATTTGTTTTTATTTCTTTAGGTAATAATGGTTACTCAAGGCTTTTGTTGTTGCCGTTGTCATTGTTATTTTTTGCAACCGAACTATCCTTTCTACTTAGTGGAAACCTATGTAAAATTGATATTTATATTTCAGATGTGTTTTTATTCTCTTATCTATCATCTATTTATCTATCTATCTTTCATCTATCATCTATCATGCATCTATCATCTATCATCATCTATCATCTACCATCTACCATCTATTATCTATCTCTCATCTATCTACCCAGCCATCTATATATCTACAACTCCCTTTACAATTTAAGGGCTAGGGAGAACAAATTGACTGAGTTGATGTTTCCAGAAGCAAACAATGACAAATGTGTTGTCTATTGCTTCTAGAATTTTATGAGCTTGGTTCGTGATTCTTAAGAACATGTTTGACAGACAATATCATTTCTTCTTAATCTCTTTTAAAAAACACAGATATTGTTATTTCTTTAAGAGATTTGAGTTTCTTTTTATCTGATCTTCATTAACCCACAACTTTTATGAAAAAAGAAGGGTAATCAGATTTTTTATACATTAGCCAGATATATATAGTAAAATGATGAGACTTGAGATTAGTACTGCATAGATATGTAGGGAAGCAAAAATCACAAATGGCTAAAAATATCTGAATGAATTTTAATCAAATCCAGTTATGACTGGGTGATATAAATTTATATCATTTTTAAGACTTCTAACTGGGAAGTACTTTGTCAATAGCTTCTCCTTCAAGAAAAAAACTTTTTTTTTTTTTTAAATTAATTGAAGTTGAAAATGGACCGAGAGTCAGAATAGAGAATGGGTAAACAGACTATATATCTGGATTCTAATTTTGTAGTTCTAAAAAAGCCACTTATTTTCTCTGTTTTATCATATATGCAGAATAAAAGGGTATGGCAAAATATCTCTAAGATTCCATTTACCTTTAAAATTTTGTGATTTGAAAATTTTAAAGAAGCAAGCTCTTTAGACATAAAGCTCTTAAGAAGTAAGAACTTAGGACATTCTGTCCAGTGAAAAGAGACAGATTAAGACAAAAAATCTAGACCTCCCCCCACATAATAGCTCTGTAAATTTAGGCTAGTTTTGTGACAGCTGACAGCATTACTTACTTTCTCTATGAAAAATTAGGGCTATAATATCTATTTCTCATAGGCACTGTGTGGACTAAATAAGATCATGTAGTAAGCACATGACAAATAATATGATTTTATATTTAGTAATATCTTTGTTACCACGAGTAACAAACAAATATGTTAAAAACTCTATAGGCTCTAGATTAGTTTCTATAGTAATCAACATCTAAACATTTTAAAATATGCCAGAAGCAAGATGTAAGAATTTGACTTCTGACCATAAAAAAATATGTATTTTATTTATCTTTGAGATGTTTTTTTACTTCCATTCACTAAAGCAGAGATACAGTTATATTTTTGATCTCCTCCAGTTTGTTCTTATATTTTTAAAAATTCCGCTTAGAAAACTGATTATAGATGTGAAAGGGATAATGAATAAAAGATAACATTTATGTTTAGAACTTTCTTTAGTTTCTGCTTTCAAGTTTGGGTCTTCAGTATAAACTTCTATAAACTGAGGAGATGAGATAGCTGCTCCAGGTTCAGCTCTTACTTCCCACATTAGCATACAGCTCAGATATACCTTGCACAAATTCCCAGAGTACCACCGCTGTCTGATAAAGCTCATCCAAGTTTGATACAGGGAGACCACAGGGTCAAGAGATTGGACAGCCTGCATAAGGAGAAAAAAGAAAAAACACC
>NW_006439192.1:24634398-24668231 GCF_000325575.1 Pteropus alecto | reverse complement strand
CTCACTCCCTCTTTCCTGTGCCATGCAATGACAAGCACCAGATGCCTCTCAGCGTTTCCTTAATTTAACCTTTTTGTCTACTCAAGAGAAAGAACATTGTATTTTATGCAAAAGGTGCATGCAAATTAAAGAAACTATTTAAAGGAACATGCTTTAAGCTTTAGTCCTATAAATCATGTTTCTTGCAGCTGCAAAACTAATTGTTCTTAAGTCTAATGAGGATTATCTCTGGTAAACCAAGTTTGCCATTTTAAAACCAGAAAGAAAATAAAAGAGAGGGGGAGGGTAGGGGGGGAACTGTGCCTAGAAAATTATATTGTATTTATGGGGGAATTATACCAAGGGAATAAATTCAGATTTTTCCTCCTTGTTTCAATTTTAATAATAATGTATAATATAGTATTAATCTAATTCTCACTTTCCAAAAAAAAGACAAATAATTAAAATTTTAATGCATCTCTTTCTTCCCTAACCCCTCTACACATATTTCTAAGTTTCCTTTCTTATCTCTATTCTACATTCAAAATTGCTTCCCCCACCCAAGCGAAACTGCAAATTTAAAGTGGAAGAGTAAGAAAATAAGGAGTTTAAACAGCCTTACATAAAAAGATTGTTTGCCATGTCTAATCCAAAATCAGCTTACAATGTAAGCCTGCTTCTTAAAAACAATGCACAATGAAGCAAATCATGAAATTTATTTCTCAGATTCTTTTTCTTCAGAACAAATAACCTCAGTTCTCTTATTTCTGCCAGCTCATCTAGCTTTATTATTTTAAAATTCTCATAACCAATCTTCAATTGTTAGATACTGAACTCTACACAGAGAGCTGAGACAAGAGCTGGGTCTACTTTGGGTACAGTGGGGAGATGATCAGATGTCCCGCATAGTGCACTTCAGTCACTCCTCTCTCTGTGCAATAGAAAATCACATTCAACTTTATGAGCCTTGGAACATCACTGCTGTTACTGTACAATATGATACTGATCTGACTCTTCTACCTTTCAAAGAGGATGGCAAAGAAGCGTGTAGTTATACAGTTGGCGGTGATCTCTGCCGCTCTTAAGCAATGTTATGAGACAGGCTTCGTGATGGGCACTTTTTATATGCCAGCTCATTTAAGATTTAAAACAAATCTGCTGGTTTGGTATTATTTTAATCTCATTTCATTGTGAAAAAAAAATTGAAACTCTGAGACATAAGTATCAGAGCTAAAGTTCCGATTTGTCTCCTTAGTTTTCAAACACCTAGACTTCAGCAGGCACTTGAAGATGTGAAAGGAAAAACAAAATTCTGACATGCATTGTTGTTTTATTATGATAAAACTCTAGCATAACATACAGAATCACCAACTACCATAAATACACAGCCTCACTAAAAATACACACTCATCTTAGAGAAGTAATCAGTTATCTGAAGAAAACTTGAGAGAATTGCCTCCATTTAGCCAAAAAAATAATTTCACGCGATACTAAACTCTACTGTTTCATTATTTATTTAAATAGGTAACATTCTCTTGTCAGCATTTTAAAATACTTATTTTCTTCCTTTTTACCAATGCTTTAGACCAGAAAGTCCTAGAGAGATAAGCAGTTGAATGAATAAAAGCTGTGGGGCAAAGAATATTTTACTTGTGAGACTAGGGTTTAAAGTTAATACGATCTTAAAACAATAGTCTCCAACTGTGTCTTTGCCATCTGTGTTTGGAACTTCAATGGAAAAACAGCTTTGAAGTCTATGACAAGGCTTCGTGTTCACAGAAGAAATAAAGTGGGGACACAACACCTTGTTCACTTTCTTACCACAGATTATATTTTGCCAAACCGTATTAGTTTCCCCTGAATTAAGGTACCTATGCTACTGCTGTTGTTCTGAATTTGGCTTTCTCTTTGTAGTAGATTAAAGGTTTACTTCAAGATATAAGAAATTAATAAACTACTACCAGGCTTGTTTCTTTAAGATAAAAAGCTAAAGTTGTCAATTCTTTGGATAATGTAAACTATAAAATAATTGATCTCAATGAAAGGTATTTTAGAGTATTTTCTCTTTTTGGATTGAGCTGTTCAGCTATCCATGTTGATTAAGTTATTAAGACACTTGGCAAACTATATTTCATTTGGTCAACAAAGGACATTCTAAGAATTCAGATCATCACATGCTATTTCTAAAACTGAAGAATTTTTAGCCACCTACCAGATGAGGAATGGCACCATAGATGAGAATTGTATGCCTTCTATTAGAACTACAGCTGTCCATCTCACAGATTTTAACAGTCATTGGAAATGTTTAATAGAATCATGTATTTAAAATAAATGGTCTTCCATGCTGTGGATCTTAGTTATCATCAAAATGGATTTTCTCCCCATACAATGTTATGGAAACTCAGATTGGCAGCTTAATCTTGCTAAATGATTGATTGATTCATTTGATTCTCTAGTAGCCAAGAGTTGGGATGTTTTTTTCTTTTCCCTTTTCTGGGGGGAAAAGAAAAAAACCTAGTTTATTGACATTTATAGCCATTTCACTTTAGGAGACAAATTTTACAGGTGCAAGAATGATTTCAGTCCCACATTCTTCAACCTGGGGAAAAAGTTCAGAAGGTGTAGTAGAGATGGAACAGTTGGAAATTTCAAAGATCTATTTGGTTGTGGCAAATTATGAATATTTTCTATTCCTTTGTTTCTGCTATTTAAACTTTTAAGGTGCAAATTAAAAACTAGTGGTCAGGGGCTTAACCCAAGTACAGAAACTCTCATCACCACTCTTCTGTCCTATCATGGCTCTTTATGAAATTACATCATCTTTCTGGTCTCTGAAGACTTTAGAACCTGGACTCCCACTTAAAATTATCTCTTAAATATGATATAGTGGATTCATTTAGATAAGAATAAAGGATAGAATTATGACCTATTTTTAATACTATTCAGGTGTTTAGCACAATGCTTGGCACATAGTTATTACTCAATAAATTGTAACATAATATTACCTAACAGTATCTTTTATTAAGTTAAGAAGTCAATCTTGCCTTGCTAGAGTCTTTTAATAATGATAATTTGACACACTCCTCTATTTTATCACTCTAGATAAAATAGCATTACTAGATAATCTCATATTTAAAATTTTGCATTCAATTTCCTCTTGCTCATATCTATCTAGAATAACACTTATGAAATCAAGAAAGTCAACCCGCTCTTTTTTTTTTGTCAACATCAACTTTAGAGGAATCAATTATTTATCAGATTTCAACAGTAGGGTAAATAAGTAGGAAATACTGACTTTAAAATTCCAATATATACATGGCTACTTTTTTCTAAACTTTTTGTTATTCAGAATTGAAGCATTTGTACATGTTTAATTTTATGTAAAACCTATTCTAAGGTGCCAATTTAAAAAAATTAGAGTAAAATGTTATGGGTACACATTCAAATATTTTGTCCCAACAAATTTTCTAGCTTTTTAAAACACATTCATAGAACAGGTTACTGAACCATCCAGGTGAAAATATGCACATATGCGTGCAGAAAAAAATTAATCAATGTTTTTATCAACCTAAAATAGAGAAGTAAACGTTCCCTTCCCTTATTTCCCATCACATTTCCTTAAAGGAGGAGAAGCTCTAAGTAATATAAGAACAGAGAGCCCATGTACTTGCTTCTTTCTCTTTCATGGCTTTTCACAGTCCTTTCAGAAGGCAGATACTCCATCATGGACCAAGGATATATCTCATTCCTGTGGGACATGACTGGGAGGTAAATGAAGAAGCTGGCACCCTCCTCTCCAGTTTCACAGAGGAGAGAATGAGTGAACACATGGAATTGCTCAGATGCCCACAGGATCCAGTTATGGAAACTGATCTTCCCAGGATTCATGCCTTGGCAGCAGTTCACTTGTCCTGTTTTACCAATTACTCAGTTTTCCTCTATGTTAGTACTCTTCAATTAGTTAATTGAATCTAAATGAAATTTAAATGTTAAAGGTTGTCTGAGAGCATATATCGTTTGTTTTTAATATCCTTTTCTTTTCATCTCTACTTCCTAGGAAAGTCCATTTAAAAAAATTCTACATAGAATTTGTCTACCCATCTTATGTGTTTCTGTCTCAACTTGATTATACATATTAGAGAATGTCTACACTTAATTTAAAAAAAATAAATTAAAAAAATTACCTTGTCCAAAATTAGCTCCCTTATGCACATTTTGAACACCTTGGTATCCCAAACTCCTACAGATGACCTGTCCACCACGCAATTCCCAGTGGTCATCACAAATTGTACCCCACTGTCCATTATGGAAAATCTCCACTCTGCCTTCATGGGGGCCACTACCACCAACAAGTCGGACTGTCTTAGATGGAGCTGTAACAAAAACAAGCAGAGGTTAATTATGTATATATACACAGTTTTATAATGCTTTTTTAAAAAAGCAGTTCAGCACTTTTTTTTTGGCAAGTTCAACTATTAAATTTTAAACTTTCTGGCACCACCTATTGGTAAAGAGTTTAATTGTAAACATTGCATTATTCAAAACTGAAGAGTAAAATCTATTTTAACATTTTTGTAAGTTACATATATGAGATCACTTCAAAGATTATGTTCTAATGGCTTTAAAATTCAACAGCTACACTTTCTTGTGTTATATAGATTTTTTCATACTATTTAGAAAATTTTATAAGAAAGTGAGTCATTATTTTCTTAACACACTAACACAACACTGAACTCACTATCTAGTGAGTTTCAATGATATAGGAGGTAGAGGAGAAGATATTTTATAATATTATAAACACAAAAATAAATGACCAAACATCCTATCTTTTAGCATGAGAAATAAGATAACAATGGTGACATTTATTTAGAAATAGCAAGGATATTTCTTATTATAAGGCCCCTCGATTTTGTCCCAGAATGTCTTTCTTTTTTTGAATGAAAAAAAAAGGGAAACGATTTTTGGAAGGAGAGAACAAGCTCTCTGCTCTCTTAAGGATACTAATCCTGTCATAAAACCCTATCCTCACAACCTCATCTTAACCTGATTATCTCCTAAAGTCCCACCTCCAAATATCATCACATTGGTGTTTCGGCTTCAACATACAAACGTGGTAGGGGAAAGGAGGGGATGGATGAATATAAGTCAATCCAGAGCAGAATGCATTAGAATCACAGACTGCTAACCCCACAACCAGAGTTTCTGATTCAGTATGTCTTGAGTGGGAGTCAAGAGTTTGTGCCTTTAACAAGTTCCCAGGTGATACTGAAGTTGTTGGTCAAGGAACCATACTTTGAGAACTACTAACCTAGAATGTCACATTATATATTTAAAAGAGGAGGAGGCCTGTTAATCAGAGACACCTGCTGATTCTTTTCTGTAATCCTTTAGCTACATTTATTCCAAAGAGAATGGCTGCAGATTTCTTTCAAATTCCCCATTCTTGTATGATTTTGAAAGGAGAGTAAGACTCTCTATTGACTTTTTTAAGGCTAAATATGTTTGGAAATACCTATGGTTATCTATCAATTAACTATTTTTCAATTATAAATCAGTTATTGACATATGACCACACTTTGCTAATCCTCGACTATCTCTGAACTAATATAGAGGAAAGAGGCAAGCCAATAGGCTCATTTAACTACTCTATTTTGGTTATGGAGAAGAGTCCATTTTGTCTTTTCAAACACTCTCAATCATGGCATTTTCTCTATAAGACTGCAGGTCAGAATTTTCTTTGAATTTAGCCAACTTGTTATATCAATGTAAATAATGCCTCTGGTTTCTCTAGTATCAAGCTAACATATTTAGTCCGACAGATGTTTTCCACTGGGGAATATTTGTCTTGCACTTAAAGATATCAGAAGAAGATAATTTTTATGTATTTTTTTTTTCTGGGTAGCTGTCTTAATTCTCCCCTTAACTTTATTAATGTAGACTTTTCCCAAATTCAAATCAAATAAACTTAGATAAACATTGACTATGTGCCACCGGATGACTCTCTGTATAGGTTATTACTTTGTAAGTGGCTAAACACAGAAACACAAACCAAATTGGAAACGATAATGTATGTTAAGGATCATAGGATTCCCTATGGAACCCAGAGATAAGGTTATATTTAGGCATCTAGAACAGCTAAACCCACTCAAATCAGCTCGGGACTCTACAAATTTCATCCAACAGCCTCTCCGTAAATTGTTTCATTCTTTTCTTCTGTTGCAAGTTAGATATCTCTGTTCCCCAATCCACACGATAGAACATGTCTGTTAATAACTCCTAAGTTTATATTTTGCTGTCTCTTTCTCAGTGACAGTTGTGTAATACCCAGAGAAGTCCTCCTATAGCTCATTTTGGGCTAATAGCCCCCCTATGGACTAAACAGCAGAGACCAAAGACAGTAATTCTTGCAGTAACTTGATATTTCAAGGAGTGAGAGAAGTGTCATTTCCTTGAAGGCGAGTTTTGAGCAGACGAAGGCAATAAGATGATTCCATAAAAGACATTTTAATAATCTTGGTGTATTTCTGCGATATTAATTATACTATATGTTAGCTTTGTGTTCTTTTTCATATCGGTGACAGTAGAGTATAACTGAAATAAAAATCCAGGAGTCAGATAATCTGGATTTTAGTTCTACCTCTGACGTCGTTTATGTGACCTTATTAAAACATTTAACCTCTCTAAGACCAAACTTTTCAACTGTTAAAGAGAAAATGATATTTGCTCTTAGTTAAATGCATCTTAACACAACTTGGTGCCAGGCATTTTCCTGGGTTGGTTCCTGGAATAATTGAATAAAATACATATCTTGCCTTTAAGGTTCATGTATTTTTGAGGTTATTATGAAAGTTGGCAGAAATAGTGCATTCTTTAAAATGTTGTATGAATATAAAGATTTATTTTTACAAGTTTTAGAAATTTTGATGTTTTCATTTTGTAATGAAAGCATTGGATGAATATATTATCTGTGATATTCATCACCATATTCATTAAAATAAATTAAATTTTTTTTTACTACTTTCCTATTTACTGCTTATCCTCCTCAAAAAGTTCTTAACCAACTACAATAAGCTTCTGCAAACAGACAAAACCTACTCTGTGGTTTCAGATATGAGTTTATTTTACCTTTGTTATTTTCAAACATGATTATCTACTATTTTGAAGAAACTCTTCTATACCAGCGATGAGTAAAGCATAGCCGACCAGCCAGTTCCAGCCTGTGGCCTGTTATGTAAAGAGATTTATGGAATGCAGCCACACCCATTTATTTGCATATTGTCTAGGACCACTTTCAGGCCAAAACAGCAAAGTCAAATAGTTGTGACAGAGACAGTCTGGCATGCAAACCAAAAATATTTACCATATGACCCTTTACAGAAAAAGCTTGCCAACCCCTGTTATAGTTGAAAATACAACAGAGTAGAATAATAGAGGATTTCATTAGGGATATCCTGCCAAGTGATCCCTGAAATACATAAGGCCATGATTTATCTCTGCTTTCTTCTCCAGTCTAACCCTTTAAGAATCTCTCTGTTCCTACACTCATAGTCTTTTTATTTCAGTAATATAATTATTTACATTACCCAAAGAAGCCTTACTCTCCTTAAATTCTGGCACATCGTCCCTGTCTGGAATGCTACTTTAACATGCCCCCCCCCACACACACACCCCTCCCATTTCTCCACCCTCAATCCTTTCCGACTCCCATAGCACTACTGGCCTACCAAAACACTGTAAACTAGTCTATGTTCTCCACTAGACTAAGATCCTTGCAGTTATCTTTTCAGTATGTGACAGAATGTAGATTTTTCACTTAGTGATCACTTGATAAAGAGTTATGACATGAATGAATAAAATAAAGAATGGTGAACTCTTCTTGATTTGCAACCTGCACTACCTGAGTAAATTCAATTGGTAAATGCTTAAAATACCAAACAATAGGAGAAATAAAATTTACTATTTTATAAATCTCTATAAAGAGAGAATATAGTTTCTACAGGTAGAAACAGTAAAGGAAATCATGAAGAAAAAGATTGATTTAACTGAGATAAACATGAGTTTTATTATGGAAAAAAAGCTACATGGCTATCTGCTGAGCACCCCGAAGGCAGGACTGTCTAGTCGGAAGGTCTGATGAGAAGCCTTACATATTCCAAAACCTGATTTTACAGGTTTAGAAGATTTATCTCTTAGAAGCAGACTAATGTTAAACAGAGTCTTGGGACTAAATGTCAATTCAATTTATGAGGAGAAATGTAATTACCTCAAAAAATGGAATATTTGTATCTGCCTGACAAGGCCATTTTCTCCCCATGGGCGATCTTCATAGGAAGTCAAATCACAATAAGTGAGTTATTCATTTAACTAATTTATTAATTTACAATGAGACATAGTAGTGAGATTTTGCCTCTGGTACTGGCTAGTAAGCTCTTTGGTTAACTTTTTTTTTTAACATATGCTAATACATTCAATCAGATTAGGTAATTTGACATATCTTTGCTCTGATTCAATTTAATTTAACTTTCTAAAGGCAATCTTACTATTCTTGCTTCCTAGTTCTGGAGGGAAGAGTATAGTACTGATAATTTCTATATATTTTTTAAAGTTCATATATAAAATAAAAACAATATATAAAATATTTATTATACTAATTACTCATTCATATTTCTATGACCATAAGATCTCAAAATAAAATTCTGTAAAAGAGCAAATATTTTATAAAAGACTTTGTAATTTAATCTGAGGAAATAACACCAATTCAATAAAGGTTAACAGGTTCGGAGGTTATTTTTGTTTTGTTTGTTGCAGACATAATTTTAAAGGAGGAATTAAAACAGATATATATGAAATATCTCAGAATAGAGAGATAAGTTATAGTGTATAAATTAGATGGATAGTTTTAGAGGCATTAAACATAACTGTCAAAAATCATGTAGAAATGGGGGCAAAGATGATAATATAATATCAAGTGACTATATTAAGATTAAAATTTTTTATTTCAATTATGCAAAAAAACTTGATATATAAAAAGACTGGAAAGAAGTATCCAAGCATATTGACAGTAATTCTGTATATGAGACAGAAATCAAATATATAATATTTTTCTAATTTAATATAACTCTATTATTTTAAAAACTAAGATTAATAAAATAAGTGGTGGCTGGATAGTCACTAATGTTCTTACTGTTCTAATAGGTCTATAACTCAAAGCTGAAATTCATAAAATTGTGAAGAAAAACAAGCTCAGAATGAGAGATAATGCCATTTATGTAAAATAACACAAAAAACAATAACATCTGTTATTTATGTATACATACATCTGTAATAAATGTATACAAACATGAATAGAAAAAAACATATAAATTCCAAGATAATGGTTTACCCTGGAAAAGCAAGGGAGGCAGGCATAAACAGAGCTTCAACTGTATTAGTTAAAATTATATATGTTAAAAAATACTTGTAGTTAGTATGATAAAATTTTAATGTCTCTAAAATCTAGGTGGTGTGTACATGACTATTTTTTAGCTATCTGTTATAAATGTTCTTTCTTCCTTCCTTTGTATTTGAAATATATTTAATTTAAAGAAGACAACATATTCACAGAGATGTTGATGGGGCCATACATGAGCCCTAAATAAATTATAAGAGTGCTTCATATACATCTTTCCTTAAAAGTTAGAAAAAGGGTATTATGAATCTGCTAACCTCCATTAGACAGACAACAGTCTAATCTGAAAAGAGAAGTCAGGAGATATGAACTCTGGGGTGTTTTTTGCAAGTGTCCATCATGGCTGCTTGAGTAGAAGAACTGAGATTAAAATGACTTTTGAGGAGTGTAATTTTATTTAAATTATCATATTGTTTACCTCATGGTCATTTTTTGTATTATTTATTGGAATTAGAATTTAGAGTTAAATATATTAAATCGTAATTATTATATTTGAGTTCCAAATGTAACAAAATTTTTTTAAAAATTTAGTTGCAGGTTGAACTGGAAGTCCTTGCAATAATGGAAAAATTCCTCTAGACAGGGGGCTTATTTTATATTTAAGGTAACTGCCTTAATGATGTATTTAGCTATGAAAGCTATGACCCAGATATCAGATGTGTAGAGAAATAAATTTCTCTGAAAAAAATAATATAAATATTTTGAATCTGTTACTCTGGAAGTCAAGAGACACAATTATTTTGGAAATCAAGAGAGAAAATGAAGAGGAGAAACTAGAGAGAGAGGTCTCCAGTGGAGAGGGAGCATGTAAAAGTATTTTGATGGCAGAGGAGAGATTGAGAATGGCCAGTGAAGAAAATTTGGTGTGTAAGCTAGCTGGGGAATTTGAAGGCAGTGAAGTCTGAGGTTCAACGTTAAATTGTAAATGCTTCTGTTTACACATTTCTATTATGCCTAAGTCATCACCAGTAAAATTCTCTTAGATCCTGAGCTGGAGCTAGGATACTTTCTCAAATGAAGGGAGAGATGTGGTACTTATTGTTGGAATGAATGGCATGGAGAGAAAGTAGCAGGCAAAAATGTCTAGGCATATTAGTTTCCTAGGCATAATAGTTTTCTGTTGTTTTAAGCCATACGATTGTGAACAAACGCTCACAATCGTATAGCTTAAAACAACAGAAATTTATTCTCTCCCAGTTCTGGAGGCCAGAAGTCTGAAATCAAGATGTCAGCAGAGTGATGCTCCCTTTGATGGCTCAGAAGAAATCCTTCCTCAGGAGAAATCCTTTTTCTAGCTTCAGGTGGCTTCTTGGCTTGTAATTCCATTGCTCCAATTTCTGCCTCTGTCTTCACATGGTCTTCACTATCTCTGTATGTCTTCCTCTCATAAAGATGTCAGTCATTAGATTTAGGATCCTCTTGAATCCAGTGTAACCAAGTCTCAGCTTAATTACACCTGCAAAGACCCTGCTTCCAAATAAGGTCACATTCTGAGATTTTAGGTGGACACAAATTCTTAGACACACTATCAAACCCACTATTGCAGGTGGCAGACATTTGAATGAGGAATATAATTTTTCTATATTTTCATCAAACTATTTTAGACACAAATCACTAGAATTGCTTTAGAAATCGGTGTTCAATTTTATTTAAAGAACAAAATCATAAACTATATAAATGTCTAACCAAAGTACTGTGTACTTGAAACTAATATAAAATAAAAAAAAAAAAATTAAAAAAAGAAAGAACAAACTAGCCGCCAAGATTTGAGTACTGCAGGATAGCTGAGTAGTAGATATTTTGGTTACACGGGAAATAGCTAGCAAAGTCAACTGTGATTACACAGAACACCTATAGTTCAATTGCTGAATAACTAAAATAAAGATTGAGAATTTGTTGCTTCAGATTAAACTTTACTAAACTCAGAAGATACTGAGTAAATCTAATTTAATTAGGAGTAAGAGTAAATTGCTTCAATGTACGAAAGTTAAAAAGTAGCAGAAGGCTACTGTTTTTAGTATTTGTCACTTTTTGAATCGAATCATCAGATAGAACTTCAGAATTTTGCCAGAAAAAGTAGTAAAAAAGATGAAAGAAGACCTTGGTGTTCAAAAGAATACCTTTCTAGTTGTATAGATCCCCACAGGAATACGTGGCTAAGAATAAGTTCATGTGGGGAAAAACAAACAAAACTGAAAAGTCGAGTGAGACAAGAAAAACAGAGTGTAGTTTTTAGTATAAGTTATTTTCAGAGTGTCATGATCTTTAATGCTACTTCTACCACTGGATTTTCAAATTGCCAATTAAATAATAATGTCTACATTTCAAAGAGCATGTTGTTTTCTTCAAGGGACAGTGTCCACATGTTGAGATATTTGTGATCATTTCTGAGCACTCTTGTTATTATTAAATATTTCATTTCTAAGTGAAGCTTAGTTTCTAGAGTGATTTAGGAGAACATTTAAAATTTATAAAGGGAAATTTTATTTCCCTATTCACAGGGTATTTCAAATTTTACTCCTCACTTAAAACCCTAGAGTATAAAAATAATCAAGTCATTAAGATATTAAACAAAGCTAATTTAGAAAACAAATCATAGCAGAAATTACATTGTCATTCTTTCTAATTTCTTAAAATGTAAGCCTCAGCCAGACCTCCTAAAAGTCCTTATGTTTTTCTTTATAAGCTGTTGAGGTATTTTTAAGTGATCTAACATCTTTGAGTCTTCATTTACACATTTATAAAACAAACATAACACCTACTTCCTAGGACTGAAGTTTCAAATATGACAATAGGTGAAAAAATGTATTTTAAACTGTAGAGTATTATATAAACAGTAGTGATAGAATTATTAATTATACTTTATTCTGAAAGTTATTCTAGGAACTTGCAAAATCATAGATGTAAGGGATTTGAACTGTGGATCTTGTGGAGAAAATTGTCCCAAATTTGGCCCACTAAAATTTAATCTGTCTGATTATTGGCAGGGCTGACAACTCAATACATGTTTTCTGACTTTTTATGAAGAGAAAATAATTTTCTAAAATAACTGAGTGTTTATATCTCGAATTGGATTGGGAGATAAATTGAAAGGCAATATACATTCTCCTTGGCATTGTGTGTTATGTTTTGTTTATGCTCATAACTGTTCAGATCTCTAGAAGCTATTATCAGATTGATTTATTGGAATTGGTAGAAGACAATAGTATGTATGATCATTACCTCTGCACTTGACAGAAAAGGCCATAATCTGTGTCTAACAGCTGCACCCAGAGACATTTTGGGACAGATCATTTGATGCCTCAAAAATCCAGCAAAAAAGCTGTTTTCCTGCTCCAGGAAACACTATTTCCATTTACTTAGCTTAAGTCTTTATTTTTGTTTAGCCAAAGTAGATACTCTTAGAAAAAAAGAAAGAAAATATGGATGGCATATTTTACATAGGTAATCACAGAAAGAAAACAGCATGAAAAAAAACCTGTAAAGTATGGTATATCTCAACCTGTGGGTTCTTAGTGAGGTTGGGGTACTAACTAAATGTTTCATTACAGAAGGAAGGGTCCCAGTACTTATTCACCAGAAAAAAGCAGAATCTATATCATGAAATACGATGCTTCTCTAGACTAGAAATCAGAGGACCAGGGCCCTAGTCTTGGCTGTGCTACCAACTTCCATTATGACTCTGAACATGCTGTTTTGTCTGTTTTCACTTTAATTTCTTCATTTGTATGACATCTTTTGTAGGTCCCTCAAAGGATTTTATGAAAATTACTTTACTTCATGAATGTACTTTGAAGAGGTTTGAGAGGGAAAGTCTGGTTAAAGTTGTACCTAACATAGTGTAATACCTAAGTGATAGAATTTAAAATTAGATAAACCAAGATTCAAACTGAGACCCACCACATATATACTGGCTGCGTGATTTTACACAGGTTACTTATCTGTCTAAATCCTCATGGGAATAGCAGTGATAGTTTCCTAGTAAAGATTAAGTGAAGGAGATATACAAAATGCTTTGTAGAGTACTTGGCACAGAAAGGTCACTCTATATATTATAGGTATTATTGTTATTAACATTATTTCTTAAAAATTCAGATTTCTGGACTAATTTTGGAGAATAGATAATGGCAGCACAAAAGTATCATATATTAAAGAAGAATTTCTCAACTACTTTGTGTTTCAGAATTCCAAGGAGAGCTTTTAGAAATTACATATATCTGACCACAACCTAAACACTTGAAATCTGAATATCGGTATGTTAATTCTATGATAAAAGCCTTAGAGGTCATTTTGATGATCTCCATAGCCTCAGAACAGCTACTAGGACAAATTAGAACATAATGTGGTTACCTAGGTCTATGACTTCCACATTATGGAAGAATTAACCTAATACATTGCTGTCTAATAACAATTAGCAAGAGTATTACTGAATATTATTAGACAACACAATGTGGTTTTTCAGAGCCCTTTAGCCTCTACTCTGAGATTCAGAAGTGGTGATCTTGTCTAACCCATCACTTTGTATTTACCTCATCTGGTAGGGCAATGAGTGTGCCCCATTCTTAAGACACTACGCTTGTTAGTCAAGAGAAAACTAAGGATCTGAACAGACACAACAAGACTTTCTTTGAATAAATGAAGATGGCATTCTTTCTCAGACATGGCTAGATGAGTAAATAATGAAGCATAGTGAGAGCCCACCTGACAATGAATGTAACAGATATAAAGAGAAAAAGAGACAGAGACAGAGACTGAGTCCAAATGACTTAATTTGAGCTCCTGGACCCTGCCATGCCTGAAGCAAATTCTGTCTCTTAGAATTCTTAATTATGTAAACCAATAGATTCTGTTTCTTGATTGAGTTAATTACTATTGCTTTCTACTTTAAAAAATTCTTACAAATATATAGAATCTACTATTTGACAAAAAATGTTCAAAGTGAATTCCTAGGTTATTCTGTTTGTTATTAATCTCATCATCATTGGTTACTGTCTGCTTAAACTGCATTATCCTGGCAATTTTTATTATTTCATGAAACATCATAAAATGTAAAAGAACATCACTGAAATGTGAAAACACAATTTTGGCAAGAAACAGATAAAAATGAATTTGTTCTCATAACTATAAAAACACCAGAATGTCTCTAATTTATTTACGGCACGATTTAGGCTCTCTTTAAAAACGAACTGACAGAAAGACAAGCGAAGACTACTGAGGGAGGGTCATTCGCATTTTGTAACAGTTCTAGCCTTGTGCTGCGAATATTTAGACACAAGAGTGCCCACAAGATCCCTGTTATGGACTGAATCCTATTTTTAAGTCCTAACCCCCCATGCAACTATATTTAGATACAGAGTCTCTAAGGAGGTAACTAAGGTTAAATGAGGTCAGAGGGTGGAGTCCTAATTCAATAGTACTGGTGTCCTGACAGTACTGTGATCTTGAACTTCCAGCCTCTGAAACTGTGAAAAAACAAATTTCTGTTATTTAATTCACCCAGTCTATGTACTATTTTGGCAAACCCTCGCAGACTAGCCTTGTACTGCAAATATTTAGACACAAGAGTGCCCACGAGATCCCTGTTATGGACTGAATTGTATACCCCAAATTCATATTTTTAAGTCTTTTTTTTTTCCATTTTGTTTTGTGTTTTTGATTATTTTCAAATGACATAAGATACAGAGTTCTTTGATGGGTTTAAACTTGAAAATAAAAGCTTTTTCTTCAACTTATAAATGAAAATTAAGCAACCATATCTGCTATATTGTGATCTGAACACATTGAAAATATGATAATAATAATAATTTATTTGACTACTTTCTCTAATGAATATGTTACATGTTCTCTGGGTATAGTATTAGTGTTTCTAGGTGCAGATAATATAATTGGACTGAATGAGAATATACCAGGAAAGAATTTTGGATAGAAGATATTTTGGAATAGAACAGATTGTCATTTTATAGGGGACAAATGAATTATGCTGTAAGCAATGTGGACTTCTGTAAAAATATTGTGCACAGAAATTGGATATTTGTATTCAGTTAAAAAAATTATCTTTTAGCACGTCTAGGAAATAAAAATTGAGAATTACACAAAACATTATTAGGAAGAAGGGTGATTTTTCATTTTGCTACAGAATTCGCATTAGAATTCCTTTAAATAGTTTTGGTAGGGGGCATTTGAAAGGTTGCTGGGATTCAGGTATTTTGTTCTGCAGTGGATCAAGTCCAATGTAAGAATTCACAGGGCACAGGAAGTGTGAATAACTGTGGTACCCCAGGAGAGGGTCAGGAGTCTGCAGGTTAAGCCACAAAGGGAGACACTGCTTGGACACTTCACGTTCAAGCCTGTAAGTGTGTTGTTCTAGGAAATTTGGTCTTTAGATTCACACTGTAGGGCTGCACATTTCTAGAGAAGCCAGGTTGTGGGGGGTAAGGAATAGGTGTGAACCTATACTTGGATTGTACTTTAATTGGAACAAATAAATGATTTCGTGTTAGTCTAAGGCTAAATTTACTGCAGAATAGGAAGCAGAACCCAGTTCTCTGAAGAAAGGCACAAAAGCCTTTTGGTCCTCTGAGGTTGTAGATGAACGGGAAGTGGCGTGTTGGGTCTCCTCTACTCCAAATGCATTCTGGCACATAACCGGATGAATTTCAGATTTTGCTGGTGCCGAAGACCTGGAGCTGTATTGATTTTTTTTTTCCTCCTTTTAAATGGCTTTGGTGAGAGTCAGGCTGTGAGAGTCAGCTGGGATAGGGACTAAACAGGACAGGTGCTGACCACTAGATCCATTACTGATTTAAATCTCTATTTCAATTTATAAGACACATGAGTTATACACACTATGAAGGAACACATCTATTGTGTTAATGGAACACTACATGTTTTTAGCAATAATTTGTGGAAACATATAAAGCTCTAAACATGAAATAGCTTAAGAATGAGCAGCACTTATCTAAGTTGCTTGGAGCCATCTCTGCTCAAGTCTGCTCTGCTGTGCTGAATCATAACTGGTACTACTGAGGAAAATGCAGTGAGGAGTTAAAAAAGAGTTACAACAAAAGAAGAAGTTCATCAAAGCAGCCAAATTATATTGAAAAATGTTATAATAGAGCCAGTTACTGAAATAAAGGTAGAATAGTAACAGGTAGCTCCTTCCCCTGCACATAAGTAATTTTCATTACCGATAATGGAAGCTCTGTGAGCATTCCAGGGAGACTATATTTCTAAGTAATATACTCAGGGGATAGACTGGAAGTAATATCTGCAGCAGCATGTGAAGGAGAAAATGTAAACAATAAAAATTAATTGAGAATCCTTTTCTGAAATTTGACCAAATAGAAGTCATATTATAAGAATTTTTATCTCCCTAGGGCCTTCAAATTATTAGGCCTATTCTAGAAAACCAAATTGTTCATGACAAAATTTTTTCTCTTCCTTCTTTCTCTCTCCATACCCTCCATACTACCTATTCGTGGTATTTACATATAAAAATACATAAAACCAGTGTGGGAGTGTTGAATAAAGTCATAGTTACAAACAGAGACTTTGGAGATTGATACACTTGGCTTTGAGTTTCTGCTCTTCCTCTTATTAGATGTACGCTTCACTTTCTAATCTATAAAATGAGAATGATAATAGTACTTACCTCAAAAGCTCTTCTGAGGATTAAATGAGATAATGCATCAAAAGCCCCTGGTGTACAGCAAATGTTATCTAAATGCTCATTATTATAATTACTTGGTAATTAGAGAAGGCTTTACTTTCATCAATTGAATACTTTGAGAAAGACCAGAATTCACTTACGATTGAGCTGAATCCTCAGTCAAAATCAAATAAAAGACAAATTGTATGAGTTTCAAAATAAGATACTCTAAATTTACATCCTAGTTATAGTCTTATCTATTGGTATTCTGGGGTGTCAGATAACTTGCAAACTGAATCCCCTGGAACCGTCTCCCAGAATCTCTGAGATCAGGGCCATTCTGCAGCTAACATGGACCAAGATGTCCTGACAAGTGAAGAGGACACCAGGCTCTACCTGTTCCTCGGTGCGAAGTAGGGTAGGAAATCACATCCAATTAAACCATGGACAAAGAGATCCAATTAATCTCCAGACGTTTGCATTAACCGGCTAATCAACATTGCCGGTTTGCTAATATTTAGGACCATTTGATAACTGGCTGATTCCTCTCCACGCTCCTGTTTTTCCCTGGAGACTTTGGTGTCATGCAGGTACAGACCCAGAGTACCACTGACAACTCTAATTTATTTCAGCCCTTCTTAGAGCTTTCTCATCTGCAGTGTCTTGGGTCTAAGCTTTGTCTTTCAGAGCCCTGACTCTTGTTTTATTAGCCTGACATGTTTTTCTGACCTCTGTTGACAGTTTCTGGCCTTTGGCATGCACTCTGTTTAGCTGCTCTTTTTATTTATAACTTATGCTCTTTTGTTTGGCTCAGACTAATTGATTTGTGATCTGGTCACACTTGCATTGCTCTACCTAATATAAAATGTTATCTTACTCTCTAGCAGCAGTCTTTTGTCCATGACACTTATTTGGCTTCTTCAATTTTTATTTTGCTTTCACTCCTTCTGATTATAGATTTAAAATGTCTGCATTATACCCACAAGGAGTAGCAGTTCCAGATCAGAGAGACCACTGTGAACCATACCTTACATGTTCAAAGCACTTCATGATTTTATAGAACAAGGATCCCCAACCCCTGGGCCATGGACCAATCTGTGGCCTGCTAGTAACCGGGCTGCACAGCAGAAGGTGAGCAGCAGGCTACTGAGTGAAGCTTCATCTGTATTTGTAGCCACTCCCCAGCTAGCATCACCACCTAAGCTCCGCCTCAGATCATCAGGCATTAGATTTTCATAGGAGCACTGATCCCTGGTGCTAAAAAGGTTGGGGACCACTGTTATAGAGCATCTTCACATACACAATATCTTATGTAATCCTCACAACATCCCTGTGAGGTAGGTATTAAGATGTTCATTTCACAGGGAAGGGAATGGAAGTGGTAAGATACAAACAAACACACTACTTAGAATTCTACTAGAACCTTAATGCTGTGAATGCTGGGGTCTATGTGTCAAACCTTGAAGGAAAAAAGAATTGTGAAAATGTGATCTAATAATAGAGATACTAAAAAATAATATGGAATCCCACATATTTCCTGTTCCTTTTGTTTTGTTTTGTTTTTGATCTGCTTTTTCTTGTCTTTTCTCCTTTCTCATTTTCAGCTCTTCACCTACACAAAATATCTCCAGTTCCACTGAAATATTTCTTTTCCTACAAGATCTATACTGAATATTTAAAGCACAAAATACAAAGAGCTTTTTAGAATAAAAAATTATGAGCACTATTTTTTCATGATCAAAAACTCTTGCTTGCAATGGCCAGATAATTTAAGAAAACAAGTTTTGTTTTGTCGAATGAATTGTCCAAGCTCCACTTTACCTCACTCTAAAACTTAAAAAAATGCTGTTATTTGGAGAATAAGGACACAAGAAAGTAAACTAAGCAAATCAAAATCAATTTAGCTTTTTAATATGATAAGGAATTTAAAAATCTTAATCTCAATCTCTTCTAAATAGCCATAGAACTCTATTCTTCCCGCAATATAGCTCTGCTGTATTGTATAATTTCCTGTTTACATGTCTATATCTTTTAGGAACAACTAGCTCTCTAAGTTCAGTCACAATACCCATATTATTAGCTGTTAAGTCCAGCTCCAGGAGATACAAGACGAGCAATGAACATGTACTAAATGAATGAGTGAATGAGTGGATAAATGAATGGATTTCCTTTTATATTATCTCTATCACTGGTTGAGAATAGTGTTTTTGAATGTAAACAATTCACATATAGTCAATATCCATGAGATTTCTCCTAGAACCCATTGGGTTAAATTGGTTCAACAAGATACTAGATGAGTAGGTGGCAGAGGGCTCATGGCCTGGCTCTGAGGATTGGTTGGAGCAGCATGCCAGTCAGCACAATGGGAAGTGTCCTGATTAGGGGTGCTAGGGGTTGATAACGATGGTGGGGTACTAGAGTGGGGAAAGGTATTAGCATGAGAGCAGAAGCCAAAACGGTACCCGAGACCAGAAGAGGAAGTCATTAGAAAGCTGGGCCCTATACGGGAAGCAAGGTTGTTAGGAGAAGCCACAAGATCTTGGAGTTAGTTGTGTTGATGACTTGTCCAGAGGTGAAGGGCGTTTCAATGAGATGGTAGCAGAAGGTGTCCTGCCCAACTCACCTGATCTTAAAAGGGCCCTGCCCTAATATGATCAGGGAGCGGTACTTGGTCCTGACACATATATAAAAGAAGAAATCAATCATTATTTTTATTATATTTAAATCATGTCTGAAAAATATGAAAGAATGTATATTAAAATAATTCAATATAAATTTTTATGTATCAGAATTAATTTAAGATGTGGAGAATCAGTCACTTTCATAGAGAATAAATTGGTACTTACTTCCAAAATGGCTCCAATCTTTTTGGAGCCATTTTGGAAGTAAGACTCCATCACATTGTAAAATGCATTTCATTTTTGAACTATCGATTCTACTACTAGAAAATTCTCTATTAAAAAATATTTCCATAAGATCATGTATGAGAATGCTGAATGTCACATTGTTTATTAAAGCCAAATCAAAACAAACAAAAATCATCAAGTGTTCATGACTAGTGGGTTGAATGATATATTATGGTAATTATAGTATAGCTATATAATGGAATAATGTGTACCCATTGAGAGAAAAAAAGAGCCATATGTACTCACATGGGCATATTTACTTAAATAAGGAAAAAGCAACCATACTGTGTAGATGTTTGTGTATATGATTCTTTCTCTCTTTTTGAAACATCAGAGACTTATTTACTCTCATCGGGTGCATGAAGGGTATCTGGAGACTATTATACTTACACACAGAAATATCTCTCTTAATACTTTCTCAAAGAAAGAATACATATAATCTTCAAACAGCCAAAAAAAAAAAAAAAAAAACCTGTAACTGAAAACATTTCTGAACATATCTGAAAATATGTTCAAAGCATTTGATAACCTCAGGCAACAGAAGACAGTGTGGGTGTTCAGTTTATAGACTACAAAATAAAGGAGTCCCTTATTTGCCAAGATTAACCAGAGTCAAAGTTAAGTAGCTCAGGAAAGGAGAAAAGGAGATAAAGAAGAACTGAAGATAAAGATAAAGGTAGAGATAAAGATAGAGAAAAACATGAGGATAGGGAAGGTAGAGTTACACTAGGTGCTCAACTGAAAATAAATGGAGTGATAGGGAGCTGGGAGAAGAAGTGGAAAAAAGTATATAGCAGACAAAAGTGAATATTTAAAGAATAAATGGACACAAAGGAGAAAAGATGTGCTAATGTTTCTATTATCTTAATATAATAATGAAAACACTAATAATCGTTAACTAACACTAAAGCACTTTGGGGAGATACAGAGTACTCATTGTTGCTCAATTTAAGGGCAAACGCAGATCAACAATGCAATGATTGTGGAAAGCATCACACTTTCATACAGAAACCATATTTTAATGGCTGGCATTCACAATAGTGACCCTAAATTGTCTAAAGGTAGTATCTATACACAGTATTAGGTCAAAATAATTATTTTTGCTAAGGCGGAGAAATTGGTACTATATTTTTTAAACAATAATTACAACTGAAAACTGCTAGATTTTTGGTATATTAAAGAATTTGCCATAACCTGTCTAAAACAGACCTGTAGTGGGTAAAGATTACGATTCTTGTGTGCAATATCAGCTATTCCCAAAGACACACATACAAATCGCATGTAGCTACTACTGGGAATATAGGGAAGGAACTCTTGATTTCTAAGTCAAGTATAGATTCCTCATTCCTTTTCATGATCTTTTCATTATATCTCTGTGGACTTGGCCTAGACACAATTACCTTATGTTATGATGAATTAAAGATATCTCATCTAATATTTAGTTTTTAAGGTCCAATTTACACATTCTCTACATTACAATATGACATGCATTCCATAAACAGAAATCTTGTTCGTGAAATCTATTCTGTTGCAGTTTAGGTCTCGGTTATAGAACACTGCATTTCAAGTACTTAGCAAAAACAAAACAAAATGAATTAAAAAAAAAAAAACAACAGCCATCTGAGAATTAGTCCATCAGGGTTCTTAGATTGTCCACATTCCTATAAGTAACATTTCAGTTAGCTCAGTTAGTAGGTAAGGAGGCTGCAATAGTTTCTATTTATAAGCTCAATTTTTCTTCAGCAGATAGACATTTTGGCTTGAAAACTGAACAATTTTCTACGTGGAATTTTTAGAAAATTGTGCTCATCCTAAAAACAAAATACAAATAGGTAATGAGATTCAAAGAGTTGTATAATATAATCTATTTACTTTACTCCAATTAATACATTTTGTAGAAAACTGTGACTGACTTCCACAGAATCTCTATGGCTCAATGCTGAAGTTCTTTTTCATCATTTGCTTCAAGCCCAGACCACTACTAGCAAAGCTTGTTTATTACAAAAGTGCACACAAAAAAACAAGAAACTATAAACTTACTTAGCATGTTTCCACTCCCTTTTTCCCCCTTCTGTCCTTTTTGTCCAGAATTTCCTTGAAAAAAAAAAAAAGATAAAAAAATAACATTTTTATAATTAGGACAATTCACAATGCTTGCTTTTAATGGAAACAGAATATCACAAGGTAATCTAGAATATCAATTTATAACAACCTATAGAAATTTAAATGTAATTATAATGTTGATGGTGATCATAATAATTATTATTATATTAAACATCACTGTTATATCATTTTAGAAGGCCTATTACAAACCTGACTCTGTTCTGGGTAGGTCCTTTGCACACATTATCTCAAATTACGTACAAAAGCATTAAATGTCTCACTTTCCTAAAGCAGGCAAAACTGAGGTATAAGCAACTTGGTTTGGGCGTTTTCATCTTTTTCTTTTTGTTTTCCTTTGACTGTGACTTTCTTCCTCCTCCAGGAAGCCTGATGTCTTCCACCTCAATCTAAGCCTTGTCTTTTTATTCCCATTACACTTTATCTATTTTATTTTTCATTTCCTGAGATTAGTGTGTCCCACAGATGGGCTGTGAATGAATTTCTGGGAGTGCAGTCCCTGACCTATTGACTCAGAAACTCCAACGGTAGAGCCCAGTAAGCTGTTTTAACAGACCCTCCAGGTGATTCTGATGCCAGCTAAAGTTTGAGAACCATAGACATAAAGAAATTCTATGTATCTTTTAGGCCAGTGCTAACACTACTTCCTCTGTAACACGCCTTACTGTTCGGAATTAATCACTCCCTACTCTCATAGCGTTTTTGTCCTGCTTCCTAAATGTTTATTACTTACCGCATTGCATTATATCTAATTGTTTCTGCATTTTTCAGTCACCTCATCCTTGAGGGCAGTGGCTATGCTATATTTACCTCCAACACAGAGTGAACCCTCATGAAATTTTATTGACTAGGTGAATGAATGAATGAATGCTCTCTCAAGTACTTTGGCTAATTGAGTATTTATTGAACTCCAGGAGTTTGAGAGTAGAAAAATTAAAACTTGTATAAGCTATAACTAACAACTGATATGTATATACAGCTTGCTTAGTGACAGAAATTGTATGAAACACTTTAAGATACCTATTGATCCATTTGATTTTTACAGAAATTCTAAAATGTGGATCCTCTTATTGGCCTTTCTTTTGTAGATAAGAAAACTGAGACACAGGTGAACGGAGTGAAGAGGTAGACTTTAGGTATAGGATTCAAATATGTACTATGCTATCTCTATAAAGTACAAAGGTGTACTATGCTATCCCTGTATTTTCCAATAGGGCAAGGAAAACATTAGGTATGAAATAATTTATGTGCTGCCATGAAATTTAAGGTCAAACTACTTTGACAAATGTTTAATCCCCCAAAATGAACAACCTAAGATCAGATACTTCACAAAATATTTATAAAGTCATCTGTTTGATTAAACCTTACTAGAGAGGTCATTGTGAGAAAATTTCTGGAAGTAAACTTCTCAAGAGTGGGAAACTAGCTTGTCTTGTATTCCTACTTCCAAGCACAGTATATGAGACAACATAGGCACTCAGTAAATAAGATAAATTATTTCTCACTAAATCAGATAAGTTGTGCTACAGTTACATGTCTCTTCTGGGTTTATTCCCAACTTCTCTGACCACTTAAGGAAAAAAGTTTTGCAAAACAGACTTGTGAGGAAGACCTTCTTAACGTTCCTAAAATTTCTGCCATTTTTCCCCTTTTTGTGTAGACTTTCTAGAAAGACAAATTAGTAACTCTGATTTACTTATAGTTCATAGTGATGTTCATTTATAAAGTTAATCTTTATGATTTAATGTAAATAGGAAGTTACAAATAGACTGTACCAGAAAGATCCCAAAATGAAATCTTACCATGATTTTGCCAGGTTCAGTAAATGACTAGCTATTGGAGATAGATAGTAGACTAATACACTATTTAAAACTTAGAATACAGATAAAATGTTTTCTCATTCACAGAATTATTTTGAATTATCTTAGAATCTATAAGTAGCTTTTGTAATTTTGTTAAGTTCAAGGTTTTTAAATGTATTTATCTATCGAATATGAATTGCTCATAGAGGAAATTCAGCAATTCCTAGATAATGCAGATCATTTCAAACAAATTAATAGACAAACACTTCTTCCCATGTTGCCAAAAAATGCCTGATTAAAGCTAGACAGTTTTAGAGATTGTTAGTACATAAACACATCATTCAGTTCAGGTAATTGGGTTTCTGGTGGAGACTGAGTATGGGTTGCTTATTTGTGTTTAGCTAATATTTCTCCAAGCCTAATTGCCATTGACACAGTACATAAGCACTGATACTATCAAAAACACCTCAACATACCTATTAGAATTGCTAAATCCAAAACATTGACAATACCAGATGCTGGTGAGGATGTGGAGCAATAGGAATTCTCATTCATTTCTGGTGGGAATGTCAAATGGTATGGCCACTTTGGAAGATGGTTTGACAGTTTCTTACAAAACTAAATGCAGGTTTACCATGCAATGCATTGATCACACTTCTAGGTAAACTCATGTACACACAAAAATGTGCACATGAAAGCTTAAAGCAGCTTTATTTACGATTGCCAAAACTTGGAAGTGACCTATTATAAAGGACTTTAATAGGTAAATGGATAAATAAACTGTGGTACATGTATATACTAGGATATACCAAACATTAAAAAATAAATAAGTAAATGAGCTATCAGGTCACAAAAAAGCATGCAGAATCTTATACACATTCACCTAAATTGATAAGTGAAATAAGCCGGTTGAAAAGATTACATATAGTATGACTCCAATTATATGACATTCTAGAAAAGGCAAAACTCTGGAGACAGCAAAAAGCTCAGTTGTTGACAAGGGATGATGATGAGTAAATGGAACAAACCAGAACCATGCAGGATGTTTAGGGCAGTGAAACTATTCTGTATGATACTCTAATGGTGGATACATGTCATTGTACATTTGTCAGAACCCATAGAATGTGCAACACCAAGAGTGAACCCTAATGTAGACTGGATTTTAGTTAATAATAATGCATTGTTATTGGTCCATAAACTGTAACATATATACCCCACCAATGCAAGATGTTAATAATAGGGGGTAACTGTATGTGGGTAGGTGGTATATATGAGAACTCTGTATTTTCTCTGCAATTTTTCTATAAACCTAAAACTATTTAACAAAACAAAATGTTTAAAACAAAGAAAAAGAAAATCTCAATGTTAAAGATCCTATTCTCTTGGTCATAATTTACTTTGAAATTAGGAAAAAATAAACATGCGCAATTCTAAAATTTCTGTGCAAAGTTCACAATGTAGTCTTGGGCTACTGGCAAAAGGAATGGAAATAATGTCTTCACATACGTAAACTTTAAAGGGTCTGAATAATGTTGATTATTAAGTATTAATATATAATAGCAGGCAGTTTATCTTGCATAAGATAGGATTTCAGGCCCATCTGTATTTCTCTAATTGTAACTTAACAGGGTTTGAAGGTTTAATTTATATTTTGCTTATTTGTTTTTCTTTGCCAATCTTTCCATTCTCTTTGTTCTAAGATAGAGACCATTCTTCATAGTGATTTATGGTTGTGCAAAGTTTATAAATCCTCTTTTTTTTTCTTTTTTTAACTATTTCCCTTTGGGGCATAAAAATTGGATAATAATTTTTATGTTTCAAATGTTTCAGACCAGAAAATAAACTGCATGTGAGTGCTACTATTCATACTATGATGACCATTGTTTTTGTTACCTAAGAAGCTGAGAAAAAAATATGATCTGGTATTTATTTTACATATTCTATAAAGAAAATACCTGGCCTCCCAGTCTTCCCTGGTGGTCCTGACAATCCTCGACTTCCAGGAAAGCCAATCGATCCCCGATCACCTTTAAGACCTGGAGGACCTGCATGGTTAAGGAGGAAAACCAGTGATAATTCATTTCTCATACAGACTTGAGAGTATAATGAAACAATCTAGTTTCATTAATGAATATAAAATAAGTGAATTTCCAAATGAAAGAATAACATCTTTCCTAAAATTTCATGTGTGCCATTGATAAACAGTAAGTAAAAACATGAGTATTGTAGATTTCCAATAAATAATATTGTTATTACAAATAAAAACATATTAAAAAAAATCTTGGCATTTTAAACAGAACAGTTATATCATCTAATCAGAAATCTTCAAATGGCTGGATTTTGCTGTAGCTGAAATAACTTTGAAATGTATAAGCTAAAAATTAAATTGTCCCAGGAAAAGCACAGCTCAAGCAATAAGAAGTATCAAAAAGCATTTATTTTAATAATTGGGATCCTAGTTCTGGAATACATTATCTCTCATGGACTTGTTCTTACATATTCCACTGTAATTCCAAACAATAACATTACTACATGTATACGTGTGGGGTGTGTGCATAGAGTATGTGTGTGTATAATATATAAATATATCCATAAATGAATCATATATTATATACATATACAAAACCAGGGTTTTACATGCTGAAATAAAAACTTTTTTTTTCTTTTTTTTTCTTTTTCTTTTTTTTACCCTAAATCACTGTGGTGACTGAAAACTGCCTAAAAAAGCGAAAGTTATTTTTTAGTGGAATAAAATATTTCATTCTGGAATCCAGCAGTTTGAGATTAATTATTGTAAAAATCTCATTTTAAGTGTCATTATCAGTTCACAAGATCCTATTTAAGCTAATTTTCAGTTGGCTCCTTGGGAAGCACATTATTAAAAACTGATTATACATCTTTTGCCAAATTCAATCTTTTAATATATTGCCATTAGTTTACAAGTTCCAAGAGGCAGGGCTTATATATATTTAATTTATTTAAAAAATATTTTCTTGAGGTTCATTCATGTAGACTCCTAAATTTCGGCTAGCTATTCTGTAAGAAATATTTAGTTTAAGAAATATATTATTCTAAATGGTTAAGAAATATTATTCGACCTAGTGTAAAACTTTGATTCCAACAGAAATTAAGCAGATAGCCAAAGCAATAAAATGATGTTATATTTAGAAATATTGGTAAAGTCAGAGCACCTGCATTTAATTTAATTATTCAATGTATATTACCTTGTATATATATTGATATATTGTATACATACACACACATTTTGTATTATATATTGGCACACAGCCTAAAAAGGCTTAACATCAGTTCTCAAAGAGGCCGATAGGTTAATATTTATACCTTCCTTCATTATCCAATCAAGGTAGTCATACCTTTGCACCTGCAATTATTAAGATCTGTCACTCATAATTACAAATAAAAATATCGATGCTAAATTCTTATTTCTTTATCTTAGAACATTTTATAGAGTGCCACTCACTGGTGACTCCCATTTTTACCAATTTCTGCATTAATTCAAAAAAATTATACTGAGCACACATATTGTTCCTGCACATTCCTGGAGTTACAAAGATTCTTATCGAAACAGATCTTTCGGTGTGGAGACAGATGGTAAGAACGTTAACAAATAAATAAAGAAGAGAATTTTAGAGATTAAAATTTTAGAAAAACAAAGAAATGAATAGAGAATGCCTTGGGAGATTAGAAAGAGCATCTTCAGTGATGGTTCACTGAGTAAATTATAGTGACACTCGGAATACATCTGTTCAACCAGGGATTATATTACATTTTCAATAGGTGAACGAATGAATTCATAAATACAGCACATATGATAACTTCATAGAAATTACTTGATTATTTGACCTCCATTATGGAAGATGTTTAAGCAGACCATATAGCCTGTAGACTTGTTTGTTTAATAATGTTTGAAAATGTGACCCCTAAATATAAGCACGACTATTGAATTTTATTCCAAGAGACCAGATTCAGCCATTCAAGTGAACTAGCTAATTTTCTGCAGTAATCTATGGCAAGGAGGAAGGGTGTGGCACCTGCTTTTAATCCACAGGCAACACAAGTACATTTTACACAATTATGTCCATTTGGATTCAAATACTGGTTCTGCCACATACCAGCTGCTGATTGTCATTTAAACTTTCTGTGCATCTGCAAAATGGTATATGATTTGTCCCTATATCAAAAGTTCGATGTGATGATTAAAAGAGCTAATAAATGTTAAAACACTTAGAAAAAGTGACTGCCATGTGATAAATGCTTTGTGTTAGCCCTCCTCCTCCTTTTCCTTCTTCAGAGTAATATAATCATTATTTTTGCCACTCTTTTGTGAAGGCCGCTAAATTTAGTTTTGCTTAATGGCATGTACATAATCAGCAGTGACATTTTTGGATTCATTGGTACAATATTCCTTACTCGAATGTATATTTTAACAAGTGCTATCCTTCATAAAGCCTGGGGAGAGAAGCCTTTCTAGGTCAGACTGGGAGTAGGGGTGGGGTGGGATAAAGACACGCATGGATATAAAGACTAATAAAATATGATTCCTGTCTTCCAATATCCACAGTTAGAATGGACTTTATGTCTCCTCCAGAGGCATGATTCATATGGTGGAAAATTCAGGCTATATATGAAAAGTAAACAGCACTGGTTGATGATGAAAATTTTGTAACCAGAGGAGTCTTTGGTTCTCTCTCAAGGCATCTTATGAAGGTAGTTCCTCCTGTGCCTACAGGTCAGGCTACCTTGTGATCCCAATGGGCAGAAACTGCACATTAAATGGCAAGACAATTTCTTTAGGAACTAAGGAGGTATTCTTTCTTTAAAGCATTGCTATCATGGTGGAATAACCCTAAAAGTGGCCCCAAAGTATCTCAGATGAGATCAAGAATTTCTGATCATGACATTCATCATCCTTGTATAATTACTTATCATACTGTAAGTTCTGTGAAGACAGAAACTCTATATTTCTGTGCACAGGATCCAGAGTTTGTGGTAGAGCACTAGGCACAGGGAAAGTCCTCAAAGGGTCAAATATGTTGTGACAGAAAGAAATCTAACTATGGGCAGTGAACACACAATACAATATATATATATACCTTACTGTTGAATTGTACACCTGCAACTTACTGGATTTCGTTAACCAATATCATCATGTTAAAAATAAATTTAATTAATTAATTAATTAACTAACTTAAAAAAATAGAATAAACATTCTTTCAAGTAAAAGATAATAGTTCATTCCGCCTGGTGTACTTCCAAGGAAATGACACTCTGAAATAAATTTCTGTTATATTGTTTTGCGGTCAAGCATATTTTAACATAATATTCATAATATTCACCCAGTACATGAGTAAGAATTGTAATAGTATTGGTTACTTAAGACCACTAGCATAATCACTTAAGTTTCTCAGATTTTCATATCATGGTTGTGAGTCTAGGTGACTTTGACTTTGTCAGGCTGAGTTTGGTGGGTTCGCTTGGACGTATAGGTAGGGCTTTAATAAACTTGTTCGATTCGGGAAGTGGAATTTTCACGTTGGTCTATCATATACTCTTAACCTCCTGATTTTAGTATCTAATACGGGGCAGTTAGGCAATCTGGCAGAGAACAAAACAGAATGCAGCAATTAAGTAGGGAAGAATCCATGAGGAGAGATGTCTGATAACTTGAATACTTTTTTCTGCAGTACACCAAAAAATGGCAACTTCATAATCTAGAGTCGATTTATCACCTCTCTGTTACAAAGGCCTGGATAATGCCTAGTTGTGTCATGAGCAGTACTAACAGCAACAGGCAAAACCCTCAATACAAGACTCAAGGCAGCTTTGCAACGGCATCTGTTTATGGTATCAACAAAAGCTAAAACTTTTAAATCCCTCTTTCTATTTCATACATCCATAGTTCAGAAATAGCTGCAAAAGATTCTCCCAAGACGAAGCTTTGTATGGCAAGTTGTGGCCCAGTCTGAATTGCTGTGGCTGCATTATAAAGCTTAGACAATTGTAGTTTGTAATAGAGGAGCTGACAGACCATTGACAATAGCAACTCTGGCAGCTGGTATAATACTGGTTACTTCACTTGCTTATGATGTTAACACACTATTATTAAGATCTGCCAAATGCTAGTCAGTAGAAAAAGACTTTCATGAATAAAGAATCTTAACTGGCAGTACTTTCAAAGGCACAAAAACAACCCACCAGATATATACAAAATAGGTATATGTTTATTTAAAATAACTTTAAAAAAATAATGTAAACTTTATATATTGGCTTTTAAGTACAATGATGTCAAGGATAGCTGGTATAAAATTCACACTTTTCATTTTTAAAAATTGTTTTTTTGATGTAACCTGGGCTAGCCAATACATTAATCAGAAAGAACATTTTATATAATCAAAAGACAGAAAAATAAGATGAAGTTCATGGTATTTACACATTTTTTTTGTCAGCACAAACCATTCTAGTTATAATTAGACCATGCAATATACACCCCGCTTTCAAAAAGCATGAGAAGTATTTGATTTCTAGCTAAGAATAACATGACGATCATTGTCTTTTTTTTATTGCCTTTTTAATTTTCTTGAGAGCAAAGAAATTTCATGCTCTTTCTTCTTTTCTGCCTTCTATTATCTTATTTTAAAATATTGCTTTCAAGATTACAATATAGAGGAATATAATTTGAAACAATTTGCTCTAAGCAAAATACATAGAATGGCTGACAGCAAAGGTAAAAGTCAACTGCATTCTAGTCAATCTTTACATTCATATTTCTTAGGTTTAGGCAGATATATTCCAGTTAAGTAAGGACTATATAAGGTATGTAATCCAATTTCCCTTTGACTCATATTGGTGGTTGGTTTTTTTTTTTTTTTTTTTTGTATCTTAAAAACCAGATAACTTGCAAATATTTTCAACGTGAAGATGATTTTTATATTCTCTTCCAAGTGACCTAAAGCTGGGTCTTCCACATACTGTTTGCAGTCAGTCCATGATATAGATAGCGCCCCCTACATTGTTGCTCTGGATTAAGCATTTCTCTTTCTTCAGAAACCAAGAGTCAGTGCTTACCATTCAGTACATTATATTGATTAGGCTGCTGGAACAGGTAATCTCCCCCTCAAAACACACACATACACACAAACACACACACACACACACAGAACATTATCAAATAGCTCTTTCCTCACACATACATGCATGTGTATTACCTAGCCTTGTAGTATGTGATTAAATAGTGCCTATTACCATACCGATTGGACCTGGAAAGCCTCGTGGACCATCTTCTCCAGTGAGACCTCTATCTCCTTTTTCACCTGGGGGTCCAGGGGGACCTTTAAAAAATAAATTACAATTACTGATCATATTCTTAAAGCTTTGGTAAAATGGAGTTGTCATTTGTTAAAACAGTTATATAAGTAAATCCAAAGTCTTTTGTTACAAAATAACAATGAATAAGACTGACTTTTCTGAATAGACACATATCTTGTTATTGAGTAATATAATGACCTATACTGATAAGGATAAGATAGCTCTAAATTAAACAACCTAATTATGTATAAATATTTATGTGTGCCTAGCACTTTCCTAGGTTTTCAGAATCTGAGGGCAGGGAAGAGACACTGTGTCAAAGATGGCACAAACCCACATTAGTATTGTGAACATTAACTAGACAGATTTCACTATATTGAGTTAGATGCTGTATGGAAAATGTATAAGTAAGAACTCAGAGGCCATGTGTGATACTGTAAAGGGAAACAAAACTACACACAGTAGACAGCCAAAAGCCATATGGTTGATAGTGACAAACTCAGATATTTGTTAGAGAGATGCAGATCAGCATGAGTAGCCATAACTGAAAAGACTTTATTGAGGGAGTGGGATTTGAAGGGTAGTTTAAAGGTTGGGTAGAATGAAAAGAAAGAGAACTCTGGATAAATGGGACAGATGTAGAGAAAGACATGCAGGTAAAAATGAATAAAGGAATACTTTTTCAAGTAAAATATTAAGTAGAATCCCTAGATAGATATAGATATTATAAAATAAGTTGGAGGAGTTGCAGAAAAAATTTTGACTACGTGGTCTCACAATTTCTTAGGTGCCCTTGAATTCTAAGTTGGATCAACACTGTTAGTTATTTGAATTTTCTGTGCTGAGAAAAACAGATATGTGGTGTTCACTTTAGAATGATGGTACTGAGCATTTCTTTAGAAATTAAAGGTAATCCTACTAGTATTCCCTCTTCTATACAGAGTGCACAGGGCAAGTATTATTCTCTTCATTTAAAGCAATACACTGAGCAATTTTCTTTTCACCTCCAAAAGGAAGAAACAATCCTGGATGCATCACAGAACAATCAAATACCAATATTTTAAAAGAGGCATTTTCAATTGCTGTGGTTCAGCCACATACATAGCCCAAGGACAACACACAACTATATTTAGCATCACTGATTAGAGAGTACTTGTTGATATATTTTAATCATATGGGTAGATGTAACATCAGAAAAATTCTAAGAGGGAACACATAAATAAAGATTATCTCCTAAGTAAATTCTGTCCACTTTCTTTGTCTATTTTGAAGTCTTTGTCCCTGCTTCTCTCATTTTTTTCTGATCTATTTCATTTTTAAGGTCCAAGTCAGGTTTTAGAACCTTCCTTTCCTGGTTACTTAGTTTTTAAGATATTATTGTTCTTCTCAATAGTACATTGTCCCTTTCTCTTCGTACATGATATTAAACAGTAATGTTTTATTGCATTGTCTTTACAAAAGCAACTGTACTTATTATAGAACACATAAAAGCCTAGAAAAGATATGAGAAAAAATATAGTTTATAATTCTATCATCAAAAGAGAATAGCCATTAACATTTAGTTCCCTCCCCCCCCCTTTTTTTTTTTGCATGTGTGTGTTGTTGCATATTTTTTCATATAACCATGATGCAAACTACAGACTACTGGGCATTATTAAGTAATTAACTAGCAAATTCTCTACAACTTAATGTTGGAGACACATATTTAGGCATTGTACAAGAAACGTCATGGGTCTATATCGGTAGGAATCTGTATGCATCTCCTGTTCCATGTAGAATGTAGTTCTTCCCAATGAAGGCAGTTCTTCCACAATCATGAACATAGCAGCCGTTCAATCTCCACACAGTTTTGATGGAGGGGAGAAGCAGGACAGAAAGACTCAGTTTGAAGCCTAAATTTTGCTGAGTGTATTGAAAGGAAGCAAATTCACCAAAGATGGTGTTTTTTAAAAAAAGTGGACAAGCAAAGACTTTGATTTAGTAATTAGGGTTCTAAAGCAAGACACAGACATTCCAGGAAAAACTAGAACGTGAGACAAGAAACAAGGGACACACAGATTAGATCTATGCTCTTAACATCTGAGATCAAGAGTTTACAGTTTCTTTAGTAAGTAAGCAACAAAACTCTTTCATAATTATTATCCTTTCAATTATTTTGCATGTTACTGTGTATAGTAATTGTATATAGTTCTAATATTGGTGTATTAGTTCAATCATAACAAATGCATCTGTTATTTCATAACATTCAGAGTTAAAAATCCTCCTCTGTGTATTTTTATACAAAATTACTGATACCAGGCATCTGAATCCCAGAGTAAGAAAATGAGGTAAATGTTTTCCTTAAAGAATTCTAACTAGGCGTATTGAGTGCTACATTTTTATTGTTATTTTATTCTTCATGTAACATTAATCTCAGCTATTACATATAGTTTCATTTTTATCCATTGTTATAACTCTTCTACTACCTAGAACAAAATGTGGGAAGTATCTCAATAAATGTTTTCAGTATCTTTTAGATATTTTGAGGGGGTAGAAGTACACAGATCATAAACCACTCTTCTCTTAGCTTCTAGCATAGAACTCGATTTTATATATATGTGTGT
>NW_006439192.1:24603324-24634351 GCF_000325575.1 Pteropus alecto | reverse complement strand
ACACACACACATATATATACACGTCCATCGACCATAAAGGAATGTAGCAAGCTATTCTGCTATGCTATGGAAAAAAGAATGAAGAACTTTCAGGATACTTAGAGTCTATTGCAGTTGCCTTCTTTGTTCTGAGTTCTATTTAGCCTCTCAAAATTCTGTTCTATATTCACATCAATAACCACCTCTGTGCATCAATAAATGGACATAATAGTAACTGTCAATTCCCTTGCTAACATATGTCAAAGAAAACTAAATTAATACTGGCCAAAATGTATGATTTGTTTTATTTCAAGAAGCCATAAGACTTCACACTATTTTTTCTTCATCTTTAATACCTCCTAACTGTAGTTATAGGAATAATTCATAAATGCTATAGCAAAAATTTTCCATGAACAATTCCTTCTATAAAACAGACATACAAAATCTTCTATTTAGCTTCCTCCCTATGATTATTTTATTTGAAGGAAAACTAAGATTTCTATATAGCCCCAAGAAGTGTACTGATTTAGAATACTTAGTAATCATAAATATCTGATCAAAATTATCCAGTTTACTGGCAAAGCAAACCCAGGCATATCATATTATTTAAAATCCTCAGATGACATGCTCATATGGGCAGCACATATACTAAAATCTTCAGATGATAACATAGCACTAATAATATCTGCCTAAATTTTCAGAGCTATGCTTCAAGGCTTATTCTATAAGATCATAATTTTTTTTACATTGTTCTCAATCTTGCCTCATATTTAGATCATAAAAAATCTGCCAAATTGTCTAGGCTATTTCTGCTTAAACTTACTCATTTTTTTCCCTTCTTCTTTGAGTTTTCATGCTCACTGACTTAGATATATTTAATACGAAAGCAGCCTTAAAGACTGCTCAGTAGAACATACTCTCCAACAAACCGTTTCACCATTTCAACAATTTGGTCCTCTAGACTCTAATTACTATAATTACTTGAGAAATACATTAAAATATCTTTGTCTCTTTTATCTTCATGACTACTTGGAAATTGTTAATATAAATAGAAGGAACACAAAGTAATGATGCTGATTTTACAAGCCACAAATGACAAAGCCCGCATTAATTTACACAATATGTCTCTTGGGCTATAGTTTAATAAATATTTATTAAAATCTTATTGCAATGGTTAGATGCTACAGAGAATATAAAAATAGTTCCTGATTTTAAGGAACTTATTGTTTCAAAGAAGATGCGACATTTCACTAAAAGATAGTATGAGATGTTTTTAGATATGCCAATCATATTAAGAATTATTTTGTGAAAGAATACTTAATGTTCAATATTAAGCAAGATATAAAGGTCGGCAAGAGTATTACTGTGGTGGAACTGGAGAAGACTTCATGTAAGAGGTCACATATTAGATGAGCAGTCAATAATAGATATTTTCAGATACAATTGAAGAAGAAAGAGTATTTAAAATATTAAAGTCTTATCAGACATATCGTTGGCAAACACCTTCTCGCATTCAGAAGGTTGTCTTTTTTGTTTTGTTGATGCTTGCCTTTGTTGTGCAAAACTTTTTAGTTTGATGTAGTCCCATTTCATTTTCCTTTTGTTTCCCTTCCCAGCAGCTGCTAGGGAAAACTGTTTAGAGGTTCCACAAAAAATTAAAAATAGAACTACCTTATGACCCAGCAATTCCACTCCTGGATATTTATCTGAAGAAATCAAAAACACCGATTTGAAAAGGTAGACACACTCCTGTGTTTACTGCAACACTATTTACTAAATAGCCAAGATATGGAAGCAATTTAAGTGTCCATCAGTAGATGATTGGATAAAGAAGATGTACATATATACAATGAAATATTATTCAGGCACCAACACACACACTCACACAAAACAAATCTTACCATTTGCGACAATATGGATGAACCTAGAGTATTATTGCTAATTAAAAGAAATCAAACAGAGAAAGACAAATACCAAATGATTTAACTTACGTGTGAAATATAAATAACAAAACAAATAAACCAAACAGAAACAGACACAGATACAGAGAACAAACTGATGGGTTTCCAGATAGGAGGATGGGATGGGGGAACTGAGTGGAAAAGGTGAAGGGATTAAGAAGTACAAATTGGTAGTCAGGAAATAGTCAAGGGGATGTAAATATTATAATAACTATGTATAGTGCCAAGTGGGTACTAGACTAATTGGGGGGTCACTTTATAAATTATATAAATGTCTAACCACTATACTGTACACCTGTAACAAATATAAAACAATATGAAATGTCAACTATAATTAAACAATAAAAAATAAAATAAAAATCAATAAGATTCGATTTACCTTGTTTTACAAACAACTGAAAAATTGACAAAGTTATGGTTATATTAAAGAGTTCAAAGACTTTTCTAATTAATAATACAATAGGGTAAGAAGTAAGAAAGAATCTGGAAGTTTTAAAAAAGAGTTCGGTTTATGGACAGGTAGAGAACTTTGTGCCTCACAGAAAACTTGTATTAGTCTTCAGTAATAGGAAATATTTGAAACAATGACTCATTAGACCTTAAGGGATATTTCATTTTTTTTATCCCTTCCTTTTTAAAAAACACCAAGATACTGTTATCTTACCATATCTTAGTATGATCTCAAGATTCCTTCCTCTAGATATTTGTAGTAAATGTGTGCTGTTTTAAACTGTAGGATTTTGAATACTAAATTTCTGCATATATCAGCACATTTTAATATATCATTTTCTGGAGGAATAAAAAGATATTTTACCTTGAATTAAAGTGATATTTTTCAATGTCTGAGAATGTTCCCAATCTTTCAGTCTGAGATCATTAGTGATGTTGTTCAATAGTTTCACTTCTCCTTTCATTTCCTGTTCCAAATGCACTTGTTTTTCTTTCAGAGACATAATTTCTGCTGATGCATTGTACACACGCTCCTCTAATTTATTCATTTCCTGTGAAACATAGCAAGCATCCATAATTTTTGTTACACACTAAATTATCAAGTATTACATTTAGGAAACCCTGAAAACCAGGTTTTAAAATAACATAGTATTGTATGAATATTATGGAATAATAATGTGGAAATTAGAGAACTCTTTTAAAACAGTAATTCTTTGGTTTTAAAACATTTCCTCTTTTGACTGAATGGCTGAATTTTCACATCCTCGGCTCCCCGCCCCCAACTAATGAGTATAGATAGGTACGCTTCTATTCCCAAATATATAGATGTCAAAATACTAATTTAAAAAAAAAAATCTTCTGGTATGTTTTTAAATTTATCTGAAGTAAAATTTATTTATGCTGTGCTTAGAGTAGAAACATAGTATTCCAATTCTATGAATTTGATATATTTGTATATTAAATTGTTTTATAGCAATAACAAAGTTTGATGCCATATTTCCCAGTGGTAATGAAGATTCAAGATAGCTTTTCAAATTCAATAAAATCTCAACTAGTATATTAACAATAGCTTACTTTCCATTTTTATTCCTCTATATTTGAGGTTTCATTATGACTTTATGTTTTCAAATATATATATATTTTATGTGTATTTATATACATGCATGCATCTAGAGAGATTGTGAGCAAAAGAGATTATACTTGTTTGATCTGGAATATGCTTTTACTTTTTACTCAATAATATATTAAGGGTATATTTACCTATTAAAATAGTTAGAGGTTGTCTTATTTTTAATAATTTAGTAAATTTTATGTATTTTCATAATGTATTTGATTTCTATTGATAGAGTTTTGAGCTGTACATTTTTTACAACTTTAAATAATGCTGTAATGAATGGCATATTATAAATATATATATATATATTTAAATATTTAAATAAGTGCTTCTTTAGGACAGTTTCCTGAAAGTGGATCTGATCAAAAGGACTAAGTATTAACATTTTTGTTCAATACTGACACACTGCCCTCCAAATATATGGTACCATTTTTTAAATCTTATTAATTGTACTTTAGTGCCTATGTTTTGCACCAAAATACTAGATACCATCAATATATTTAAGTTTGCAGAGTAAGAGTAGACATAATAAATTTTTGTTATTTGATTTGCTTTTAGAGCTGTGATAAGGTTAGGTATCCAGTCATAAAGTTTTGACGATATTTTTCTTTATTACGTTTTCTTTAAGTCTTTCGCTTGGTTTTCCTTTGGGTATTGGCTTTTCTCTTTCGGATGCACCAAACCTTCTCATCTATTCTGGTGTCTTCTGTTTCTTTGTTCTACTTTTATCACATGTTCTGTCTTCGTGGTATGTTTTATGCTTTACTAAGTACTTTATGTTTAACTGGCGATAAATTCTCATTTCTTATTTGCACATGGAAATAAACCAGGGGTGTATTGTTCTTAATTCAGGTATGAAGAGAACATTACACTTTCCTTGACTGGACTGGACAAGTTGAGGTGAGTAGGTCAAGGAAGTCAAGATGTAAAACTTTTTAAAAGAAATGAGCATACATCCAGATTTGCCTTCAATGGCACTGCGCTCAAGCAGAGAGGCTTATCAGTTTTCACTGCTCTAACTGTGCCTTCATCCAAAACCTTGTTCTAAATTTGAATATCTCTACCCTCTACCACCTCTTCCCCTATTTGGTGTTTTTTAAACAATATGGTATAAAGGCGAAGCATGAACAAAGATGTTTGTAGAGCACAGCAACATAATAAATATGCTCAACTTAATTTAGGTGACTGCAAATTGCTGCAGGTATGCCATGTAGTTCCAGATATCGACAGAACAGAGGTCAGGGGACTAGCAGGTGATTTTGCTAATTAATACCCAGAAACCACCAATGTTTTTCTTAACTAAAGCTGAGGCTGCCATTTAATTCCCCTCTTTGGAAACTGCATGTGGTGCTCACAGTAGCCACATTTCACTTGAAAGAATTTATATTGGGAGGAGGAAAAGTACATTTGATTTTTTTTTTAATTCTATACAAACAGCATCCGCACACACCTTCTATAGTCTACCAACTATCAGCGGCTCTGCTGGACACAGGCATTTAATTTTGCAGTCTTACAGTCCTTTCTGTGTGCAATGAAGATGATATATTTCTACCACTCTCTTTTATTTTGTGTCAATATTCTTCTCTTTTTTCAAATTAATGTTTGGTTTGTTCTTGATTAGTATTATACTGGTATTACTTTTAAGCCTTTTCTTCAAACATCATTTACTAACACACATATTCATTTACTTTATGTATTCCTTTATTTGGCTAAAGATTCAAATGTGAATAAAATTGTTTAAGCATGGGATGAGCATTCAAATATTGTTTGCAGTGAGCTCATGTGCGCACGCACACACACACACGTACACACATTTGCACTTATCTAGATTCTAAATCTTTATAACTCACTACTGTCTTTAAAAAAATAAACACTGGCAGTTCCTCCATTTTCTTGTACTGCCATGCCTAAAACTAGGACTCCTCCAAAATACAAGTGCAATCTATCCAAACTCATACAGTTCATTGATCACCAGATTTTGATTATTTCCATTTATTACCATATTACCAATTGGATTTCAACCCCTCATTTATGTGTGTTCATAGATATTCAATAGTCCTTGCTAGATTTGGGGAATTATTAATATCAAATATATTATTATTCCTTCATTTTGTTCATGTTCTCTCTCTCCCAACCCTGTCTCACTGCTCCTCTGATTCTGTTTCTACACAAAGTAATATTTCCCTGCCTTCTTCTTTCCTTCAAACTTAACTTCTACTCGTAAATGATATTTTATTTTTCTCTGTCTCCCATATTCTTCAATTCTTATGCATAGTTTCTTCTTTGTGCATTTTCTCTAACCCCTCCATAGCCCTAGTCCTTGATATTCCAATAGCATTTGATGTGCTTAGATACTTATTAATCATGTGGGAAACATTAACAGTCAGAATTTGGAAAATTAGACATGGAATCGAAATAGAATATAAAGGTTGGTTGAAATGAGATTCAACAACAGAGTCCCCATATTTAAAGAGCAATGTCATTGTCTTCTGACACCTTAAGATAAGGACCATGTAAACTTCAAAAATTCTGGGTGATTGCACCTTAAAATAATTAATGCACAAGATATTCTTTATTAACCTGTTTATTCCCTAGTCAATATTTTAGTTCCATTTCATCAGATGTTATAATTTTAGAGGCTTTTCTTTGCTTTCCATAAGTGACGTCCATTTTTTTAAAATTACTGCTGTGTAATATTGTATCATATAGAAAACAACCTCATTAATTAAGAATGAGATTATTCAAGCAAAATTAACTAAAATGATGCCAGCATTTTTTAGCTAACGATGGAAATTTTATAGCTTCACATTGTGATCCTAGATTTTAAATATTTTATAATATGAAGATTATTTTCATATGAGTAGTGAAGTTTTAGTTATGTTTTTCATGGAAAAGAACAAGTATAATTACTCAACCCCTCCCGCCCCCATGAAATACAATTTTGAAATAAGTGACCTGCTTCTTAATTTCATTCTCATCAATACAAAGTAATCCAGAGAGTTGACCACAGAATAATCTAGAACAGAAGAAAATTTTGATTCATGAGCTAAAGTCTGTTTTTGTAATGTTTTTTTCCTGATTGTCTGCAATGTTTTTTTCCTGATTGTCTGAGGAGATAGGATCGAAATGAACTCAATGCCAGCATGTGATCTTTCAGTACAAACATTCTTACCTTTTGTTGTTTAAATGTATTCTCTTGGACTTTGTTATTCAGTGTTTCAATATTGAGCTGCAAAGCAAGCAATGTGGTATTCAGACTTATTAATGACTTGGAGATTTCATCTATTGCATTTCCATGTTCCCGGACTGAGTAAACCAAGGTACTCAGCTGGAGAATAACATCATTAAATCTCTGATCAGTCATGTCACTGAAATTCTGGAAATGTTCTGAATCTATGAAATTGGCTTGTATATCTGAAATATACTGAATTCTCTTCTCCATGTTGCCCATGTTTTCCATAACTTCTTGAAATTTTATTTTATCTTCACTGTCATTTCTTTTTCCCAGGAGACTTTGAGATATTTCATTGGCATAAATTGAACCAACTGTGCAATTCTTCATTTCCCACTTTAGGAGTTGAGCTGTATATTTAAGTGAAAATAAACAGAGTCATGACCTGTCTTGTTAAATGCATACACCATTTCATTCCGTATTACTGTATTACATGTCATTTCATTCCATTCCATTCTAACATTTTAAATGCTATCCTAAATCAGATATTTATTTTAAGTATAAGATATATAAGCCACAGTAGGCATATTGCTGAGAAGATGACAGTCTCCTCTTCCCACTTTACATTAAAATTTATTCCAAGATTAAGTCATTCTTTCTGAATTGCTGCTTATATGAATCTTCTGGAGCACTGCATTTGGCTTTTCCATTAAGATAAGTTCTACAAATTATAAAGCGCATAGTATCCTAGTCCTTGGGTCTGTCGTTAGGATAAAAGAACATAATGCTTAACACAACATCTGAAATTAACATGTTGAATATGTTAGCTGTTATCAAGATAAATGAGAATGATGACAAAAAAACATGTAGTAAAAGTAGAGGTATTAGTGTTATCCACCGTTAAAGTAAGTTGTTGGTCCATTTTCCTCACCCTGTTACTAAGTGGTCAGAGAATTGTCATTTTCAGTTCATGCAGGCCTAAATAATAGTGGTACAGAAAACTGGACAAATAATTTTTTTACTTTAAAAATATTGTTTTTATAAAATTACTCTTTTCCTATCATAAAATATATATTCAAAGCAGAAAATTTAGAAAAGATGAATAATAAGGAAAAGTAATTTTACCATTAATCTCTTTGTCCTGAGTTAAATGCTAGCATTTTGGTATATCTATATATATCAACTCTATCCCTGTCTTTATTATCATATTATTATTACAAAAGCAAAATTATATTTTATGCACAATCTGGAAACTACTTTTTGGTTAATATTATATTATAAAGATTTGCATATTATTTGGTATTGTTTTACAAAAATAATTTTAGTAATTACATTATATGCTATGCATGGATCTACCAGATTTATTTAACAATACCTCTACATATAGTTTGCTTCTGTTTTCACTAATATATTTAATAAAGTTTTGATAAAGTCTTGTGTTTTTTCCTAAAGAAAAGAATTCGATTAAATGGTATTTTGGGGACATACAGAACTTCTGACATATATTTCCGAAGAGGCATATGCTCTCTAAACAAGCTAATTATCCTCCTGAAAAGAACTAGAGCAATATATTTACAGTTTAAAAAAATGAAAACCATAAACATTAACTTTGCAGATAAAAATAATACATAATTATGCACAATGAAGAAAATGTTAAACATTATTTATCACTAATCAGTGAAGGTTAAGATTTTGTTGTATTTCCAAATCTAATATTTATCTCTGTTATTTATACCTTTTATCTACATATATATCAGTCTCTTATTTACATTTGTTTGAATGTATAAGATTTTCCATATTTGACCACTATTAAGCAATAAAAAAGAATAACTTCATATAGTTTAAAAATATATCTACATAATCATTTATACCTAATCTGTAAGTTTTTTGAGTAAGAATGATATTGCAATACTACCAGCTTTATCAGCTTTTGAAAATTAAATGAGATAACACATGAAAAACATTTAGTTCGCACCCTTAGCTTAGGTATCTGTTACATAAGAAATCTAACTATGGGAGGTGAACACGCAATGTAAAGTATATATGCCTTACTGTTAAAGTGTACAGTTGAAATTTATTGGATTTCATTAACCAATGTCACCATAAAATAATTAATTAATTGATTGATTTTTAAAAAAAGAATCGAGCTGTCATTCTGGAATCTAGCTGTACCCCTCATTATCAACTGGGTTACTCTGGACAAATTACTTATCTTCTTGCTTAGGTTTCCTTAAAGATCTAAAAGTAGTAATTACCTCAACGGTGGTGCTGAGGATGAATAAGATAAGGCATGTTAAATCCTGAAGCACACAGATGGCACATATGAAAATTCTATTCAAATTTAAGTGTCTTTTCCATGAAAGATGTTATCTTAGTTATAGAGAAAACTATTTTTACCACCTTTACTTAAAGAAATTGATGATGGTTGCTATTACAATCATTATAAAGTATATATGCAATTAAATTTCAATTTTAAAAAACACTTTATATCGTATTTTCCTAGTTACATTCTCTTTAGAATTAGCATATTTGAATTAATAAAATATGTGAGACTACATTTTGATATGATCCACAACAGAGACCATATTGAGAGTGTATTAATTTATACTTAATTTATCAATAAATTGGGCAAAAAAGTATGTTTTTGAGTTAGATTTCATCACATTTATTCAGTTATGTGTGAGGAGCAAGTTTTAGATTGACAGGCTCATTCATCCATTCATCAATTCTATGATTTACTTATTTAGCACCTATGATATATAAAGCACTGTTTAAGCAACTCTGGGAATATAAGACTGATTTAATATGGATTTTGATTTTAAAAATCAGAAACCCAAATTAACAACTCTTACAAAATTATCTTCAAGTTGTCCCTTAAAATTTTTCCTTTTATGATGATGATTATTGCTACTTTTAGTTAACAGTTAAGAATTCAGGTTCTGTATTAGAACTGTCCAAGTTAGCAATTCTTAGTCTTTCCTTTATAAACTGTGGCCTTGGGCAGGTTAATCTGTCAATGCTTCTATTTCACTTTTGTATAAATGGATACAATAGTCAATGTTTAAATAATTAAATGGACTAACATGTGTAAAGTGCTTAGATCACTTTCTGGCATATAATAAGCATTTGATAACTTTCAGCTTTTTTGTTATTAATATTTTGGATTCAGTATCTATATGCCCAATATCAATAACCAGGGCAAATTAATATTGTGTAGTATAAAAAACTGGGGATAAGTTGAGTATTCTGATGAACACTGTAGTCTCTGTGCTTTATTTTACTAGGCAAATTGATCTAATTTCTCAACCATATAATTTTATTTTCACTAGAAACACTTTCTATTTTACATGGGTAAAACAACTCTTTTTCACAGTATGAAAGAGAATACCTCACTTGACAAAATGTCATATGACCAAGCGTTTTTATTCAACATCAAGTTCAACATAAATTGATAATAAAGGCTGCATTTTGCTTATATATTTAAAAACACAACATCACTTGTCTCAAATTCTGAATAAACACTATTTTAATCCTTACTTTCTTTAAACATGTTTAAGTCTGTATCATAAATCTCGGTAAGCATAGACCTAGTGAAAGAGCTATATTTGATTCTACAGATCACATTTACTCTTTCATGTTGATAGTATCTCGTCCTACCGAAAATTTATATTATTTTGAGCTAAAGAATCTTCACTATTTCAGTAACAATTTATATACATTAATACTAGATTATACTTTATTGTCCAGAGACCTTAGTATGTTGTTATATTACTACAGTGATCCAGTAGCTTCTTTAAGAAAAGATCACATGAAAAATCTTTTGCACCAAAAAAGAAACCATCAACAAAACAAAGAGGCAATCAACTAAACAGGAGAAGGTATTTGTAAGCAACTCCCCTGATATGGGGCTAATATGAAAAATACAGAAAGATCTCATACGACTCAACAACAACAACAAAAAATAAACAATCCAATTAGAAATTGGGCAGAGAACATGAACTGACATTTCTCCCAAGAAGACATACAAATGGCCAACAGATATATGAAAAGATGCTCAACTTCACTAGCTATTAGGGAAATGCAAATCAAAACCACAATGAGATACCACCTCACACCTGTTAGAATGGCTGTCATCAACAAGACAAGTAATAACAAGTGTTGGAGACATTGTGGGGGGAAAATGAACCCTCATACACTGCTGATGGGAATGTAAAGTTGTACAGTCACTATGGAAAACAATATGGAGGGTCCTCAAAAAATTAAGAATAGAATTACCATATGACCCAGCAATCCCTCTTTTGGGTACCTACCAAAAAAATTTGAAAACATTTATTTGTAAAGATATATACACACCAATGTTCATTGCAGCATTATTCATAGTGGCCAAGACATGAAAACAATTAAAATGCCCTTCAATAGATGATTGGATAAAGAAGATGTGGTACATATGTACACTGGAATATTAAGTGAAATACTGTCATTTGTGACAACACAAATGGATCTAGAGATTATTATGCTAGGTGAAATAAGGCAGACAGAAAGAGTTGAGAATCATAAGATTTCACTTATACATGGGATATAAAACTGAAAGCAGCAAACAAACAAGACAAACAAACAGAGACTCATGAAAACAGACAATAGTTTAGTGGTTACCACAAGGAAAAAGGGGAGGGAGAGAGGTATGTCAAGATAAAGGGGGGTCAAATATAAGGTTAGAAAAAGAAACTTAATTTTGGTATACACACAATACAATATACATAGATATAATACTAAACAGTACACTGAAACCTATATAATTTTATTAACCAATGTCACCTCAATAAATTTAATTAAAAAAATAAAAAATAAAATAAATAAAATAAAATAGAGGTCACATATGGACATTTTATAATTAAGAAATATCTTTTAATGTATAAAACACTTTAAATTGGTTTTTATGTACAATATTTGACTTCATCCATCAATTCATATTTGCTAAAACACTTAAGGCTATATTTTGTCTATAATTGTAATTTTTTATACTAAATAGTTATGCATTATGTTTTAGTTCCTTTTTTTTTTTGAAAAATATTCTGATCTACAACTTAAGTTTTAAATGAATTGTCAATTGTTTATTATTCAAGTATAATAGACATAATAAGATCTATTCCAAATTCTGGTGAATTTGGGTGCTAATATAAACTTAAAAGATTTGAACATTTTTAACTTCTTGTCAATATTAATAGGTATCTGTTGTATTTTTTGGAAACAAAACCACTTCAGATTAATCATTGTCAATCCTAGAATAAATATGTTGACTTGATCACATTTTCTAATAGCCCAGAGGTTTTAAACTTGGGTAGAACACTAAATTGTTTTCAGACTCGAGTCTACGTTCTGCACGAGCTTATTAGAAAGAAGTCGCACTTCCTTGGGTTGGCTTTAGAGGCTATGGTTTGTGAAGGTGATGAAATTTACTCAAATTTGAACTTGCTTATAGCTAATAATTCCAAATAATAAAGCATCTTTCAGTTTTGCACTTTAAACTGTAGATGAGCATGATACATAAACAACATGCAGATAACCTCAGTTCATCAGGAAGTTAGTTTAATGACAGATACATCAGGTTTTTTCATTCAGATGGCTGTAGTTGGTTTGATTTGTTGATTGGTTTAGTATGTTGTGGTTAGGTTTTGTTTTCGTTTGCTTTTAATGGCCAAAATAGGAATTGATTTTTACCTGGCTAAAATTATGGCAATTCTGTTTGTCGTTTGTTCTTGGTCAACCATATTTTTTTCTAAAAATCCAATTACACTGGGAGATAGTGGACCATAGAGGTTAGAAGTCAAAAGTTATGGATGAGAACTCCAGCTCCACTACTGAACAGTCTCAGTTTGGCTGTTTTTGTGTATGTGTATGTATGGATAATGAGGATAAGCACATGTCTGCTCAGGTGTAACTGTAAAGGTGTATTAAGATAATCTATGGAAAATTTATAGCCCAGTGCTTGAACATAGTAAATGCTCAAAAATTATAGCTATTGTTACAATTGTTGTATTATCATCATTTCTTTCTTAGCAGAATGCTGGCTCTGTCTTAGAATATTCCTGTAGGTTGCCTCTTAGCAGAGGAAGTTTGTCCTTGTATTTAGGAGCATTTACTTGTTACGCTGATTAGTGTGCACATAAAAATGTATCTTACTCTCAGCCTATCACTTGTTAGAGCATATATCCAGACATGTTGCCAGTCACAGAGAAGAGCTACAAGGTATATAAATTTAAATGCCAATTAAATTCATCAAAAATGTTACAGAAGGGAATAATATTTACAGATTTGACTGTTATATGCAAGTCACCCCTGTGAAAACCTTCAATTCTATCACTATTTCAAATCACACTCTCCAAAGGAATATGTATCTGACATCATATTGAGCTCAAGTAAAGTGTTTTTTTTTTCTTAAGGAAATGCTATCAAGTTATTTTTAGAGATGTTTTAAATAATGGCCTTGTGAAACATGTGGCCATATAAACTGTAAAGATATTACTGAAGTATAGGCCATTATTTTATAAGGTTTCTTTTTGAAGACATTTCTTTCTGCTCTTAATACTAACGGTAGAAAAACTTTACCTGAACAACTGGCTTGTTTTTATATTTTAGGTATTGTTAATGTAAATGATCATGTTAATTTCTTCACATTGGCAACTAGAATATCATGAAATTCGTAATCAACTACGAGATGTCTATAGGACTTCGGGGAATAACATATTTTTGAAATGGTCTAATCTCCATCTTAACCTTCACATATCTATATTTTTATCTTAATCTTATATTTCGTATTCTATTTCTTTTTACTATTTTCCACTTAATAACAATATATTTTTATTTAATAAATTTGAAGAACACTTTATGACATAAAGTTTCCCTTATGACTCTCATATGCCAAGAAAAAAAAACCCGAATGTTTCTTTTTGCTTCTACAATAACTAATCTACAGGGTAAGTTGCTGGGCTTTAGAACTCTAGAATACTCTACCTGCCACTATTCCGATGGTAGGTATGAGAATTATAAACACCAGGAGATAAAGAGCAATCAGCGCAGCTTTGAAGGACTTCAGTTTCTCTTGAAGGCCAAGGCCATTTTTAGGATCTAAGAAAACAAAAGCCCAACTTGTTGTTAGAAAACTTAATCTTCTTAGTTAATCATAATTTTTGTAATGTCCAATTATATTGTTACTGCCAAGCCCATTGGAATAAAAATGGAAAAAAAAAATAGGTCCTCATTTATTCAGTAGGAAGCATAAGGAACAATCACAGAAAAAGCCAAAACAGAGGTCACTATGAACATTTGATTTACTTCTCCATTAACTAAATAGCCATGAAAAAATGACTATCTTCTACAAGTTGTACTTATCTCATTTGAGGGCATTAGTTGGCAAATTTTAATATTTATACCAAAATATGCAAACATAAATTTTATTTTTTTGTTTCATCTGTAGATATATTCAAAGTAAAAATAAAATTTCTCAAGTAACTATATAATTATGATTTTTTCTGATTTTAAGTAAGATAAAAAAATTTATTTTCAATGATAATTATATAAATTTTCTTTTCTAAGTATATCTCAATAACTTTATATTTGGATATTTCTTATATTTGAATACAATATAAAAAAGAAATAAACAAAATTATTCATCTTTTGACTAAACTTTGGATCAATGAAGTCCACCCTCTGGATATTTCAGAACATATTAACATTTTAGTACTATCCATTTATAATTAAAAGCAATTCACATAATGGATGCTAATTGTGGAAAAGATAATTTGATGTAGAAGGAATCTTAGTAGAAGAGGAAGACATTTCTCTGATTAGGTGAATAAAACATCTATCATTTCCCCATCCCCTGTGGTCATTGTTCTTATTGTTCAATAAAAAAAAAAGTAAATTTTGTTTTCATGTTGTAAAGTCCTAAATTAAAAACAGAAGTTCAGATATTGTTCAATTATGTTCTATTTGAGAATGAAAGGAAAAGGAGAGAAAATTTTAAGAAATAAAGCGAAAAGTAAAGGAAAAAAAAAAAGAATGAAAGGTCTAAGGAAAAAGAAAAAAAAAACTCCCATAATATAAGCAAGATAGGATATTCCATCTGCCAGGTTGACTAAGCCTGAAACCCAGGAGTCATCTTCTCCCTTATCTCCAATTTAAAATCACAAATTATCTGTATGCTGCCTTTTAAATAGCTCTCAAAATGTGTTTTGTTTTGTTTTGTTTTGCCTTTTCTCTGTCCACAATGCCTCTGTCCTCCTCCCTCAATCTTTCAACATCTCTACTTTTAAAAGCTTTTATTATTACCTTTTTTCTTTCTGTCTCTCTGGTGCCACATCCATCACCGGCAGCACAGCACACAAGATCCATCATGTGTTGGCATTGTGGTCTGTATTTAAGGTTTGTCTATGTAAGAATGTATACAAGATTCTGTAACTTTACATTAGCTGCTTCCTCTTACTGAATATTTTTATAGTTCCTCTCCACCCACTGTGTCCCCCCTGGTGAAATATATGTAAGGCTTAGCAGAATTAAAGCACCTCCATCCTGATGCCTTAAGTGAACCTGTCCAGGAACAGCCAAACACTATGGCTATTGAGGTCTTGTGGTAACCTGTACAAACATCTGTTTTAGCACTGTTATGTATTGAATTGTGTTTCTCAGAAAGATATTGTTGAAATCTGAACAATCTTAACAATGGTATCTGTCATTGTGATCTTATTTGGCAATAGCGTCTTTGCAGGTATAAACGAGTTAAAATAAGGTCATACTGGAGTAGAGTATGCTGTAATCCAATGATTGACGTCCTTACAAGAAGAGGACACAGAGACACGGGAAGAGAAGACCATGTGAAGATGGAGGCATAGATTGGAGTTGATACATTTCCAGGCTAAGGGGCAGCGCTAAGGATTATCAGGAGCCACTAGAAGCCAGAAAGACCTAAGAAAAGATTCTCCTCTAGAGCCTTCAAAGAGCACACAGCCCTGCAAACACACCTTGACTTCAGACTTCTGGCCTTCAGAATAAATGTTGGTTGTTTTGAACCACCTGGTTTGTGGTAATTTGTAATAGTATCCCTAGGAAACTCATACAAGCACCTACCACCCATGATTTTCAAAAATTAATTTATAATTGTAGGATCATAGCTATTTCCAGAACCTAATCCAGTGGCTGAGAAATCAGAGAACTCAATCAATATTGTGGATTAATTTAATCTATTGTAACGCTTTCTTACTTCAATTTAAGTTAATTTTGTATTCTCTCTCAAGAGATGGGAAGACCTATTTATCCAATAAGTATCATTTTAACATTCATAGCCATTTAAAGTAAGTCTTAAGATTATAATTTTATATAATGTCAATAACTCTAAGGACAACCTTCTTGGTCACCCTTCCTTTCTTCTACTTACTCAGAGGTATCAAAGCTGTCATTGAGCAAGCATCAAACTTCACAGATTCTGAACAGATATCAGTGTCCTCTTGTTGATTATGAAAGCTTTCCCACTGTTCCATACTTCTGTCAAACACATGGAAAAATATACTAATTATATAAAAAATGGCTAGGACCCAATGGCATAATGTTCAAAATAAATTTTATAATTAAAATTCAATTTCAGCAAGGAAATACATATCATTAGCTAAATTTACATATATCTGCCATATATATCAACATATTATTCCTACTCTTAAGTTTTAATTTTAATAGTAACAGATACACTTACATAAAACTCACTCACGTATCTGCGTGCGTAGGTATATGTTTTTTTGAGAGTGAAGTAGCTTCTCTTTCTTAGCTAAAAAAAATACTTTCCCAAGCAACAAAAAACAACTGTTTGGCTGAAAAGAAAAAAATAATTTCCCTTAGAACAAATAATTGTGCAAAATTTGAAGCAAATATTTCCTGTATCTTTTATCGGAGCTTCATGAGCCAGTTTTTTTTTTTTTGCCAAAGCATCTGTTTATCACTTTCAAAAGGTCACATCGAGTCACTAGATTAAGAGTCACAGGAAAATCTTAGTTTTTTTCTTTTCTTTTCTTGTTTGTATTTATTTATCTGTTTTTTCAGGGATTCTCATTGTACATTGGCAGCATCACAAATATGTCTTATACCTTTTTAAGCACAATCCATATTCTATGATACAATCTACACTTATGTCTTTTTAAGATGCATCACAGTCATTTAAAAGGCTTGATTAAAAACAGATTGATGGGCCTCACCTCTAGAGTTTTTGATGTTTAGGGTGGGGTTGGGGGGGTCAAGAATTTACAATTCCAACAAGTTCTCTAGTGATGCTACTGTTTCCAGTCTGCGAACCACATTTTAAGAATATTTTCCATGAAAAGAAATTAAATGACTTTTTCTTGGAAATCGTTCAGTTCATTTGATTGTAAATTTAGAATAAAGCCAAGATCTTCTGGCCATTTCTTATTTTCTTTAATGCTGAGTTATGGATTTAGCACAGCCAAAGTTTAATTGAGTGCACTGGCAGCTCCAGGACACCAAATTCATAACTCGACCAGGAAATGAAGGACAATCATTCACATGCAAACGTTCATCCTGCTTTGGGGAAAGGTATTGACAATTAATGATGTGACTCGACTCCTATAATTATATTCTTTTAAACATTACCAAGGAGATTCTTTATTCTGAGTTTGCAATGACAATTTTTGTTCATGCGTCATTCTACAATTTGGTCTTAGTTTCCATAAATCCTGTTGATCTAACCAAGGAGTGTGTTCTTAAATGATTTGGCTACTGAGGAGGAAGGGAGTAGGGGAAGGAGGGAATGTATTGGACTTACACCCTCTTTTCTTAGGCAGAAGTCAAGTAAAAGAACTAAATAATTACCTGGGAAAATTGATCATATAGGAAATCAAATTGGATAATTCAGATCTAGTCTCTCCTAACATTTCCCACTTCTAATTCACTCTATTATTTGAATTGAATGATAGTTTTACTTACCAAGCAAACAAATGCAGGAATAATTTTAAAAACTGAAATAACAATAAAGCTGAGCTAAATTATAAACTATTGTTCAAAGCAATGGGAACTATGTGGCAAAGCTTTTTAACTTTGAACTCAGTTTATAAAGGACAGGCTCACAAAGTATGCATTTAGATATACCTGCTATGAAACTAGAAATTTCTTTTCGGGCTGCTTGCTGGCCCCTTCAAAATGTGTTAAACTATAATCAAATATTGGTCCTAATATTTGAGTTAGTATGACTCCATTTTCATTTAAAAAGAAAGGAAATCTCTTATATTACTTAATCTTCCACAAAGGGAATATTTTTGTAAAAAGTTGAAACCTTTTGAATCGGATAAATCCCTCTAGATTGTGAGGTGCATAAGAGGAGGAATCATGTCTGATTTTGCTAAGTATTTATTACCCGAGCCTAAGAAACCTGGAATATAGAATATACTTAATAAAGATTTGTTGACTGAATGATCTGATTTGTTTTATGTAAGGTATTAGTCTCATATATTAGTTTTTGCTACTGTTGTTTTGAACAAGATGGATATTTGGAGATGGGACAAAAAAGGCATGCTTCTTCTGATAGAGAACTTCTTGGTAAATAGATTTTGTCCTTAATTCAGATTTTTTTCCCCTATTCTACACTCTTATTATTTTATACCATCCTTGAACGTAAACCAAATCTAAAGGCTGGAAGACTATATTAAGCTGTTGAGACACTGCCACTCACTCTAGCCTGTTTCTATTCAGCATGCATTTTCATTTTGTCAGGTCCAACTGGCAACTAGCTATGGCCACATCCCCTTGTAGTTCTCAAAGGCACATTACTAGCATTTTGAATGGGACGATTTTTTTTGTAAAAATCTATCTTAGTTGTATAGGATGTTTATCAGTCCTGATTGCCATCCATTGTCATTAATGTCTCCTAATCATTATATTACTGCTTTCTTCCTACAAAAAAATCAAACACTTTATCCTCACACATTTTCACACACCGATCACTCTTTGAGAACCACTCTTCAACTTGCATTTCCAATGTAGATAGAAAGTCAGGAACTTTCTCTCTGTGAGATTTGTCATGGGCAATCTGATTGTTAACATGCCTTTAATGGAGATTTATTTTCACTAAAAATTCTTTTTTCTAATGAGCGTCAGCAAACAATACAGATTCCTCGAACTGTTTTTTGGGATATTTCTCAAATCACTCCCTGTGTGTTTAGCCCTTTAAATATGTTTAGACCTTTGTTAAGCATATCTGAATACTTCTTACAGAAAACTTAAACATCTTATTATTTTAAAGAGAAAAGAGAGTGGCAAATACAGAATGATAATCTAGTGATTTAATCTTGTCCTCAGTAAATCAAAATGAATATTATTTTTAGCCATGTGCTTGCTTGGAAGCACTACTTGTACTTTCAAATAAATTTGCAATTTAGAATCCACAGGGAGTGTCTGGCTCAAAGATCTTCTCTTGGGAAAAAGAATTCTACTTTTTTTAAACATGGCTCGAGAATACTAGATGCCACTTGATTAAAAAAAAAAAGTAGATGGTAAGTATTGAGATATTTTTAATCAATGGCATTAAGATGGAAAAACCTATTTCTTCATTAGGCCAGTTCTACAAATTCCTATTACGTACTATTTTATCAAGCACTTTGCATGTCGCTAAATGCCAAAATCAATGTGTATAAAATATTGCCAACCACCAAAGATCTTATGCACTAATACAAAAGACTAAACTCTTTATAAATTATCACCAGTGTGATATATTTACATACAAAGCACAGGCATAGTCCAAAATGGAGTGATTAATTCTTTTAGGAAAGTGGGTAGTTATGGTGGGAACACAAAAAATAGAATATTTTATCAAAGTTTTGAAAAAATTCATAGGTGTTTAGGGTGAAAATATTTCAGGGCATGAAGACATGAGGAACATGGGAACTGGGATCAGCACTGTGGAAATGGGAGCTCCGGGTAGAGGGCCCAGCAGAAGAGGGCAGAGAACCATGTAGCTGGGGGCATCCTACTCACCATTTATTCTTTCATTTTAATTGCATAAATTGATCTGGCTTTTACGACCTACCCAAAAGAGAATATTGAAGATGAACCTATATTGGCACCCATACACCATACACAAAAATTACCTTAAATGGATTTAAGATTTGAATCTAAGACCTGAAACAATATAGGAGGTAAGTCCTTCGCCATAGATCTCAGCGATGATTTTTTGAATCTGACACCAAAAGCAAAAGAAACAAAAGCAAACATGAAGAGGCTGGGCACTTTGAAAACATCTATCTGGATTCCTGTTTTATTTTTATTATTTTAGCTAATACCGCAATATAATTTAAACATCAGATCCTGATAGAGATAGGAGGGAACGCTCTTAAATAACCATATCGCTACATTTCTCACCAAGAAACAATTGATGCACAACTGCCTCAATACCCCAAATGATCATGAAATATGGTCTTTCACTTTAAGAAATGTTAAAAAAAATAATGAAGAAAATGTACCTACACAAATTAAATTTAAAAATTATTCTTTGCTTTGGCGGTAGTGACCTGGTTTATACTACTAGAAACAAAATATTTATGTGTCCATTAAATATTTTGATTATTTCCTTTTCACTTGAAAAAGAGGTCAAGCTCAAATATGTTTTTCTTTAGGCCTCTAAGCTTTGAGCTATCTGTTTTGGACTTGTATAGATGATAATAAAAATTTTGTAGGTTATTGCATTTCAAACTATGATTTCTTTGTGTAAATTTGTTAAAATTTAAAAAAAGAAAAAACTCTAATAAATGTCCTCAAGTAGATTACCCTAACTAACCGTATACCAGCTATATAAAAACCCTGACAGGTCTAGAGCACTGGAAGGAAGGTGGACACTAAAGTCTGTTGAGTGGAAGGAAAAATGAAAAACATTGCCCTCAGTGCACCATGGAAAGTTTAGCTTGATTATGGGGACAGTGTATAACAGGGATTGATTAATATAGATGGTGTTGTCATAGGATTACTAGCATTTTCTGTCATTACTTTCTTTTGTTCTCAGTTTTCATATTCTTTCTGAGAATCTCATTTATTTCCACAGCTTGAACTACTGCATACGTACTGACAAAGCCAATATATTCAGTTCAGCTCCCATGCCTCAGAATAATTTTTTTGTGTACTACAACTAGTACAAGTTGTATTTTCCACATCAACCTAACTTTTATTTTTCCAGATTTTTCGATGTTGGCATATCATCCATTTTTATCATGTTTATTATAATCATTTATAATTTGTTTCTATTTTTTGTGTAGTGAGACATACATGATAGAGCCAGATATAAAGGCAATATAGAGATGGTAGCAAAGCATGGTCACTTAACCAGAGTTCAAGGGTTCATTACAGACCAATCTCACCCCCAGGTAGACCCATATCTGATTGCACAGCAACTCCTGACTTTCTCAGAGCCACTCCTTCCACTCTATCCCCAATTTTTTGATTTCAGTTCATTTTTCTCTACCCCAGCCAGTCATCTTGGCTAGTAGCAGTGGGATTGGCAATTAAAGGCAGAAACCAAGAGGTATTAAGAAAGAGAAGGAAATGAAAAGAATTGATAAACAATCATCAAAATGTAGCACTTAATAAATAGGAAAAATAATCAAACAAAATATTTTTCACGAAAAAATATGAAGGACATAAACTCGAGAGCACTTAATGGGCAAGTAAAGGAAGAAGAATTAGTATTTAAGATAAGGAAGAACCTGTCCTGCTGTGGTAGAACAAGTCGGGACCATGGAAAAGAAAAAAGAATTTCAAGGCATGCAAAGATGTTCATAACTTGCTACATGAAATTTGAGCTGTTTTAATTGTATAATAGAGACAGAAGCAGATTCTTGAGAGATCAAGAAACAGTAAATGTATAAAAATGAAAGGCCTTGAATGTATGCCAGAAATCTGGTCATACTCATGCTTTTCTGTTGAGAAGAGATACTGAAGATTTGCATTATGATAGTACATTGAGTAGAGTTTTATTTTTCCCTGCTTATTCTTCTTCCTCTCCCAACTCATTAGCATTGGGTTGTGCCAGGTCTCACTTCTTGTCCTCTTTCTATCTTTATGTACTCCCTTGTTGTTCTCACTAGCTTGTCTGATTTAAATACAGTCTGTAAGGCTGATGACTCATATCTGTATCTCCTGCTCAGATCGCTCCCCTTAATTCCAGACCTGTATATGTAACTGCCTAACATCACTACTTGAATTTTCTATACGGCCCAAATCCAGGAGTCTTCTCTATTTCATTCTCCACATCTACTCTATTATCAGATCTTGTTGGTTTGTTTTAAAGCTATGCAGAAACTGACTGCTTCTCATCACCTTCCCTACTACCATCCTAGTTTGAGCTCCTCCGTCTTTCTTACCTGAACTAGCTCCATAAATGGTCTCTCTGCTTCATTCTCACTCCTTCTATTTTATTTATTCATTTATTCATTCATTCATTCTCCACACTGCCTCTAGAGTGTTCCTCTTACAAAATAAGTCAGATCATGTCACTCCACTGCTCAAAACCTCTGAACACCTTCCCATCTCATTCGGGTCCTGATTAAAACCATGTTTTCAGACAGACATTTTTTGAGCTTCAAATTTAAAATTACAACCTACTTCTTTCACTTTTTCTACTCCTTCCGGGCTTGATTTTTATTTTTCTTCCAAAACTTATCACTATCTTATTTGAAATAACTTTTCCTTATTTATCTTGTCTATTGTCTGTCTCCTTCCACCAACAAGTTAGATCCAGGATGCAGGAGTTTTCATCTCTTTGGTTCAATGACCAGAAAGTTTCTGGCACTTAACAGGTGCCCATTACATATATAAATACAATTTAAGAAATTTCATAAGTAAATGGAAGACAACATTTTTTGCAAAATGACTGGGTTTCTTATCTGGTGTTATACCTCAGGAAAAGTTTGTATTTCACTAATGTGGAAATTTTAAAAAGCTCTGTTAGACATTGGGAAATAAGAGGTTTTTCTCTGAATTGTGTATTAATAGGAAACTGAACCAAAAAATTTCACCCTCAATGCTCCCATTTTGCCTCAAAGGCATTCATTAGACTTACTAGATTACTTCAGTTCTTTACTTGAATTATTATTGCAGTTTTTACTAATGTTAAAGAACAGATACATGTGAAGTTTTGATAGTAGCCAGAGAACGATCTGCACAATTCAAATGTGCCTTTAAATGTCATTTACAAAGTTAAGAGAAAAAGTAACTTCACATAAAGTTACAATTCCAAACAAATGTCAATGCACTGACAAGGGACTGTAAAACCTTCTGAGTTTGTATAATCTATTAAAAGTATATTCTCATGAGAAGTGAAACACATCTCTGCAATATCAGCTGTTTATAAAGTATGTGAAAAGTTTACAGAAGCAACAACAGGAAAATCATATGAAAGAATTTCAAAATTTGTTTGGAAATATACCCTTTATGTTTTCCCTGTTTTTATTATAAAAAATTGTGATAATATTAGGAAGAATTGGGGTAAATATTGTCTCATTGCTCAAATATAAGAAAAATACTTTCTTTTTTTATATGAAATTTGAGTCTTTGTACCTACATATCCATGTCACATAGTTGATTCATTGTGTACATTATCATTTGGTCTTATACATTCTCCTTAAAATTGTATCAATATTTTTAGATTTAAAATGATGGGCTACATAATAACTCATCAAATATACGTATTTTATTCATGTAACCATTTTCCTATGATGTAATTTTTTAAAAATTTTCCCCCTCTTCTTTGGAAGGCAATATTTTGCTAATATAGATGATAAAGTAAATATTTCCACAATTTATTTATTTTCTTTTGAGATGTTTCTTTAGGATTCTTCACCATATGTTCAACTACCAGTAACAGGAAAACTATTTTAAAATTCTTTCTATCTGCTGACACCTTCTTGCCTCACCACTCTTTTAAAAGATCATTTACATTTACAAAAATTTTAGTCATATGTAAATATGGCAGTTTTAAACCAAATTTACCACTATTCAGTAATAATGCTTATTTTAGAATAATTTAGATTTCAAAAAGAGTTAAATAATACTTAAAGGAGGGTTGTATTTATTTTTTGTTATTAGCGTGGAAGAAATATTTCCATGTAATTATTTCTTTTTCTTCTTGAGTTTTGTTTATTCATATCAATTGTCTATACATCCCCAGAGGATCTTTCTTTATATAGATATGAATAAACTCTTTATATGCAAAATATATTTTATGCACATTCTTCATTCCAAGGCAGATCCCCATTCAGATTTGTCATCAAACTCTTAAGGTTAATTTTGTTTGTAAGATTTGAAGTAAATAATAACTTTGTAACCTTTCTTAATTTATAGAAATAAAAAATTTGATTTTGCATGAACAGTAAAAATGTACATAAAATGAAAATAAAATTAATATATTTGTGAAACCAATAGCTCTACAGTTAAGGAATGTATCCATAAAAGGGATTAAGTAAGAAATGGAAACATCCATATTGTGCCTGAAACTTATGATGCCTATTCTTGGTAGCGAGGGAGAGAGAACAACAATTTTTGAATCTGAAGTCTAGGTTTTACTATTGGCTGTGCCATTTCCTAGCTATATGACCTTTGACAAATAACATATGTGATAGCAGTTTCTTTATATATGTAAAATATGATCACAATATCAATTTAAAGAATGATTATGAGGATTAAAAATAATTCTTATAAATTGACTGGTATACAGGCAACCATCAATAAAAGAATCATCATTATTTTTAAATACCAGTTTTTAAATATGAACTTATTTTATCTTCACAGCATCTCCATGAGGTATATAGCAGTACTGTCTCCATTTTACAAGGCTAGGAAACCAAGACCTAAAATATTTAATGTTACAGAACTAGGGAACAGGGAAGCTTGGATTTGAAAGTAGGCAATGTACTTCCTGATTATTGGCTCCTAACTACTTCTTAAAACATTTAAAATTAGATTTCTATGACTTTTCCATCACTATTCTCTCATGGCCAATGAGATGCTGACCCCCATTCTATGCTGAATAAATCTTACCCATTCTTCAAGATGAACCTAAATTCTAACAAATTCGTGAAGATTGGTTTAATAGTCCCTTCTTCTTTTGAAGTGATTTTGACCTTTCCTATATTTCCATAGTAGTTATCTACAGCACTTTTACACTACTTAAGATACTCAAATTATATATTTACATATTATTTTATATTATATTAAGACACTCAAATTATATATGTGATTTATATCATGAACTTTCTAAAGACAGTGACTGTATTTTACTTTTTGTATCTCTTCCTCACATAGTTCAGTGATGTGCATATATAGATGCACAATCAATATTTCCTATACTAGCAAGTAAAGGCAATGAAATGTATTAAGTTAAAACCAAATGTATAATATGAAAATCAAGGAAATTAAACTAATTAAAATATGTTTAATCATATTGTGAATAAAACCAATATTTTTATTTTTTCATCTTTTAAAGCCATTATTTTAAATCAAAATAAGCACAATTATATGCCAAAAATTTATTGTTAGTTTAACCTACAAAATATTTAGTATATTTCATGTGTACCTATGAACATACACATTTTACATTCACAGAAAACCTAACAAAAACAAAATTGTCTATTTTTTAACATTGAAACAACCCAACCAAATTATTAGAAATAGGATTTAAAAATTCTACCACAAAATATTGAATATATTACAGATTCACACAGAAAGTAGACACATACAATCGATAGAAAAAATTTTGGAAAAACATTAAAATAATCATATTTTACCGTTTGTCCTAAAGACGGCTGAACTGATTCATCCACTTCCTTCTCTTTACAATTGAAACCTAAAATCTTTATTACATAGTATTTCAGCATCTGATACATGAAGAAAGGAAATGACATACTGAGTGTTGAAAATCTTTCTTAACAATGTGTTTCAATAGTACTCTCTCAAGAGCACAAGTTTGCAAAATCTAAATTTGTCTGATAACATTCCTCTTTCCATCTAGAACATTACAAAAGAAAAAGAGAAAAAGAAACGAGGTTATTATAATAAGGTACATAATATGTGACAGATTCCTTTTTCTCTTTTTATAAGATATATATGCCTTCTATATGTTCCCATTACTTATTATCTTCTATTAATCTCATTATCTTATATTGATTCTCATTATCTCTTCTCTTTTACTAAATAAGTTTGAGGAAAAATTCCATGTTTAAGTGATTTGTTTTTCTTAATCTTTTTTCCCATATCTCTTATCTCTAGCTTCAAACACAAAACACGAGGAAACAATATGGATACTTACTAAGTAAAAGTAATAATCTAATAATGCTCACTTCAGCTCTATCTATACTGATGTTAGCATTATCTACAAATCTCTTTTGAGCACCTAATAGTTGTTTCTTTCCCCAGAAGTAGAGTGGAGGAAAGGAGTCTCAGGCATGGAGTCAGAGGAAAGAAATGTCCTTCACCTACCACCTTGTCAGAGTTTACACCTCTCATCTCATTTATTTGATCACATTCAACAAATTCCAGTATAATGCACATAAAAAGCATTTTACATACTTTACATTAATGAGCTAAATTTTAGATCTAATTCTTCTGGGGGAAGGTGTTTGGTTTATATTCCATAGGCACTTCTTAGTACTCTAAACAGGGAGGAATGAGATTTCCTATCATAAATGGCCAAAATAATTTTGCTATGTGCTCAAGCACCAGAGAACACTATTATTTCAGAAAACAATATGCCTGGTAGAAAGAATACAGGAACAGGGTACTGCGTTTGAGAGTCAGAAAGTAACAGTATCACCCAGACATTCTTAAAGATTAACAGTAATGGTCATAGTAACAGAGGCACTGAAGCAGCAGTGAGAGTTATAGCCAAGTAGCTTTAGACAAGATTACTAAGGTGGATGCAGGCTGGACCTGCATGAAAGTTATTAGACCATTTCTTAACCACACTGTTTATCACCAAATTCTTAGTGAAGAGAAACTTAGACTAACATCAGGACTCGCTCTATTTCCTTTATAATTGTTTATATATACATTATACACATATATATATATCTTGCAAAATATGGTCTTTTGGGGGTCTTTAAAAAATCTGGAGTTTAAACATCTTTAAATGTGAATACTTTTGTCAATACGACATGATTAGGAAAATCACACTGGGAATAACAAGCTAAGACACCAACTTTCTAAAACTCTATCCTAATGAGGTTTATTTCTGTCAGAGTAGATTATATTTCTAGAATGTCTCTGTAATATTGTTATGTATATATCTTTACTTCCACAATGCTAACCACTTCTCTATATGATTACTTCCACATTCTTCAAAAATCTAGTTGTTCATTAAAAAAAAAGCCCCCTGTCTCTTTGTGTGTGTTTATAAATAACATATAATGTATTATATCACATGATTATCTGTTAGGTCTTACTACATGTAGGATGCTTTACTAAGAATAGAAAATATATTCAAGTTAATCTAATGAGTAATTGAAAGAACAGAGGAAATGTCTCAGGAGTTGAGACTTTATAGTCATTGTTTCATTTGATTTCACAGCAACTTTGCCAGGTCATTTTCCTGATTAAGAAAATGAGGTTTAGAGATATTAAGCGAATGTGTCAAGATCATGGAGCTATGAGGCATTGGAGCTGGTATGCAAACCCAGTTAAGTCAGATTTCAAAACTTGACAAAATATACATTTTTTTCAATTTAAGATTAGTGTATATATTATCAGGGGTCTCCATCAGAAATGTTATATTGAAAAACAAACCACAAACATGGGCACATTCCAGATCATCTGAATAGTAGTTTTACTATCAGTTACTGCCATGGGAGTCCAATGACTTTATTTTTGTTGCCTACGGACATATGTGTCTAGAATGAAGGCTATTTATGACATTATGCCCAGTGTGCAAATATGTTTCATAACTCAAATAGAAAAATGAGTTTGAAGAACTGACTTGAGTCTCATAGGGCTTACTGTAGTGAAAGCATGCATGCTGAACTCAAAGGAAGATATATTTACCCTCATTAAGAGATACTTTTGTATGTTTAAAATTGCAACAGGTCATTAATTATAAGCTAATGATACCAAATATTTATGTGATAAATTTGCGGATAATGTTTTTTAATATTCTGAACAAAGCAATAACTAGTGATTTAAATACGAATTTTATTAATGCTATAATGAACACATCTATGTGAATAGAAGACATTTATATAACTATCAAAATATAAGTCATTAAAATTGATATCGATATTCTAGCAGAGCTTTTATTTGATGATTATAAATAGAAAAACCTTGATGTTATCAGTAACATTTTATATAATCTTATATGAATAGAAGTTTCCTATAAAAATATTATTAAAGTTAAAATACAAAAACAAACTAAATATAGTATCAGAACTAAGCAATATCTTCCTTCTATTAAGCCTATCAAAAATGTTTTGGTTCAGTCTACGGCCATGTCACCCTGAACAAGCCGGATTCCGTCTGATCTCAGAAACTAAGCAGGTTCAGGCCTGGTTAGCACTTGGATGGGAAACCACCTAGGAAGACCAGGTGCTGTAGGCTTAAAAAATAAAAAAATAAGGGATTGTAAGCTGACAAGTTCCTTGTAATCTGCAAAGTCAACCAAAGGTTGCCTCACCTTAAAAAAAAAAGAAAGAAAATGTTTTGGTTCACCCGTACAATTTTATATTGATGTTTTTTATTAAACTTTTAGTATTTCTGTAGGATTTTTTAAATTTTCAAATACATCATATTTAGAAAGTTGGTTAGAAATTATAGACCTACAGAATTTAGGTCTAAATTTATGTTTCTGTCTTGACAGAAAATTATAATAAAACAATACATTAACACTCAGAGAAGTGGAGGGACCAATATGAGTATTTATTTTTCTTTGAGAATCAGTGTACTTTACCAGAATTTTGGTTTCTAAAAGACAGTACATAGAAGACTTCTACTTCCAGCCCCAACATCTGAAGAGCTTGGAAGTCATCATTCACTTCCATATAACAAGAAAAACTAGCTTAACAAACTGAAAAGCAACTATTTTTCTTGGAGCCATTAGAGAATTGGGGTCTCAGAGCAAACTACCACCCAAATCTTTGAGAAGTGACTACAGAGACTCACAGGTAAGGTCAGTTTACCTGGAGCAGAAGCTGCTGACAGAGCATAAACTGGTGAGAACACTTAAATAATCATTTTTGCTGAATTGCTCAAGGCTGAGTGAGGATTAATGTGAAGAGTGGGAGACTCCTGGGGGGCTGCAGTCTTAGGGGGATCCCAAACTTTTGTAGACTTTATCTTCAGAAATCACACCAGGTCCTTACAGTGAAGAGCCAAAAAAAAAAAAAAATCATCACGTGCCTCTGATAGAGGGAAGAAGAAAAGTCATGACTTAAATACAACCAGAGCATTCTCCATAAGAATGTCTTCCTCCCCGGTAAAAAGACTCATCGCACTGAGGCAGCTGAAGGGTAGTTACCCACTTCCAGCTTCAGTCTTGTCCTCCCTAATGGGGGCGGTGAAGAAAAGAGGAACTGTGAAAGTCACAGCCCAGGGACTTGGGCCCACTAAAGGACTGAAATTTAATCCCAAAATTATAGAACATTTCCCCTTCCTCATAACTTACCACCCCATTAAGAGGGCTCCAGTATGATGACAGTAGATTAGAGCTGACAGGGTTGCAAAGTTGTTTTTTAAAGGAAGTTAGTAGAGAAATTCACATGACAACAGAGGAGACAAAAATAAGGACACTAGAGGAAATTTTCACTTCTGACAGCCACAGCTACAGCAAACATTAAACACAGTCGAACTCCTAGCCAGGTTATCATGAAATGTCACCCTGAGGCCTAATTACCTCAGTTCCTATTACCTGATATATCATTTCTCACTTTCAACATGAAATTACAAAGCATACTAAAAGACAGGAAAGTGTACACTAGGCCCTAAAAGTCACACTCCTTGGACAGTTAGGGAAGTGGAGAGGGCAGAGTACACACAAAAGACGAGTCACTAGTTTTCTTGCAAGCTCAGCTGTCTGCCTGAAGCAACACTAACAATTCACCCTTTCCTTGTGATCCATGTCTTACTTAAAAGACACAAAAAATGCCAGTTAAGAGAAAAGTAAATGTGAGCTTATTTTAAGTGATACTTTGAAAACATGACCGCACATTGTACTGAGCTTAGGGAAGTGTGGTTTCAGAGTGAAAGAAACGAAACCATGTAGTTTAAATAAGCTTAAAACTGATAAAAGTGTTAAGCTTGAACAAAATTCATTAAGCGAATTCCTACCAGAAGTCTTCTGGAATCATTATGAGATGTCAGCCTAGAGGCTCAGGAAGAGAGCAGGACTTAAACTATAGCCAAGGGAATTGTAGCAAAGTGGATACCATTTATTTTATGGCAATTTCACATGCTCCATATCATTCTTATAGCAAAACTTCTTCATTTTAAGATGAGAGAAGTTAAAGACTCTTCAAAAAACTTATCTAGAGTCACCTGGACAGTGACAGAGTGACAGAGCATGAACTAAAATCTATATTCTATGATGTTCTTTCCACTATGCCACATGGACACTTAGCTTTCATGAACATACACAATTACTTATCTATACTTCTTTATTTTCTCTCATAATGTCTTCAGAAACTACTGCTGATGATTTCCAGGAGTGCTTCCAAATTTCAGATCTGGCTTTTGCTGTTTGATCTGCCTGCAATGGCTTTCAGAGAATAAAGGGCTCTTTCTCTTTTGCCTCCCAAATTTCTTGAGAGCACCGCTATTGATGAACTCTGAACAGAAACCACAAAGGGAAGATGATTCTGATAAATGTTCCTGGCATCTCCTCAAGAGCACAGAAAAGATAGTAAACTCAGGATAGTGGTTTTAAGACATACTGTACACTTAGTCCAGGAACTCAGAAAAGGATACTTACCATCCAGAGAAGTGGAAGTTGAATTGCTGAAAAGAAAGAGAACATTCTGGGTGGAGGAAATAGTACATCCAAATGCCCGAAGAAGGCAAGAACATGAAAAAGCATCAAAGACCAAAGAAAGGCTAATGCAGCTAGGGCAAAAAAAGCAAAAGGTGGCAAGTAAGGTTCCAGATAAGGCTGAGAGTTAGCTAGGAGGCCAAAGGACCGAGAAGATTTTATCTTATAAACAGTGGAAAGACATTAATGATTTTCAAGTAGGATGAAGGAGACCCATTTGGATTTTTAAAGCTGACTATTTGCAATGCAATGTGGAGAATAAATAGGAGGTGGGAAGTTAGATCGAGGTTAAGTAGACTAGAGGAAGTTAA
>NW_006439192.1:24601783-24603291 GCF_000325575.1 Pteropus alecto | reverse complement strand
GACTTGAGTGGTGTCAGTGGTAATGGGAAGAAGTGGATAGAGATATTAAAAAGGAAATTGAATAGGACTTGATAATGGATTTGATGGTGACAGATGGTGGGCTTGACATTTTTTCATTTGCTATGCCAGATCTACTCTCCACTCTCCATCTCTTTCTACCCTTCTATTTTCCCCAATAGGTTAACTTTTTTGGACTAAAATAAATGGTTCTCTTGAGCTCTGGCTTTCAATTAGGTCTGGTAAATGGATAGCCCTGCAGGAGATGTGTGAAAGGACAGAGAGTTAATTCTTCATATTAATTGTCTAAGAATGAAATAAATATTTATTGTCTAGAAATGTTAGGTGGCCTCTTAAGGAGCCAATCGATTTATTAGCAGAAAATTTCTGGGCCTAGTAGACAGAAACCTAAGTCTCATTATTATGGGGATTTTAATATCTTACACAGTTCCAGAATTCTGATATTTTTTAAAAATCCACTACATTTTGAGTGATGGGCCCCTTGAGGAACAACCTAGCAACCTAGTGATAGGACTTATGGCAAGAATAATGCTTTTCCCCAGAAAGATATTCATATCCTAATTCCTAGAACACTGTCCTTTCATAGGGCAAAGGGGAATTAAAGTTGTACATGTAATTAAGGTTGCTAATTACATGACATTAAAATAGGGAGGTTATTTTGTATTATCTGAGTGGGATCAATGTAATAACCAGGATCCTTAAAAGTAGGAGAGGAAGGTAGCAGGGACTCAGAAAAGTGATGGGCTGATGGAAGAATGCTGGGGGAGATACAAGGTTGCTGGCTTGGCAATGAAGAAAGAAGGCCACAGACTAAAGGCCGTGGGTGCCTGCTAGAAGTTGGAAAAAGCTAGGACAGATTTCCCCCTAGAGCATCCAGAAAGTACTGCAGCCCTACCAACACTTGATTTTAGCCCAATAAGATCTATTTTGGACATCCAACCTATAGAACTATATGAAAATAAGTTTGTGTTCTTTTAAGTCACCAAGTTTAATTTGTTATTGCAGTAGTACAAAACTAATACAGGGATGTCATTCAAAATACTACACAGGGTTGTTTCAACAATAGAAATTTATTTCTCACAGTTCTGGAGGTTAAAGCCCAAGAACGAGGGATCGGCAGGCTTGATTTCTCCTGAGGCCTCGTTCCTTGCCTCGCAGTTGGCTGCTCTTTTGCTTGTTCTTCACATGATTGTCCCTTGGTCCTCACACTCCCCTGTTGTCTCTTTATGCCTTCGAAATTCCTCTTCTTATAAAGACATCAGTCAGATTGGATTAAGGTCTCCTTTTACCTTAATCACCTTTTTCACGGCCCTGTCTCCAAGTACAGTCATATTCTCAGGTACTAACGCTTAGGGTTTTATCATAAATTTGGGAGGAACACAGTTCAGTTGATAGCAAGGACTATATCATAAACCTCCCTTGATGCCATCTCCAGAGGGTCCTGAGGCAATATATCCAGGTGAATTACAGAGCCTTGTGAGACAGGCTCA
>NW_006439192.1:24582321-24601757 GCF_000325575.1 Pteropus alecto | reverse complement strand
GTTTTGGCCCAAGTTTATCCAATAATCTGGTTGACAAAATGTCCTTCTCTTGTCAAAGCCAGTCAGTCTCTTCCCCTAGCTACCACATATACAAAGTAATCCTTCCACCGAGATGGAAGTGGCTTCTGAGCTCAACAAGGATGATTGGGATATTACTGCTAATGAGTTTCCAATATGTCAACAGCAAAACTTTTTTATGTGGCTCAACCAGTCATCTGATGGCATGCTGGTTACACTTGACTCAATATTTATTAACCTCATGGAAAACAAAGGCCCAGAGAAGTAACTTCCTTAGCCAAGATCAAGAGATTGGTAAATACTGAGTTTGAATTAGAACCCGACTTGTTTGTTAACTGATCATTCTTTGCAACATGTACTATGAATATGGTAATAACGATTGAAGTGGGCCATTGTCTTTTGACTCTTCTTGTCTTTGGTAAATTCCCCGCCATGAGTATCTTTTGGGGAGGCATGGTCCATGAGACTGCAGCTCCAGCCCTTCTCTCTTTCTGTCCCTTGATAACTAGAGTTCAGGCTGTGACTTAATCCTGCCTGGATTTTGATTCTTGAGAAAATAAGACAAAAATGGTAGGATAGGTAAGAAATGATTCATAGTGTGGACGAAAAAGGCACCATATACTACATCTGACAAACTTGAGGGAGTATAGCAAGGCGGGCCCTACAAACTCAGAGACCAAAATTAACCACACAGGATGATATGACCATAAAAAATTTTTTAAAGTGGGTCATAGCAGGTAGTCACATCCTAGGCCTGTAGCTTCTTTGACAAAGGTCAATCTTTATCTTAAGTGAGCTTGTCTATTGTCTTTTTGCATCTAAAATAACATACTATTGGAAAATCAGGGTAGTCCCCTTTTTCTGGACCCCTCAGGGCACAACCCACCACAGCAGAGCAGAAGACCACAGAGCCCCTCCTTAGTATCTCATTTCCCAAATACCCTCTCTATGTGTTTTAAATGTTAATCATTAACCGTCCTGTGTCAATCAATGTAAAAGAAGTATGCGTTTCTCCATTTTACCTTTTATCTAATACAAGAGATTTCCCCACTTTGCTTTCTCCCACCCCCCTAATCTACTCACCAATGAATTTCATGTCACACTCTCTACATGTCCTCCTTTGATTCTAATGTAGAAAATAAACTGCAAAAACTGCCATTCTCCAGAGCATTTCCTCAATCCATTGAGATTTTGCTTTCCAGCAATTGTCATCAGTATGGCTCAAATAAACTCATTAAAATTCTCTACAATTTTGGGTGTTTCTTACGCTGACAATAGCAATGGTAGGAATGAGTCCAGAGGAAGATTTATTATGAAGACTCCTGTGTTGGTGGTGTTGTGAGCATCATTCTTAAGTGAAAGAGGCTTTGGGCCTGTGTGCTTAACCTTTTTTACTTTTTGCCCTTTTCTCAAGCTGGGTACTGCAGCCTTCACCTGATTGTGAGAGAGACCAGATAGTCTTTCAGTAAATTTCTTTTCTGCTTACATTAACCAGAGTTTTTACTCCTACAGTGGTGATGATACTTGATGTGACCACATAGAAGCTGATGTTCAGAAACCAGATGGTCTCAAGAATGCTGATTGCTCTTCTCTGGCTAATCACCATCGTTCAGGACTTTTTCTTTCTTGTACAATTCAATTGTTAGGAGTTCAAAGTTTAATAGTTTACACTATTCCAATGGTAACTTTATAAACGGCACGCTATCTCTGCAGAATCATGGGCAGTCTGCATTAATTCTCTGGTTCTTACAAAATCAGTCACATTCTATTTCTCTTCATTACATACATAATACGAATATGAAATATGCTTTGTGAGCATTAGTAATATTCCATTTAAAAATATTCAATCCTGAATGACTTAGAAGTAAACACCTTAATTTACCAAATCTATGATAAGCAGAGTAGTTAGAACTTTGTTAATTAGGCTCAGATGCCTGACTGGATCTAATGGAGTCCCGCAGCTCTCTGCAGGACAAAGTGTCATCCAAAAAACATCCAACTAAGAACAGTGAATATGATGATAAGGATGAAAGACAATGGCAACTTTTCATCATTAGCCAATGCGAAAAATACCCCACAAAGTACAAAAAGCAACACCATATTTGAATAATAGTTCAAAGAAGAGGATGATTCAAAAAAATGAAGAAATGGAACTAATGTAAACTGCTCAAAACTGCATTTTTCTTTGTGATATAAATGGCAATTGCAATGCTTATTCTTGAGCCTTTTATAATTTAGATATGAAACAAATTATCCTGAGAAAATTCCTTGCAAGGCAAATGTTTTTTTGAAATTTAAATGCGTTCTCTCCCATCTGTCTTAATGCTTACAACAAAGTTATACAGACTTCACATGGCATTGATCTTAAACAAAGGGAACAGTCTTTCTTGGCTGTTTTTACATCCTACGAAAGAGATTTTGTTTGTTTATTCGTTTTATTTTGCTTTACTGTGGTAGACACTGGCAAATCAAATATTCCAGCCTGTATCTAAAACCTTTACCCAAAACACTCTATTTCTTACATTTTAAAATATTCACTAGCAGACTAAGGAGAATTGTGAGAAAACTAGTTACTGACATTATTATATTTATGTCTCTAAAAAACTCCTTGCATCCAACTCACTTTCTTCATTCATACAACATAAGAAAAAATGAGCAAGGTGAGACCTCTAATGCTAGAGTATAAACCAGCTAGCAAAAAAAAAAAAACTGTTCAGTAAAGAAGCATGATGTTATTTAGGAAACACAGTTAGAATCCTCAATGTTTCCCAGGAACTAAATATTTTTATTTTCTTATGATAATCTACTCATTATTATATACAAGATTCTTATTTAAATAGCATGGCACATAAAGTACAGATACTAATACAGGCTGCTGAGACTGAATCCTGCCTCCAGAATTTACTAGCTGTGATAATCAAGCAAATTATTTTACCTCAGTTTTTCGTCAATAAAATAAGAATTTAAAAAATAACCTATTAGAATTAAATTAATTCATATTTGTAAAGGATGCATCTAGTAGTTCTCTACAAGTGTACTGTTAATGGCAAATTGAAATGTTAAAATTTAAAAAATGTAAAACCAACATTGAATCATCTTCATTAATATTACAATGTTTTCTATAAAAACAATCTCTCAGGAAATATTAACCAATTAGCAATTGTTTTTAACTTTCAGTAACTGATTCTTAATATTGGCATGCTATTTTACCCAGTGAACTCAATTGCAGTTTGTTCTGATGTAAGCTAGATGGGTTGTTATATTTTCTAGTCCCTTATTTTTTCTCTCCCTACAGAATTTTTTTTCCTTGACAATTCAGCCATTTAAATTAATGATTTAACACATAATGATTGGGAAGATTCTTGTTATATATATCATAGGGACTGATTTGCTTATGAAGTCTAGTATTATAACGTCATGGGAAAAATCACAGATTCTAGAGCCAAGCAAACTGGCTTCAAATTCCAGATCTGCTCTTATTAGCTATGTGACTTTGGGCAGTTAATTTAGCCTCACTGTGCCTCAGTTTTGTTCATCTCTAAAACAAGATTAAAAAGAGAGTTATCTTACAAGTTTATTGTGAAAATTAAATGAGTTTATAGTTGTGTTGGAAATATTTGATTTTAGAAATAAGGTTGTAAAAAAAAATGCAATAGTTAAATTTGAAAGAGCTGCAAAGAGAATTCAAGGAAGGAATGATCAAAATATCAGGAGGAAAATCAAAGATTTCATGTAATGCTTGCTGCGAAGAAGTCAGATATTGTGATTTTGTAGTGAGCCAAATAACCATAGTTCTGTGATATTCACTGAAAACAAATTCTGGACACATAAAAAAAGAATTCCTTCACAACTTTCTTTAATATGTCATCACCAAAGGATATCTAGTATACGTGAAATAAATCCATTCTGAGTAAAGAAAAAACAGTAAATTATCTTTTTTAAGTTACACAATTTGAAAGTAGATTTTAATTAAATGATTCCTTGGTAATAATTTGAGACTAAAATTTTAGCTGATGATGAAAATACAAGCTCAGCTAGAACTTGTGAAATTGAAATTCTAATTTGAAAGAGAGAATTTCACTATTAATAAAACAGGATATAAGAAGAAAAGGTTATCATTATTATGAGATTACATTTGTGTCAAGGTTGAAGCTAGTGAACTATGAGTCTTTCTAAAGAGAATATTCTGTTTTAAATTTCTGTTTAAACCAACGAGCAAATTTTAATATTAATAAACTAATGTTTTTGAAAACTTTTCATTTGAATGCAAATTACATCAAAACATATTAAATTTTATGCCATGTCATAAACCAGGTAGTTTAAAATTATGAAAAATATTGTGCATTCTTGTTATATTTTAAAATATAAAAATAAAATCTCATTAAGAAAAAGTATTTTAACAGTTTTAATTATATAGAAATACTTATGACAATAATATTTGTGTACTAAGTTTGCAAAGGGCATTTATATATTTTTATAATTTAATTTTTTCTGCAATCCATTAATAAACAATATTGATTATATTTTTATTGTCTAAACATAGTAATCCCTAATCTTACTCGGATAAATTGTAAATCTATCTGAAAATTGAAAAACAAACTAAAAACTTGCTGACTTTGAAATTGGGAGTCATAAAGTTAATAGCTGTGTATGCCCCAGTTGACATAATCATTTGTATCATTGTCAGAATAAATATAAAGTTTCTTAAGTCAGAGGTGAATAGTAACCAGATTTGACATGCACACCAATCTAAACATATACATGAATAGGTGAGGAACCCAATTAAATCATCCATAAGTAAAATATCTGTATGATACTGATATTCTAAATACAAATTTTCTTTCTTTTCAGATGAGATAGAGAATTGCAATGATTCTGAATTTAGCAGCATGACTATTAATATTGTTTAAGTCATGGAAACTCCAAATTTAGAAGAGAAAAGTGAATACTTTTTTTATAATTCAACATAAAGAAATGGGCCATCTTGTGGTTCGTTATTGTTACCTTTAACTACTCTCAAACATAAACAATCTAGCTGTTCTCTAAGTGCAATATCATACTTTGAGTTTTTATTTAATTCTTAGAGAATTGAAAACTTCTACATTTCATCTTTCACAATTTATTAGTGCCTTTGATAACTGGGACAATAGTCTTCAACTTAACTATATTTGCACGTGAGTTACTCTAATTTGGGAATACTATCGATTAATAATTGCAGTGCCATGATTTAAAAAAATCTCATAATTCAAGTGTAAACATTCTAGACACAAATGAGTGAAAGTTTTAAAAAATAATTCTATAATATTTCAGAGGATGGATCTTCATGATAAAAATGTTTAACAGGCAACATGGAGCACATTTAACATTGGGAAGTTGAAATTGAGAATGAAAGAATTTTCAGGTTAACCCAAGACCAAACACAAGTTCTCTTCCCTTTGCAGACAATCCAATCCTTGGACTTTTAATTTTTTTTTCATTTTTTTTAGTCTTTGTTGCCTTCATCATTCCTGATTATTCAAAAGAAAAAGTTTAACCATTAGAATGATTTGATAAAATTCTTATTTATCCATTTCTAATGTTTTTAATTACAGTATATTAAAAAATAATTTTACTAGTTTTCATTTTTCTATATACTTATAGCTTATGGTAAAAGAGTTCTTAATGTTTGGACAAAGTTAATTTTGAAGTTAATGGAATTATTGTAAGTTTTTTTATTATCTAAATTTGCTTATCGTATTTTCAACTGGCATAATTTTTTCACTGTCCCACACTACCATTCAAAGTGAGAGCTGCCTATACTTGAAGTGGCTGTTTTTCTAAGACGGTAAAATGTCGTTTTACCCAATTGGCAGTCTGTAAATATAGTGAAAACATAACAGCAATAAAGATATAATAATGACAATTTACATGAAGAAAAATATTATTTGTAGACAATTTCCTTCTGAAATATCAGACTAAATGATAGAAAGAAAACTCTATTTAAACACACTGTACTGTTTGAACTCTCTCAGCAAGATGATATCATTTTATAAGTTGTGATCTGAAATAATGTGATCAAGAAACTAAATATAAACATATCTTTTTTTAATCAAATAATATATAATTAAATGAATGACACAGATTTAATAATACATTTATTCAAAGGCATGGTAAAGAGTTAGTCATGTGGCAGAGTTCTCAAAAATGATTTAATTGGAATTCTTTGATGTAGTTAAGTTGGTGTGCTTAGTCTGTTTTTACATTGTGAGTTCTTTTTATCTATAAGCAATATCAATATTGACAGTTTCCCATGGTACCGCTATAGCATTTGCTCAACATTTAGCAGATGTGTGCATATAGATTAAAAGACAAAAGTCGGATTTTAATTCCCTAGCTTCTGAAATTGCTTTGCCCCAGCTTGCCTTTATGTCATAGGATTTTTAAGCTCTGATTTTTGCTCAGGTATTAATGTTTTTTCAGGTTTCTCTTTCCTTCTGAGGATTTCTTACACATTGTGCCTACTCTTTAAAAAATTAATTCCCTTGTCATGTAAACATTCAAAGTAGACTCTGAGAGTTCACTCACACACATCAATTTCTTATTACTTGGTGTGTTCTTGCAAAACTCACAATTTTCTTTCTTTCTGGAAATCTTTAGCTTAACCCTGAAAACTCTGCTTTTCCATTCTTGGAACTATTCTTAGACTTATATTGGAATTTTTAAGTCTATCTTTTATATAATTTTAGTGTTTTCTTTTTTTCATATTTATTTTTTTACATAAGTATGGAATAAATAAGTAAACAAATACATATGGGCTTTATTTGAGATTTTTTTCACATTTTCTTGTTTATCTTATTTTTATGGATATTATTTTTCCCTTTATCTCTCTGAAGATTTTAAACATCTTCCAGGTAGACATCTAATTAACCCAGTACAACTTATTCAAAAGACATTCCTTTCCCAACAACACTGCAATGTAACCCATGTCACAATCATTGTATGTAGGGGTCTATGTATGGGTCTGCTTCTGGGCAGACCCTCTATGTATGGGTCTGCTTCTGGGCTCTTAATCTGTTTTACTTGTGTTTTTGTCATATTTAAATGTATTGTTAATTATGACATTTTCACTATGTTATTAGCTAATATTTCACTTCCATTTACAATGCAATTTATTTTACATAATAATGAATACAATTTTGTATTTCAGAACACTCAATAATTTTTTTTTTGCAACTTCTCATGTTCGATTAGGTTGCCAAGGATTTTGCCTCATAATTTATTTGATGAAGAGTTTGTACTTAGACTTGACAATTAAATGATTTTCTTATTATTCTCTTGTTCTTAATTATTTTCCACATACAGTTTGTCCTGGTGGATTCTTTAGAACACTTGACCATTCATTGTGGTTAAAACTAGATATTAGAAACTCTGAATATGTTTAATTAGATATGTTATGCTAATTTCCATACTCTGAAAAGAAAATGATGCTACTACTGCATTAAGAAACTTAGACTTTTATCTCAAGATAACTCCTAAGTGACATGTAACACAAAGACCAAATGAAACTGCCAGGTTTAATATGAATATAAAATTTAATGTAAATTTTAATTTTCTCATTGTTTTTTCTTTTTCTAAGATGAAAAAGAAATAAAACCTCTACTTTTAGTCATGATAGAGTAAGAGGAACTAGATTTCTCCTCCTGCCTGAAATAATAATAAAATTAGATAAAATAAAGGAAAAACATTTCAGACATTGGACACAAGGCTACCCAAGGTAATGATTCCTTGATTGCCTCAGCTTATTGTCTGACTGAAGTACAAGTAGAATCATGGGCGGTTTAACCTAAAGCAGAGTCTGTTGTGGAACCTGTAAACTCAGCAGACAGTGTAGGAAATTGAACTGAGGTGGGGAGGGCAGGCAGTTATTAATGCTGCTTATACAATCATCGGATTTGTCACACTGAAACACTTTGGTAAGTAGAGTAGAATCATAATCTTTTCACCTCATTCAATGTCATTTTCTTCTGGGCACTGCACAGTCATATTTAACAGAGGTAATGATATTCATGAACTGAATCTCCCTAAATTTTGCCAAATGGTGCCACTCATGGTCATGGACTGGGAGCAGGAAACATGCTAATTTTTAAATTTAATATTGATTAAATTTCGGAGTCATGAGAAGACAATAAATTGGGATGTCTTACCTCCTCTTTGCCTAATTTTTTATCATTATTGAAGAAAAAAATATGCTCTAATCCTTTCCCTGGAAAGTTTACTAATCAAGTAAAATTTTATAAATTTCTTTCAAGTCTATTCATTGGAATCCAGATATATTTGCTAGGACAGGAGCTAAAAAAGGACAAGCACAAAGTGAAATTTATCTCATGATCCTGAATTCTTTTATAATGGTAATTATTTTTTCCCTCACATCTAATGTAGTACTTTGAAGTGCTCTAATGTGAAAAGAAAATTCCATTATAAAATCTACTTTTAACTTCTTGATGATGATCATTTTATATTCTAAATTAGAATTTGATACAATGGAGACATTCTCTCCATGAGCATCAGTTTCCTCATCTTTAAAACAGAAGTATTGATGATATCAGTCAAGAGTGCTTAGCAGAACGTTGTGAGTCTTTACAAATGTCTGCTTTTTGTGTGTGTGAGGGGAGGGACGAAGGTCAAGATAGAAAGCAAGCATTAGTAAACTTGTGCATTCTTATCACAAGGAAACTGAGTTAATTCCATTCTAATCTCTAGATTGGAGAGCAAGTTTTCTAAAACTCTCTCCTTGGAATTGTGGCAAGGACTTCAGGGCATGAAATTTCATCAGAATGAATCTTCCTTCTCCTACAGTGATCCCCTAAGGTCCTAGATGTACTTCATAAAGGTCCCCACAGATAACAACATGGGTTGGGGGACTCAGAATTGGTGGCTCCAGAATCTATGTACAAATTATTAACTTCTGAATTACTATGGGGATTTTAGTGAAGCTTCCTTCATATTCACATCTTGCTCAGAAATGTAATGAAAGAATAAAGCTCTCCTCTTGTGTATTAGTCCAGAGGCTGGCAAAGTCACAGAGAAATATATTTGAGCAATTAAATTCAAGTCTCAGCTGACCTGAAACTCTACCCTTTTCTTGGTAATGAGAGTTGTCCTAGACTCACATTTTTAGATATCCTTTGAGGGACACTTGATGGCCAGGCCAGAGAAAGAGCCTTCTTTCACTGGTATGCCTTATAACTCATCTATCTATAAGTGAGTCCAAAGAATATCTCAAGTTACTCCAGAAAAAATGTGTTACTGCTGTACGAGGCCAGATGAGCACAGAAAGAGGAAGGATAATCAGAAGTAGCATACAAAGAGGATTTTGTCATGCTGCTCCTGAGGATCTCACATTGATTCAGTAACGGTGGCAAGGGACAATCTGGATGGATGAGTTGCAGAGGAAGATTGAGAGTCAAAAACTTGGACCTCTGGCAAGGAAAGTAAGTGCTCTGGAAAGAGATTTACACTGACAGATAGGTAGATGTGAGTTTAAAATAAAGCCAGCAGAGTCCCAAACTGTAGAAATGTTTTAGGAGATGGGATTTAAGAACAAAAGCACTGGGGATCATAGGATAAAAAAGCCCAGCTCTAAAATGGATTATTTTGTAGGTGAAAGTTAAGCTATGCAGTGGAATCCTGTATTTACTGAGGGAAGCAGCTCCAACACTGCTAGACCTCATGAGCAGGAATATTTAATGGTATGACGGTCATCTTCCCATAAGTGAGGTCAGGCATCCTAACACAACTTAAACAAATCCAGATGTGTATGTCCAGAAAAGCCTTATCGAAGTAGGGATAAACACTGAGGGAAAGGGAGTAAGAGGAATTTTAAAAAGTAAGAAATACTAAAAACGAAGTTATCAAATTCTAAGGATGGCCCCTATAATAGTTAAATTCTTACTAAGGAACAATCAAGATTTAAAAATAAATAAACAAAAATTAAAACACAAATGGGCCTACTATGGGTACAAAGGATAAGACAGAGGTGGCACCATTCTCTCACCTGAAGTAGGATAGAAAACTCTTATGATCTAAGTATTTTTTCTTATTGGCCCAAATAAAGATAAGTGTTATGCTAATGGCTCCTCTTGGACATGATTTGGCCATGCTTCCTTGGCCACTTTGTGGCTTCCATTAGAGTCAAAGTGAACAGAATAGGATTGGGTCCTATCCAGATAGAATGAATACAGTAAAGTAAGAATTGCAGTCCTAACTCAAACTGGGACTGCTCCATGCTGAATGGCCCATCTACTGCGAGAATATTACATAAGATCTCAGGGTCTAAAATCTCACTGGTTTATTGATTCTTAAACCACATCAGAATTGCTTTAGCTTCCTGATTGAATGCCATCTAAGGTTATCGCTAACATTAAGAACTAGCATTCTAAAGCAAAGCATACTTAATAAATGACACTAATTATATTCATTAAGATTCTCATCTGACCTTTCTCAAAGAGGAAATTATTGACAATATTTTTTAAGAAATTCGAAGTTTTTATTCTTGGAATGAACAAAAAGATGCTTCTGAGAGTTCAGAACAGAAAAGGAAGCTCAGCATTTTCCCAAAGGTGGGCCTGTGGAATCTGTTTTTTTCCTCCTAAAATCTTTTAATTTTAACATATACTAAATAGCAATTTATGTTTTGTTTAACCTTTTAGGATAATTATTTTTATATATTATCACATACCACATTTGTTTCACTGAAAAAAGTGAAGTGAATGTTGATGGTTCAGAGGTTGGTATCCTCATAAAGAAAAGCAAATGTAATCCAGTGCTATTATTTGATTGAGCATAAATCTAAGAAAGTAAATGACCAAATAATAAATGTAAACAGCAAAACTTGTCAAAAGGATAGAACCATTTTCACGAAAATATAAATCTTGTCTCAGAAATTTTGGGGGGCCTACAGATGTAAAAAGTAAGGTATAATCCTGATCTCAGAAGCTTACATTTTGGAGTTAAAATATACATTAGGAAAATCTATCCACATTAGGAAAAAAGATTAAAATCTATCAGTACGCATTTTAAAGTATAGGAGTACAGAGTTTGTCACTAGAACATATAATAGGGACATTGAGCTCAGACTGCTAAGGGGAGAAAAGAGTCCTAATTAGCAAGTAGAATTAAATTAAAGGAGATTATGGGACAGAAAAAGGTTTTCTGTGTAAAGGAAAAGATGAAATCAAAATAAAGTGGTGTATAAAATACAAAATATTTTTAAAAATTGCAAATAATTTAAGATGGAGAAAATAAATAGGATAAAAGAAAATATATATACAATTATTTTTTATAATGTTAAGAAAACTTTCTAATTCTGATACCAGAATACCATATTAGGCAACAAAAACAGTGGGGAAGTATATAGACTTTAGGACCTAACTGCATTGGTTCATATCTTAACTAATAAGAGTGACCTAGGAAGAACTAACTTCCCAAGGACTTCGGCACTTCAGTTTCCTCATGTGATAATTGAGAATGATAAAAAAAATTTCTACCTGCATGCAATATTGTCTTGAAGATTAAATGAATTAATATCTTTTAAAGTATCTAGAACTGTGTCTGACACATAATAAGCATACAATGAACATGAGCTATTACTAATATTAATAAAATCAGAAACGATAAAGTGTTGATAGATGTAATTGTATACAGTACAAAAATTTTTCATAGAGATAATTGTACTAATGTGTGTTGATTACATTGGATGGGATAACTGAAAGGACTCAGATTTCTCAGTGTGTACTGAGCCATGTAAAGCTCTTAAGAAAGGCAAAGGATGGATTTGCGAAGGAGAAAAAGAGTGAAGCTGCACTGGAATCTGAGAGATTTTCACATGCAGCCCCATGGGGGCCTTTCTTAGGCACGCAAGATGTGATTCATCACCAGATTATGAAATGCCAAGATATGTCTTAGGAATCTTAGCTTCAGGAGAGCCTGAGAAAAAAATGTCCAATGGGATCTTTTACTCCTCACTGGTCAGATAGCCAAGCCAGGCTTTAAAATTGGTAAAATCAGATGTTAGTCATCATTTCATATATCTAAAATAATGCAGAAAGGCTAGTCCCTGGTGTTTCTTGGATAATTTTGAAATTTAAACTGCATATTCTCAATCACTAGTTAGCACATCTCACCCTCATCTTGGCTAAGGGCCAGTGCCAGAATTCCAAGCATCTCCAAAAATGAGCATAGAGCTGCCCCAATCCAGCTATAAGGTAACTTCATCTTATACATTCTCCACTTTGACTCATGTTCAAACTTTTAAAATTATAAACTGTCCATTATTATATTTTCTGCATTTTTATACCTTTTATAAAATAAAAAAGGCAAAGAACAATCGAAATGCTTATTATTTGTATTATTCAATGAAGTATATTTTCTTCAAAGAAATATTTCCATTTCCAATATTCCAACCCAAACTTGTTTGTAATCTTGCAAAATGTGACAACTTTTTTTGCTTCCTTTCACTACTAAATTTGAATCCTAGCAATGATATAAATAGATTAACTAAGAAATAATTATTTAATTGTTAACTAAATTTAGTTGCTTCTCTATTGAACCAGCTTCCAATAGAAGAACATTTTGCAGAGGTTTTAATTAAATCTCCCTTTACATCTGATCACTGATATCAGTATTATCAATCCAATTTAATTGTAACAACAACTACACCAGTATTATGGTAAAAAATCAGTTGCATTATGATTTAGAACAAGATTATCAGAAAATTAATCATTTTTAAATATAATAGCATTTTATCAGCCTTTTCAACAAAAGCAGCCCTTGCCCAAATAAAAGATGTCATGAATTAAGTTATAAAGCAAAAGTGAAATTTCAGCTAATTTTTTATTCCAAATCTCTTATGGGCATAGACATATGCCTTGCTTCATGCTACAAAGTTGTACTAATATGAGTTCCCAATGGGCCTTATCTTTAAGTTATGTACATTTCTCTTCACTGGTAAATCCTAGTCAAGTTTGATAGATTTCCAATTCCAACTAACTGCACTATTGAATATTGAACACATGTATTGAATATAAGTGCTCTCTGGACATTGACATAGAGCACCTATGCAAATTCATTTTCCATTTATGAATTCTTACAAGCAAGAGAGACCATAAATCTCTCATAAAATTATTCCTTGTGCTTTTGCTGCTGTGATCCCAGGTCATTGACCTTGGGCAGATGAAGCAACATTAGAATTATTTCAAGTGTTCTTTCATGAGGTGTTATTAGTGTTATTGACACATAAAGATAGATGACTCTAGGCGGATTGTGTCTTAAATCATTTGGAGACCATGCTGGACTTTCAGCCTGAAACAAATCAGGTAGTTTTATAAGTGATTAGTTTCATCTCAGTGGGCAACAATAAATATAGCTAAGAGATAACACCATTTTCTTGTTCCTAGTGTCTTGCAAGACATCAATTAATGTAGGCTTTTCTGTTTTGAATGATTATTTATTGGTTTCCTTTCCAAGAGCAGTCACTTCCCCTTTCTTTCCATTCGTCATTAATTTTTACCCTGAGGAATAGAGTGAAGAAATAAAATGGAGTCTCTATAGTCAAGCTGCTAAATTACTAAAATTTACTAAAATTACTAAATTTTAATTACTAAAACTTAGTAATTAAATTACTAATTTAATTACTAAGTTTTAGTAATTAAAATTACTAAAAAGTTTATGCTTGGGGCATGAGGAAACAACTCTATTCTTATTTTAACTAGCCTGGGAACTTAGACCTTTGAACTTTCCAGTCCTGTGTCGATGTCTGGATATATATCAAACCTCCAAATAACCCTGCAATTGCCCCCTGACGAACAAAGGAAAGAACGCTCTCATATCCAGACTGCCTGACATCCATTATCCAGACTACCAGCCATCTAGGGGAATACCATCTTGGTTCAATACAGAGGTTAAGCACACAAGACAGATTCTTCTCAAGAATATACTTTTTATTATAAGAACTCTAAGCTTTTCTTTCTTCTTTGTAATACTCTGGATATTGCCTAGTTACATTTCCAATTTGCAAATCCTAAAACTCTTGAATAATCTTTTATCACCAATTTCTAACTAAAGCCTCCTGACTCTCTTTGTGTATGTTCGTCAACTCAGAGCCTCAGGGGAGGGCCTTTAGGTTCCACCAAAGGACTGACCCACAGCATTGACAGCAATGTGAATCTGGTTAATCTGGATTAAGTACATTTATGGGACTATCTCATCTCCTACATAGGAGAAAGGCAGAAACCATTGATCCTAGCCTAAACAGGTGAAAAAAACAAACAACCCATTCTATCACCCCTTAACAATTGAAATATTAAATTTTTGAGGTCATGCCATGGATAATATTTAGTAACCAATCCTTTCATCTGGAATTCATAAATACAATCTAGATCCTAATACTATAGGATCAGGTACAGAAAAAAAGTAGGAACAGGAAAAAAGTTTATGTACGTTCCTGTGACATCTCTTGTATCCTCTTCCCTGTCTTCTCCAGAATATTTCTACAATCTAACCAATAATGATTTATCTTATTTCCAACTATATTAGGTTTTAATACTCAGTCATTCAACTGTGCAAGCCATCCCTTCAGGCTTTTCTTATCCACATGTTTTAGGAAGTGTTTCAACTACCTATTCCAATTTTTAATCGGTCTACTTCTTTGTAGATGGAAAGATATATGATAAGTTCATTGTACATGATGCTTCTTAGACCGCTGTGATATGCACCTACAGTAAATCATTTATATGATCTGATTATCTATAACCAGGGGTCGAAGCTGAATAATATTTTTGCTAAGAAATCCCTTAGAAAGTTAGAACTTTGCTTCAGTAACTAAGCATGCAAATATAAAATAAGAATGCAAATAGATTTCAGTCAATAACCAATGATATTTATACAGAACTCTAGGCAACAGATCAATGCATTCATCTGCTAGCTACCTCAGGTCTGGCTTCACTCAGCAGGTACCTACAGTTGCTTTTAGTTTTTGATGGTCTTGTTGACAAACAGAAGTTTTGTTAGTCACATTTCAAGTATATGAGGATAATACTGGGATGCACCTTTATTGTGCCTTTTTTAAACTTTTACATTGCTTTAATGACTCCATGGCCACTCGTCTTGAATAGAAAAGGCCCAAAGAACAAATAAGGTCATCTACTTTAAAAATATATATATGCCTAGTTATTTTAACAATGTTATGAGACATAATTGACATATAATAAACTACAAATATATAAAGTGTAAAGTTGATATGTCTGACTGGTATAAAGTCATGAACTCATCACTACAATTAGACAAAGAGCATATCATTTGCCCTTCAGAACAGCCTCATTCCCTCTGGTAATGCCTCCCTTTTGCCCTCCTCCACATCCCTCTTTCGTTACTAGGCAACAGTGATCTGATTTCTATCTCTAAATTTGGCTTACATTTTTTAGAACTTTATATAAATGGTATTATATAGTATGTGCTTTCTTTTAGGCTTCTTTTGCTCAGCATAGCATAATTATTTGTTTCATGCATGTTTTAAAAACTTGTAGCTGTTTTGGCTCTTCATTCATTCATATAAATTTTAGAGATAAATTATTTTTTAAAAAAGGTCTATTAGTACTTTAAGTAGAATCTCATTAAATCTATAGATCAATTAGTGTAGAATTAACACCTTGAAAATGCTATGCCTTCAATTCAATATACATTGTCTGTCTCCCCATTTATTTATTTGGGACCTATTTTATATCTTTAAGTCAAGTTTACATTTTCTCCATAGATAACTGCATATCTCTCATTAGATTTATTCCTAAGTAACATATTTGAGTTTTTGCTACTATAAATAAAATCTTTGGCATAGCAGTTACAATCAAATTTCTTGTGCATAAAAATGATATTAATATGAATACTGAACTTGTATTCAACAATTTATTAAAATTTCTTGTTGATTCTAGCTCTTTGGGTTTTCTATGTAGAAACTTACTACTTGTGATTAATGACAATTTTGTTACTTCTTTTAAAATATTTTAGAATATACCTTTATCCTGTTTGAGGGACTGTCAGTGTCAACAAGGACAATGTTGAACGTAAGTACTTATAGAGGGCATCCTTATTTGTTCCTGATATTAAAGGGAGTGCTTTTGACATTTCACAATTATGTTTTCTCTGAGTTTTGTAGATATCCTTTATGAAATTAAAAAGATTCAGCTCTGTATCTAGTTCGCTAATGGTCTTTATCATAAATTTGTTAAACTGTATCAAATGCTATTATTCTGGGTCTGTTGAGATAATATAATTTATCACTTTAATTTTTAATTTGATTAATTAGTTTAATAAATTTTCTCATGATAAACAACCTTGCAATTCTAGAACAAACTGAACTTTATTCTTAACAATTTATTTTATTAGTCATTAGGCTGCTGAATTAGTTTGCTAATATTTTGGGGGTGGTAAGGGTTTCTAAGATGTATAACAAAAACATAATTCATAAAATAACAAATTGTTAAACTGGAATTCATCAAAATTAGAAATGTTTGTTCTTTGAAAGACACTGTTAGGAAACTATAAAAAATTATAGACCAAGAAGAAGCATGCATAAGACTCCTAAAAGTGGCATTGTTCATTATAGCAAAAACAAACAACAACAAAAAAATCCAAATAACCAATTACAGTAGAATGAATATCTAAAATGGTTCTAATGATTTAATGATTTACTATAAAAGAAAGTAAATAGGCAAAAGCTGATCTGCATAAACAAATTTTAGGAATATGTCAAGCAAAAAATAGTTAATTCTAAATGTATACATATAGATAGATTCTATTTATAATATTTTTAAAACCTAGAAAAAATAAATATTTTATTTTGGAAGATACTGACAAAACCATGAAGTAAAACAAGTGAATTAAACTCAAAATTTGGGATAATGAATGGATAAATTTAGCCTGACATCTGGGAAACACAAGAGAATTTCGAAGACACTGGTAATACACATTTTTTTCATTAATAGATTCTATTACTTAAAACAGTTTTTAGGTTTACAGAATATTGAACAGAGAGTACAGAGTTCTCATAAAGCCCCCTCACCTTGCTGTTTTCTCTCAGTTTTCCCTATTATTAACATCTTACATCAATATGGTGTATTTACTGGGATTGATTAGCCAATTTTGATTCAATATTATTAACTAAAGTCCATAGTTCACACTTGGGTTCACTCTTTGTGTTGTGCATTCTATGAGTTTTGACAATGTACAAAGACATGTATCCATCATTATAGTCATGCAGAATGATTTTGCTGTCCTAAAAATTCCTCTGTTCTCCACCTATTCATCCCTCCTTCTTCCCCTTGAACTCCTGGCAATCACTAAGCTTTTTACTGTCTCCGTAGTGTTCCTTTTCCAGAATATCATATAGTTAGAATCATAGCATACGGCCTCTTCAGATTAGATTCTTTCACTTAGCAATATTCATTTATAGTTCCTCCCTGTCTTTTTGCTTGATAGTTCATTTATTTTTATCATTAAACAATAGTCCATTGTATGAATTTATTATAGTTATTTATTTATTCATCTACTGAAAGACATCGTGGTTGCTTCTAACTTTTAGTAATTATGAATAATTAGTTATTAAGTGTGTGGGGAGTGTATAAATAATTTATTATTATCACTTAAACTCGATTATTATATACATCATTACATATTTATTATATATTTAATAAGTTATCCAATTGTTAACATAACATATGCCTCTGTACATATATATGCCTATATGCATGTGAGTGTGTGTGTGTGTGTGTGGTAATTGTTAAAATAAAAATACATTTCTACATGTATGTATATATGTATATGTTTATATGTTTGTATGTGCATGTACGTTTATTGTCATTCAACCTTTTTCATGGCATATTGTAAGGGGAAAAAAGCCAAGTGTATTCTTAGCCATTATGATTTTGTAGATACATAGCTAGAGAGAGAAAGAGAGAGAGAGAGAGAGAAACTAGATAGATAAGTAGAAAATATCTGAAATTATGTTCATCTAAATGTTAATAGTATTTACGTCTGATTGTAGATTTAGAATGATTCTAACTTTCTTCTTTTATTTGTAAGGTAAGTTTCATCATTAACATTAGCCTATACATTTGCCAATAAAATTTAAGTCACTTTTATTAAAATACTGAAACATAAAATGTAAAGTAAAAAAAAGCAAGAAGATTCTAAAGTAAAAAGAAAATAAAGACAAAACTATGCCCTTTAACTATAAATGTTTTCTCACCAGAAAAAATAAATATTTTATATGTAATATATAAAAATAAAGGAAACTCTAATACTAAATTAATTTTTTTCATTAGGTACTTCTATGAAAGCATTCAAACCTAAAAGAAGATATAAGATGACTTTAGGTGAATCCCAATTGCCAGATCTAAAGTTGTTTGCTCTGCCTTCTAATAAATTAAAATTTTTTCAATTTGTGATTGAAAAACAAAACCAAACAAACCCTGTGAATTGATTTTTAAAGTAATTTGATGCCAAATCTTCATACATCTACTATGTCACTGATAAGAGCATTTTTACAAAATTAGTTAGCAAATGAATTTTCATAATTCATGTAGCTAGGAAAGACATTATATTAAAACAGACAAGATAACTACAAGAACAGATAAAGGGCAATGGAGTGAAACAATTTGAGCAGTGGAAAAGACAGCTTAACTTCTCACTGACTAAATCGTTCATGTCACATTTCTTATTTCAACAAAGTTTCTTTCCATGTAGAACCACCGAGGAAATCAATGTGTTAGCAGGGATATTGTTTCTATATTCAGACAGGCTATGCAAGAAATAAAATATGAATTAATTTGAAATATACTAAAATAGCATAATCATATTAATAATTTTAAAAAAAGTCATTTGATGTTAAAAATTAGAACTTTACTAGGAGATAGGGTCTGTACAGAGGTGATCAAGGTAAAATGAGGTCATCGGGTGGGCTCTAATCCAATACAACTATGTCCTTATTAAAAGGGGCAATTTTTTTTATTTTAATTTTTTTTTTAAATATCAATTAAAAGGGGCAATTTGGAGATAGAAAGGGGAAGAGAAAGACAAGACAGAAGTAGAGGTAACCATCTACAATCCAAAGATCTGGAAGAGAACTTCTTTTGCAACCCTCAGAACAAACTAACCCTGCTGATGTCCCGATTTTAGACTTTAGCCTCCAGCACTGGGAGACAATAAATTTCTGTAGTTTAAGCCACCTAGGTTGTGGTCCAGTTTTTGCCACACCAATAGCAAACTAATACAATCAATACAAACATTTACCTGAAGGTTTTAAATAATACATTTTTAAAGAACTTTTTACCAGTTCTCAGACATAAACAGTTTTTTTAATGAAGTTACCAAATATTTTGATATTTTTT
>NW_006439192.1:24579223-24582303 GCF_000325575.1 Pteropus alecto | reverse complement strand
AGTATTCAAAAAGAAATTTAGAAACATGGTTAAATAGAAAGATATAGATCATCCAATGACTAATTCCTTACAAATACTTAAGCAAAGCCTTTTGGGGAAGAAAAAAACAGCACAGCATTCTGTAAATTAGAGATTATAAACAGAAAGAAAAAATAAAGAACATAACCAAGGGCAACTAAATTCAGCAGGTAATATTCTCCTTGGGAAACCAGTTAAACTATTTTCGCCTTTACAATCTTAGCACATTATGTGTCTTTGAAAACTTCCACCTTCCCTCAGGATATATCTCTTTAATAAACCACAGCAGATGACACTAAATGTATACTCGAGATCTTCGGCAAGGCTACTTTGTATTTTGAAAGTTAGATAATAACATTTCAAATATACATTGGGTTGTATACTAAATAATTCTTAAACCTATTTATATATAGTATATTATATATATTATAAATACAGATTCATATACATCCTCAAATAATAACTAAAAAAGGCATTTAGCACCTCAAGACAAAGGAAGTGAAACGAAAGGAATTACAAAGGGAAAAAAGAACCCCATATTCAGAGTAACTTAAATAAGAGGTGAAATCATTTAACCATATAAAAATGCCATCATCTGCAATTATGGTAGTGGTGTCATCGCACATTTTTGTAAAAGGCGCCCTCGTTTTTGTCTCACTGTGAAGACTTCAACTCAACATTTAGCTATTAAGTAAATAATTGCCAGATTCCATAGCTAGCTCCAATGCCACAGATTCTTGTATCTGGAATTAGAAACAAGGCAGGTATAGAAGAAACTACAAGCCATTCACATAACATTATTTGTAAATAAGTAAGATACTGTCATACATGGAAAACATAGGATGAGTTGCTGAGTGAACGAGGGTACTGAGGTGTGGGTAGAGAGCAGCTTTTGAAAGGTAGATCAGGTATTGTCTGTGAGGAGGAGAATTTATGGCTGAGACCCAGGGTTCTGTGACAGTTTGAGAGAAACCTCATGTGCAGAGGTCCTGAGTTAGGAACGGGCTTGGTGCATTAAGGAGTCTAAAGATCGGGGTGTCTGGAGGATGATATGCAAATGGTAACACCTGTAGCAGAGACTGAAAGAACCAGAGACCCGGAAGTGCCCAGTAAACGCTGGCCAAAAGCCTGGATTAGAGCATTAGAAAGACACTAGAGGGCTTAAATGCAGGAATGGATTTCCCGATTTATGTTTTTAAAGTCTCATCTTGGCTGTTCTGAGAATAGATTAAAAGAGAGAAAAAATGTAACAAAGATCAGTTAGAAAACTTTTATTCACTGCTGTATTTCAGCGGCTAGCGCATAATAGGAACTCAGCATTTGTAAAATGAAGAAATGAATAAATTTCTGGGTTACAGAGGATAGCTATGAGGAATCTGTGGAATTATATGTCTGAAAATTAACAGTTTTTAAAAGTACATCAGTCTTATATATCTCTTTGGGTTGCATGAGTAATTAATATTTCCGAAGATGTGGAATCGTGATTTGAACAATCTGTTAACACTCATATTGGTAAAATATACAAAAGATACGGAAAAGAGAGTAAGAAAATGACCCAAATTCACCACTAATTTACAAGGCTTATGAAATAGCAATAGCAGCCTGTGAATTTTTAATTGACTATTACACTTCTCTGAAATTATGTATCTGCTGTGTGTGTGTCCCAGAGGATAATACAACTTCTCTGTTAATGATGATTAAAATAGAAAACATATTTTGCCTCATTAAAATTCATTTAACAAACAATCATTTAGCCCCTAATTTTTCCAAGGAGTGTAAAGAGATGAATAAAGCCTAGTCCTTGCAATAACTGTCTATCTGCGGGCACTGCCACCATCAGGCCAATCATGAAGGGCTCCCACCCTGAGCCTATTGCTTTAGAGGACCACATTTTCACAAACATTGAAACACAGGACTTTTTTTTGCTCCCCCTAGATTTGGTCTTATGAGAAAGTTTTGTGAAAGTTCAGCAACCTATTGAGCCAAGAGAAATTGCAGTGACCAAAAGTACACATCTCTCACCTCCACCCCATCCCCTACCCCACCCAGGCAAGAGGATGGGGCATTGAGTTCAGGACTATGAGGATATACCTGAGTGGGTATGGAGTGCAGCCCAGAGGAAGACTAACTGTTCTTTTCACAGTTGCCCACCCCAAATTACACAACACAATGTCTAAGCAGACCTGTTATCAAATCGTCATGCTCCTTGTTTAAAAGGGAAATTAGGGAGGAAAAACTACCCATTCCCCAGCCCCCTATTCTAGTTCAGGCAGTTCTGGTCCTCAGCCAGGCCCATTTACAGCAGTTAATGAGTAGCCCCAGGCTCACAGGCAGCAAGGCGGGAAGTGGGAGGGATGATGGAATTCAGCCTGGGGGTGACAAGAGTGATGCTGCCTGAGTGGGCTTCAAGGTCCTAGGCTGAAACGTAAGCTGGATATTGGAGATAATTTAGAACTTTAAATATTTTAGACAAATCCATGGGCCTCTTCCTTTGTGCTCACAAATGTTAAATGAGCCTACTGAGGTGACCAGAAAAAGAACCATAATAAAATATGATAGAGTAGAACTGCAACATGGAAACTGTACAGAATGTAGAATCAGAAGAAACTGCCTGTGAATTATGGCTTCTCAAATTGTTCTGTTTAACTATTTGAATGCTGTTGTCTCTGTGAGTCTCAATGGCTTTAACTATAAGACAGTAGAAACAAAATCTGGAAAGTTGCAAGGAGAGATATTCAATCTTCCTAAGGTTCATATAGTCTTGGAAGGTTTCAAAGGTGGACATTTAATATGGTCTTAAAAAGAAAGCAGCACAAGGGAAATAAAATGAACAAAATTGTAATGTATTCAAAGTACATTTGACTGAATTTAGAGTTGATTGTGGGGATAGTGGTGGAAGTAAAAGACAGAATGACTGTTCCGTGAAATGACATTTTTATAATATACAGTGTATTAAGAGGGTTTACCTTGTGGTAACTGGATATTATTAACCTTTCTTTCTTTCTTTCTTTCTTTCTTTCTTTCTTTCTTTCTTTCTTTCTTTCTTTCTTTCTTTCTTTCTT
>NW_006439192.1:24563414-24579151 GCF_000325575.1 Pteropus alecto | reverse complement strand
TCTCTCTTTCTTCCTTTTCTTTTTTTTTAATGACAGCAATGACTTGATTGGAAAAATGGTTTTGAGAAATAATTCTCACTTCAGGTTGACTTTGCCAAAAATAATCATTCTGAGTCAGCCATTTTCCTAATAGTACAGCCATCACAGAAGTTAAATTAGAGAGTCCTGAAAAGGTGCCTTCCTGGGAAGAAAATGGTGATGTTAATGTATCAAAAGTAGAAATAGAACAATTATTTCCAAGTAAAATCCACGAGTTACTCGTAGGATGTGCAAGTTGAATGATATTTACACTTTCCTTTTTGTTTACAATTACGTTCACAATTTATTTCCACAGAACTTGTGTTTTAGTCCTGACATCAATAAGTTTTATATTTATGACTCTTTACAACAATACAAATAAATTATTGAAAACTCAGAGGAAAAGTTATGCTATTCTGACTGCAGGAGATATGTAAATAGCAAAACATCTAAAATTGCCAAGAGCAAGTATGTGGCTTGAATCCTAGAAAATTTCAATTGGAGTGGATTTCTGAGATTTTATAAAACTCTAGATGCCTAGAGTTTTGTTGCCTTCCATTGCTCTGGTAGAAGTGAGCTGCTAAATGCTATATTCACTTATCTTTCTCAGATTACATTTTAAATAGTTACAGCCCTAGCTGCAGAGTAGTGAAGAAAAGCAGAAAAGAAGAGGAGCAGAAATGAAACAATACTTAGCACTTCAACGCTTTTACTTTTACAACCCAACGTTTTTGAATAATTTATTGTCTATAAAATAAGTCCCCTTTGTCTGTTTCTGAGCACTGGATGCCAAAGAGCAAATATAAATGACAAAATCCTAGTCATTTTTATAGTGACTTTATTACCCCAGTGTGGCAGTTTTCTGGGCATTTTATTGCTTTTCCACTTTTGTCCAAGCTAATAAAAGAGTCTGATACCTCTTTCCTATCTAAACAGTTCAGTAGCAACTGTGAGGATAATAAAAAGATGATGTATAATTTATTTGAATAATTTATTGAAGCAGATTTAGAACTGTCCCATAAGTCTCAACCTCATGTAAAATAATATAATTCATAAAATCCTAACACTGGAGTGGAATTGACAAAGAGGTCTAGTACAAAGTATTGTGTTATATATCCAGGTGGAGTAATGCTTAAATCATCTTAATCAACTATTATAAATGTTACAAAGCAGAGTTACATGAAACTATGAGATTTACATATAGGAGTTAGCTTATACGTAAATTATATTTTATGAATAATAGCAATTAATATATTGCTAAATACTGAGTAGATATACACTGAAGTTTGTAACCTATGTGGAAGATGTAAGGTGTAATAGTCATAAATATTGTGTATGCAGTTTCAGAAATTAAACATTACCATAATCCTTCATCTTTTCTATGTGTGCTTCCCCAGTCCCAATAACTTTTCTTTTCCCTTCTTGAAAACCTTATCATGAATTTTGTATTTATAATTTTATCACTTTATTTGAAATTTTATAACATATGCTTGTGACCTTAAAGTTTATTTTTTTAGTTTATTCAATATACCTAAATGGAAACTATACTATGCATTTTATGTGATTTGCCTTTTTTAAAATATCTTTCTAAGCATCATCTATGTTGTTTCTTATAAGTACTTCACTCATTCTTTAATGATTATTATTTCTTTGTGTAAATTTGACCCCCAATTCATTTATTCATTCTAGTTTTAATGAGCATTTGTGCTATGCCCAGTTTGGAGCTACTAAGAACAGGTAGCCAAAAAGGTTCCTATATACATCTCCTGGTGATGTTTGCAAACATTTTCTTAGAGAGGAATTGCAGAGTGATTATGTATGCTCATCTTCACATTTACAAAATAATGAGAATTAACTTCCTAAGAGTTTATCATTTTTTATTCCTATTAGCTACGTTCAATTTTATCTATTTTTACATGCTTGTAAACCCCTGATGATGACAGATTTTTCTAAAAAGCCAATCTCTGTTGTTTAAAACACCATAGGGTTTTGACTTGCATTTACTTAGTCACTACTCTTCCCAAAGACTAAAGTGACATCCAGGTCACTGAAGCCATTGTCATTTTGGAGTCTCCATCTTATTTAACACAGCCATATTTGACATAATTGATCTTTTTGCTGTTTTTGACGCACTTCCTTCACAGGATATCATATCACCTGGCTTTTTTCCTACCTTTTTTGGTTATTCCTATTCAGACCCCTTTGCTACTTTCGTCTCATCTATTAACTCTAAATTTAGTGTAATCCTGATCTCAGTTAAGAACCATCTTTCTTTTTTATCTACTCTTACTCCATAGGTGATTTCATCCAATCTCCTTGGTTCAAGTATTATCTACAACTCGATAATTCTTACATTTATATCTCCAGCTCATATATCTCCCCTGAACTTCAGGCCCACATATCCAATAATAGTCTGATAGATGTCTTGTGGATGTCTAAGGCACTTCAATTTAACATTAAAGTCTGAGGTCCTGACATTCCCTATTCACTTCCAGAAACTGCTCCACTCTCAACCATTCACTTCTTATTTAGTGGTGACTCAATTCTTTTCATTCCCGGTGCTAAACAACTTGTGTCAGCCTTTGACTCCTCCTTTCCTCTCAAAAACCTCATCTTCCATCAGCCAATTTTGTCAGCTCTATCTTAAAAATAAGTACAGAATTCTATCACTTCTCACTAACCCAGCAGGGACTGCTCTGATCTCAGCAACGTGTTCTCGCTTCAGTTATTGAAACAGGCTCCCTACTGATCTTCCACTTTCGCCCCTGCCTCTGGAGAGTAGTCATAACACCACGATCATAGTGATACTATTAAAATGTAAGTCTTGGCATGTCATTCCTCCAGTGTCCTCCTGTTTCAAAGTTAAAGACAAATATTCTATTGTGACTCACTTGAATGCTAGAATGTACATGTCTTGGTCTCATTATCTGTCTAATCTTCCATCTTTTTACTCTCCCCTTTCTTCAGCCACAATAGCCTTTTTTGTTGCTGCTGGTGGTGGACCACAGCAGACACACATCCTCTTTAGAGACTTTGTACTTGAATTTTCTTCTAACTGGGATGCTCTTCTCCAATATCCACAGATAGTTTTTTCTTCAGGTCTATATTCAAAAGCCACTTTCTCAGTGAGACATCATTCTGATCTCAATTGTTGTTGCATATTATCCATCTCTGATTCTCTGCTTCATTTTTACTAGGTAACAGGTTATATATTTTACTCAATTATCGAGTTTATTTTCTGTCTCCCATCACTAGAATATAAACTCCTTGAGGAGACAGTCTTTATCAGTTTTCTATTCCCATTACCTGGAAGAGGGATCGAAACATAGAAGACAACTAATTAATATTTGTTGACTGTATTAATGAAATTAAAAGCTCTTCTTAATTCTGCTTTGTTGTTGTTGTTGTTGTTGTTGTTGTTACCATGCTCCTGTTTCTCTCCAACTGAGATTCAAATTTCTAAAAAGAATTGAAGACACAGGCATATTTTCTACTTTCCCACCTCCATTTCACACTTATCTGGCTTTCATCCTCACCATTCACCTAAATGTCTCTCATCAATGTCATCAATGGCCTACATTCATCCAATCTCTATTCAAACATTCCAGTCATTATTGTATTTGTAATTATAGAATATTTCACAGTCTAACACTTCTAACGCTTTTTTTTTTTTTTACTTCTGCAACACCATATTCTCCATGGTTTCATCAATAACTTTGGTGTGTACTGGTTTCTTTGCCAGTTCGTTCTGTAGTGTCTCAATTTCAAATTTCTCAAGCCCCTGTCTTTCAGGATTTTCTCTGTTTATAGTCCCCTGTGCATGTGATTTCTCATCCATTTTACTAGCACTAAATTCCATCCATATGATAAAAAGAATACTTCCATCTGCAGGCTATGAACTCCTCAGAGATGAGAAGATAAAATGTACTTCGGCTTTCCTGGTTTTAACAGCACCATATTCATTTTAGTCTCTCCATGGTAGTAAACACTGTTTTGTGCTATCACAAGTGATTAAAAGAAATCACTTGGTGAGAGGTACCACATTTTCCAAGGAAAGAAATTAATCTATATTATTTGCCCAGTTGTACCTTTCAGCTCTATAGAGAATAACATGATATGCTGTCTTATTAATTGTGAAAAGTGTCCAGTGGAAATATGAATATGTCTAAAAAGATGTATCTGTATAGTTTAGATGCTGGAAGATTATTTTAAACAAGAATGTATGTACTCTTTCTGTATTATGGATGTTGTTTTAAAAGAACATGAATTTATTCAAAGCTGGTTCTTTACTTTTCACTAATTCAATACTATGTTATGAATCACTACATAAATATCTTTTTTATTGCTTTCATAATCTGAGATGTATTTCATTATTTATTTTATTCTTAGATTTAACTTATATCCTATTTGTTACCATTCTTCAGAGAAATATATCATGTTTCTTTTTATTAAACTGTTTATTTTACCAAGATGTGATGCATGTTGCAAAACTAATATCTTTAGAACTTTGAAAAATTAAAAAGGAGGAAGTTTCTGAAAATCTCTACAGCTTTATAAATAATTACTTTTCTCTTAGATAATCTTCAATAAGGCTGTTTTTAATTTTATTGATTGTTTTTTTATGCCATGGGGCAACAAATAAATGAAAAATAAAATCAATGTGTATATGATTGAATATAAAATCAATATGACATTTTTATTACATTGAAATTCAATTTTCTCAAATAGATACATGAGAAATCCAGAAACATGCTTTCATCCTTGCATTAGATATATTGTTCCTTTTATCCTGATCGAAATAGCATAATCTAAATAAAAGTTCATGTATTTCTGTACTCTAAAAATAGGTAGCCTGTACTTTCTTGGGTAGGTAATGTGGTTTGTGTAAACCAGAAGGTGATATTGTAATATTATGCCAATGTCAGCTCATCTAGCTTATGCCACACACTTTTTGGAAACTTAGATCCAATGAAAGGTGGACCAGTGGTATGGCGCCAAATAGAAATATTGCTTTATCATGATTATTGCAAGGACTAGTTTCCATTAGTCGACAGTGTATTGTCATGATTTACTCAATCTCAGCTACAAGGAAACATGGGTGGATAGGACAAAGAGAAAGCGAGAAAGAGACTAATAAAGGCATGAAGAAATTGTTCCTACAGAAGGACTTGCCTTTTCAGGGTAGTCATTTATTCAGGGTGCAGTGTCCAGTAGTTCGCAGGTAACTTATGGATCTAAGCCAATGGGTATGTTATTATAGAAGGATTCTGCTGCCTAACAAATGGAGACCAGAAAATTTTTCATTGACCCTCCTTAAAGACAGATAATTAGTAGGAAAAATCTCCAAAGACCTCCTCTGAAGATAAATAAAATAGGAATCAAAGTACATGCCCAAATGAGATTGGTAGTGGCCAGCAATGAGGATGCTAGAGAACTAAGACTGTTTGTTGGCAAATGCTACTGACAATATTCCAACCCATACACTGGGCCTTGCGTCAGTAGCCAAAAGTGAGAACTAAACCTGAAAGCCCACATGACGCTAAAGCACCTGAAGAAGGTTAAAGAACTGCCATCATTCTTCTTCAAATATTCTGACTTGAAGTACCCCAACTTCTAGCAAAAATGGACATAAAACTTCTCTGGAAGAGAACATTAGTGATATAGCTACTCATTACTCACGCAGATTAAGAACGAGAAAGTATGATCTCACAAGCATCACCAAGAACACAGGGAGGCAAGTCACCAAGAGTGAGCATCAACACAAACATTAAACAACTGATTAGGCTACAAAAGAATTTTGAGGATGAAAGTGTCAGAGAATATGCAATTTCTATGCACAATAGCTATGTATAAAATGATTTTAAAAATGTGAGGTAGCATGTGAGATTACAATTAAACATTATCAAGAAAGAACAGGCATATATAAAAAGAATCAAATAGAATTTTCAGAAATAAAAACTGTAATTGTTGAAATTAAAAATTAAGCCTCAATAGATGGATTAAACAGAAGATGACACAAATTTAACAGAGAATTGTTGAACAGAGAGATTTATCTGAAGAAATTAAGCATAATTCAGTATGGGATTGGATAACAAGTAGTGGAAATTGTTAACTGACATTGAGAATAAAATGTCTAATATCCCCCTTACTGGAGTTTCCAGAGAAAGAGGCAATGTCGAAAAGACAATGGTTGAGAATTTTCCAAAACCACTGAAATTTCTCTTAATCATATTACTTGAACTAATTTCATTTCAAAATCTGGAACATAAATCTATTTGATGAAACACATGAAAAAAAGAAATTTAAAAAATTCATCAATTTAAGTATGGTAGTATTCTTCTTATCTCAAATTATTACTTATCCAAAGTATGAAGATTATTATATAAAGTAGTTTAAAAAAAATAAATGATGGTTAGCAAGAAAGATTAGTGTGAACGTTTAAAGTAATATTTTTATATCAATCTTTTTTAAATAGCTAAATAAATTTTAGTATTTCTAATTGTAAATGTACAGAAATTGCACAGCTATCATATTAAACTTAATAGGTGTGATTCTGTATCTAGCATTAATATCTAAATTCCATTTTTATTATTATAAAGAATGGTGTATATCACAGTAAGATTGTTGAAATGATTTTTTTATCCGTTAGAGAGCATTCATCTTTACTCATTAAATATGTTCCTTATGTTTGAGAATCTCTCTTTGTGTAATTGTATCTTTTACTTCCACATAGATATCCACATTTGATTCAATATGAGTTACCAGAATTTTTGATGCTATCAGCAGAGCTGGGATTTGTAACCAACTAAGAAACTTCACTGTATTCTGATATATCATAAAGCTACCCTCCATTCAAATTCATTTACATCTGCTTATTCTTCGTTTCCAACAAAATAAATGAGGATAATGTAAGCTCAAAATATTTCATCTATGTGCTTTGTTAAAAGAAAGATATTTTAATGCTAAATAATTTCATTTAAACCCACTGAGGACTTTGATGATCACACGTTTTCAACAATCATTTAACTTCTGTAAGAGAACAATTGTTGCTGTTGTGGTCAGTGTAACATTTACTTAATGAGGCATTATTTAGATTACATACCACTCTGCAGACACAGTTGTACTAATGACAGTGAAAATAAACCTGACCATAGAGGTAGATAGAAAGCTACTATACTCATAAGAAAATTCTGTGTCTAAACTTTAATTCATCACAGGCACTCAAAAATGTCTACTGAATAAATGAACAAATGAAAAGTAATTAATAACACTTAAAATACATTACTTAAAGGAAATTATGATTTGTGTTCTCCTTTGGCTATCTGAAAGAAAACTACATCATTATAGTTATAAGTTCCAAACTAAACCATCAAAACAGCTAACATTTATTGAATGTGCCAGGAAATGTAATAAGCATATTAAATATATTAAGTCATTTGAATCTTAAGCAAGTGTATGAAGAAAGCGTTACTATTATATGGATTTTAAAGAAGAAAAAACTTAAGTATAGAAAAATAAAACATTTGTTTCCATTAGTAATTTCATGTGTATTTCTAAAAACTCAAAAGGTGATTTAGTACTCTGCGTGTAGTTTTTGTCTCACATGCTTACCAATCTTTATAACTCCAGGAAAGATGCTTATCTGTTCTATTCATGAATTTTTTCATCATTCCTCACTCATTCATTTTTTCAATAAGGAAGACAATTTCATGAGATGATTATGGTAGAGCCCTCCCTCTTCAATATCTTAGCTCAGTGTCTGCCAAAAAAAAAAGTAACTGCTCTATTATGAATCTATGATGTTTGTTGTTGGTGATGATGATGATGATGATGATGATGATGATGATATAAAGATTAGCATAGAGGGCTTTTGTAAGCTCTAAGCAAAGTTCTAATATTTTTAAGTTTCAAGTAGATTCCCTAACAAATGAATTTTTGGAATACAGCCTTTCTATTTGCAGTAAAGTCACTTTTTTATTCCTTTGAAATATAGAACTGTGCTAATGTGTGGAGGATAGATGACAAAAGGATAAACAGCTGCTCTACTACAGATGAAATGAAATTACTTTAGGTGGGGTGGGCAAAAGTAGCCCCAGAAGGCTATAAGCCGAGACACAGTGTTAGCTGTCATCAGAACCCGCTTTTAATGGTTGCAAAGAAGCTGGGGCAGAACACTAGCATCAGAACAAAACAGCCAATAACTATCAGTGAACTTAGCGGTCATGGTGGATAAATCTTGGAAATGAAGAAAAAGAAAGGAGACTGTAAATGCTTGTTTGATAACAGAACAAAACTAGTCTTCATTTGTATGCAACTGGAAACTACCTGAAAACAAAGGACAGCGATACAGAAGGTATTAATCCTTCTACCTTTTCATCTATCCCATCGCTTTGGACTTTTTTTTTTTAATACTTAAATTCAACAACAGTCTTCAAGTGCCCAAGAGACAAGTGAAGCCACTACAGGCTTTATGACACTGGAAAGATATACTCTTCTGGATTTTATGAGAACAGAATTTAATGGCAGACTAGACACTAGCTGCTTAAGGCAGAATATGAATTACATTTGGAATTATAATAAAATCGTGGCTACATTCATCCCAGAGTATAAGATGATCTCATTTTACCCAAAGTTTTAGATGTGCTTGTAAACAATTGTTAAAAACAACTTATTTTTATGCAAGTGCAAAATACATCCCGACAGAGACTATTTTTTCTTGAACTTGGAAATAATATCCCTGCTAAACTGAAGTAAGGAGAGAAGACTAAATTGCAACTAACCATGACTCAGGAGAGATGATAGAATGTGCTTGAATATTTTAAGCATTCAAGCAGAATATACACCCTACTATAGAAAAATCTCTAAATCATGCCAAGAGTTAAGTTACCAGCAGCAGCGCACATACATTTAATGTCATCTACTCGTTCTGTGATAAATTTTATAAGAGAGGAGAAAACAAAATTAAAATGATCTGGTAATGTAACAATAATACCTACTATTTTCCTGACTTTTTTTCTTCTCTGGGAAATGTCTTCATTTTATATGGTAAAGAAGGTCCCCTTTTTCTTCTGACTAGAGGATTTGGCCAACTCTCTGTTTGAGCTTTTAACTCCAGATTAATTGGCAACTGGGCAAAATTATATTTTCATTTGAACTCTAGGCTCTCTACACTCAATTTAGGGTGAATTGCCTTCAAAATAGATGAAACATTAGTTAAAAGTTAAAAAAATAAGTGCTTTATGTTATGTAAAGCTCTTTTTCTCTATAAATGTAAAATCACATTAACAATAAAAAAGAAAGGCAAAAGACCAAACGATTTGTCTTGCAACGGTCTATTGAAAATTCCATGGAAAGCCAGATGAAAAAGATGTCTGCAGATTAAGGTCCTGGGAGGCACAAGCATGTTTCATAGTGACACTTGCTGGCAGCTCATCGGTTGTGCTGAGGAAGCGATGGCCTCCCAGAAAACCTAACAAATTTGTTGCCTTTTCTGTTTTTTTTCATTCTCTACCCTCTGGTCATGCATCTCTGTTTTCCTAAAATTGATATAGTAATAATTTTTCACATTTTTATAACAGCCTCAGACTAGCAAAACTAAAAATAAGCACCTTAAGATTTTCTTGATTATCAAGGATTGGTTAAAAAATTATTGAACACACTTGAATGGGAACATACAAAATTAGATCATGGGTTGCTTATTATTATTATTATTATTATTATTATTGCCATTATTATTACTACACTACTACTACTACTACTATTTTTGTTATTGTTAGAAACCAGTTATATATTAACGATTATACTTATTTTACAAAAAGTTAAAGGAACAAATGTTTATGATCTACTGATAGTGAGCAGTGACCTATGTGTGACGATGGGCAAATAACTTTCTAGAATTTAATTCTTAATTTTATAATGAGTATATTTAGTTAAATTATCATAATATTTCCTTCCAGTTCTATAAAAAACAGCCCTGCACTATTGTTCTTTTAACTGTTTTAAAGCTAAAGCCGAATATATTTCTCATAATGATGAATTAGAAATGTTAAAGCAAATTATTCCATTCACAATAGCAATGAGAATAAAACAATTTTTAAAGTATAATGAAAAAATTACAAGAAATATTCCATAAAAAATACAAAAAGTCACAAAACTTATTCAAAGGAGTGAATTATTAGAAAGGTACTGTGTCCATGTACTTAGATGAAGATATTAAACATCATAAATATGCCAATGCTTATAATGGTTTTCCAGATTAGAAATGGAAGGTTTTGTTTGCATATTTTATTTTCCATAAACCTTCATGAAGTAACCATAAAGTTATCTGGAAGAATAAGAACCACAAACCACTAAAAAATATTTTTTAAGTGAAAAATAATAAATGAAGACTTTTCATACCTAGTATTATTTGCTCAGAAATAGACAAAAAAAAAAGAAATTAGAATGGAGAGTCTAAAAACTATTTAAGGGTAAAAATTTGGTATGTGATAGAACACGAAAAATCAATGGGGAAAAGAATGATTTATATTTTAGAAAAATCCAAATCAAGTACAGCTACATAGAAAGAATAAAATAATAACTACTTATAATTTTACCACCAAAAAATAATCACTCTAACATTTTGAGAATACCACGCAGGTGTACATAAAATAAAATCATAATATATACATATTTTAAACCACTTTCTGATCAAGTATTTCTATAGTAAAATAAATTTCTACAATATCATTTGTATTACTTGCATAGTATTCCATGGCAAAAAATACAAAACAACAATGTATTGTCCTTCAAGTAACTGAAAACTGTATAATTAAAAAAATCTATGTGGAGTATTCCTATGTTTAAACATTTTTATAATACTTTAACCACTTTCTTAGTATATATTTCTAGATGTACAATTGCTTCATAAATGCTATTAACTTTGGATACTCATTTCCAGATTGCCAAATGGAAATTGTGGTAAGAATTTTCCAGAATCTCATTTCTTTACATGGGTATTATTATCATTCGTTATATTTACTAATTTGATACTCTTAATGGTACTTTATTTCCTTTCTATATGTCTTATAACTATTTAAAATTTTTAATATTTTTTGCCATTTGTGATTTTTATGAAATAGCGTTTCTGAGTCCTTTGCTGATATTTCTAGTTTAGTATTTGCCTTTTTTATTATGGACATTAAGATATTGGATATGTAGTAAACCTCTATTATATACATTGCAAAAATTTTCAATTCTTTTCTGTGTTTAGAACCAGTACTTCTGATTATGAAGTGTATTTTCTATTTAAAATGCACCAGCCACATGAAGGCCATCTATCCTATAAACGTGTTTATTTATTTAATACTATGTTTTACTTTCTCATTCAAATTTTTAACATTCTATAGTTAAATTTTCACTTATGATATGTTTATAAAATATATCATGGAATTAATCTCTCAATATTTTAATATTTTCATGAAAAAGTTTATACTGAGATGAGGTACTGTTTTCCAGATACTTTGTTTATTTACTATTTTGCTTTGCTTGGTGATGTATCTTAGAATTGTATTTTCTTCATATGATATTTGGTTTGCATTAATTCATACATGTTTACTAGGTTCAAGCAGCCTTGGCTGATGTGCATGCTTTGTCACAGAAGTGAACTCTTCAATTATACAGATATATTACAAATTTCTATAAAGCCTTGTTAAAAACAGATGAGGTCTAATTTTAAACATGTAAACTAAGCCCTGCTCAGTTTACATTTATATTAGATAAGTGTTCTGTGGCATATTACCAAGTCACCTTGCAGGGTTCCAATTCCATTTGGAGTCTTGTTTTGATAACTAAAATGCCAAAAGGTTTTTCTATTTTAGATTTAGAAAATTACTTTCAAGTATTTGTATTAGGATTTTGGTGTAATTTTGCAAATTTGGCAACGTATGAACTCTAGTCCTTTCCTTCTTTCTATCAACTACAAAAATGTCTCTAGCAACTACAAACTTGCCACAAATGTATACCTATATAGCCCTTGATCATGTACTATATTTCTGTTAGGATACCTGTTCTTCATTTTTAACCTATTTCTTAATACTTTTCCTTTGGCTTGGTGGCATTCACCTTTGGAGAGCAGGTGTGCTTTTAGCATTCTTGTCCAAAAATGAGGATAAGATTTCAGACTGAGTAATTTTCAGAAGTTTCATCAGTTATGACCAAATTCAATGGATCGGTCATCAACTCATGTGCCTTTGACATCATGTTCTAAGTATCACAATAATTTTTTATTTGAGTATACTGGATATATTGTTAGTATTGGAGAAAAAAAAATTATTGTGATACTTAGAACATGATATATATCCAGTATATCCAGTATACTCAGACTCTGACTCTGAGTATACTGGATATGTTGTTAGTATTGGAGAAAAAATCCCTAGTGGACCATCCAAATTCATTTTACAGCTTCTACTAGACTGACCTGTCCTGTTACATTTAAAGAGATCATGATTCAGAAGTCCCAACCATGATAGCAAAAGTGCAAATACAAGTAAATCTATGTTACTTTTATTATAATTTGTGCAGTACACTTTAAAATGCAAAGCCATTTTACTTCAAATTCTGTCAATAAAGTATAATAGTCGTGATTAGTTAAAAGATTAAGAATAAATAACAAATATATACTTCAATCTTCAGAAGTATATCTATGTGAGCAACAGAGACAAACACTGGGAATATCTAAACCTTTCCGAAGGGAGAAGAATTCTTAGGAGTAAGAGTTTGAGTATTTATGGACCCAATAGCAAGACTGTGGTATAGCAATACACAGAGGATATAATTCACTTCAACTATATCCTGTCCTGTTGACAATATTCTCACTGATAGAGAATCTGATTATCTTAGATATTTATATCACTTATTATTTGATCCCTCTAACTTTTTTTGTTCTAAATCTGTGCTCATCAAGGAATTTATATAACCTACTGGTACAGAGAAAATGTGCTGATCATGCTGACTCAATTGTTTCAATCTCTGTGACAATTACATTTTTTATTATGAGTTAGTGAAATGTTTTTTGTTGTTAAGCGAATAAATTATGTCAGCCTAAATATTGCAAATTATGGCACTGCTCTGTCATTAATTTTTTCCTCCCTTAAAAATTACCACTAATAATGTTGTCTTCTTTGTACAAGTGATAAAGATTAAATAAAACCATTTGTTGTTGTATGGTTTCAAAACATTTTGCATTCCAAAGCAGAAATAAGATAAGTATTTAAATAAGATAAATGAGTATTGCTTACCCCCTCTGGGCATCATATTCTTAGCTGCAATAGTTAGATATGATCCCCCATGTATATTGGTGGATAATAGCACCAAATAATATCTCAAAGCTTTAACCTCTTAGCAAAATAAGTATAAGAGAAATAAGTCTAATGAATATTTTGGGTTTTCTACATAACACAGTGATACTATCTACAGTAAATGAGTTTTATGTATTACTTTCTAATTCTTATATTTTAAAAAATCTTTCTTTACTGCATTTCTGAGGATTTCTGACACAATGAAGAATAAAAGCAATGAGAGTGTACATTCTTATTTTATTCTGTCTCAGTGGTAAGCTTTCTGTATTTTACCATTAAATAAGGTTTGTTGAATATTTTTTGTTTATACTATTTACTGTGTTAGTGATGTTCTCTTTTATTTTTATTTTGTTAAGAGGTTTTTTTAAAAATTATTATGAAAGAATGTTAAATTTTATCAATGCGTTTTTTAGATGATCATATGCATTTTCTCCTTTACTCTTTTAATATGATGAATGACATTGATTGGTTTTCAAATGTTAAACCAACCTTATAATCTTGGGATAAACTATACCTGGTCTTGGTATGACATTATTTTTATAAATTGTTGGATTCAATTTGCTAATACTTTTTACATAGGAATTTTGCATCTGTGTTCATGGGTAAGATCAGCTTGAAATTTTTTTATAACAGCTTTGTCTGCTTTAGTATCAAATTTAAGCTTACCAAGTAAATGAGTTGTGGAATAGTTCCTCACTTTCTATTCTCTAAAAGAGTTTGTGTGGAGTTATGTATCTCTTAAAGGTGAAGCAGAATTCATAAGTGATCTGAAGTATTTCTTTGTGTGCATGAGAAGATTTTAAGCTCAGATGCATTCTTTAATAGCTATGAGATTATTCACTTATTCAACTTTGTTTTTTGTCACTATCAATAACTTATTTTTTTCTTAGAATTTCTCTGTTTTATTCAAATTTTCTGAATTTGAATCAAAACAAATATTAGAAGAGATGTAACACAATAGGAATTTTCATATGCTTAGGGGTTGGTTTCCCTTGGTACAATCACTTTGGAAAAAAACTTTAATATTTTTTTATTAGAGTTGAACAAGTTTATGCTTTTGGCCCAGCAACTTTACTTTATGGATTACATATATCTAGCAGCAACGTATGTTTATGTGAACCAAGAGAGATGCACCCGAATGTTCAGAGCAGCACTATTTATATTAAATCCAGACTGGGATACAACCCAGTGTGCATCAGCAATGGCACACAAGAAAAGGAATAAATTGTGATATATTCATGCAATAAAACATTGTATAACAATAACAACAAAAAACTCAGATATAAGCAATGACAGGGATGAGCCACAGAAATTTCATGTTACTGATACTAGGTGCAAAAAGCAGGTAAAACTGCACTTATAAATGCATGCTTAGATGATTAATCTACATACTAAAATATGAAAGTGATTAGTATAAACACCGGGATAATGGTTACTTTTGGAGGAAAGGAAGGCTTCTCAGAGAACTTGGAGTGCTGACAGCATTCAATATCTTAATCTGTATAGTAGGTAGAGGAGTGTCCATTTGTCATAATTCATCTAGCAACATATTTTTATTTTGTGCATTTCTCTATGTTTTACGATAAACAAAAATTTTAAAAGAATAGATATATATATTTCTCTAAAATTATTAAAAATTTATTTTAGGCATAATTGCATACAAACATTGATAAAATAAGAAGACCTAAAATTTATCAAAATCTTAGGCAAAAGACTCAAAAATTGTCTCATTTCTTTTTTTTATTTATTATTTTATTTTATTTTATTATTTTATTTTTAGGTGAGTTAATCTTTGGTTGACCTCACAGATTGCAAGGACCTCATCAGTTTACAATCCCTTATTTTTTATTTTTTACACCTACAGTACCTGGTCTTCCTAAGTGGTCTCCCACCCAAGTACTAACCAGGCCTGACCCTGCTTAGCTTCTGAGATCAGATGGGATCAGCTTGTTCAGGGTGGCCTGGCCGTAGATAAAGATTGTCTCATTTCTATTCCAGGATTTGACCCACAATAATAACCCTCCTGGTCAATCTCTCTAGCAAGCAGTGCTAGAACCTATATGAATTCTGAAGCTTTCACTTGCTAGATGCCAAGTATAGATTGAAAGATATGTGAGAGAAATGGACATGAGGAATAGAGAATATCTTTTCTGAAGGCAAAAGGGAGAGTTAAAGGAAAGAACATAAGAGCAAGAATAGAATAAAAAATCAGACAGATTATGCAAAGGAACTGGTTCAAGAAAAGAAAACCAGATGAAAAGTAATGAGTTAGTAAATCATTTCATTAAGATAACTAAAAGAATTTTCTTGAGAATTTAGAACAAAACAGAAGGAACTTTCTTATGTTGTGCCCACTATTATTTAGAAGGTAGTGGGAATGTG
>NW_006439192.1:24549339-24563403 GCF_000325575.1 Pteropus alecto | reverse complement strand
AGACCCTTTTTAGTCAACCAAGTGTTTTTGAACAGTTTGTGTCCCACTGAGGCTGTTTTGTATGTTCCATTCTGTTATTTCCCATAGCATCTTATATTTTATAATTGCTAAAACCTCAGATCATTAGTTACTGAGATATCATCAGTTAAGTTCTGAACAAAGTTCTGCTTTACTCCAATATGGCCTGCAAAACGTACTACCTGTTTTTCTCATCTTCCAGTAAATAAGGAGGTGTGCTCTTTATGGGGGCCTTGATTCTAGCACAGTCTTGAGTTTTCTCTGCTTGCTGCCATTGCACTCCTCCCTAGTTTTTTGTTTTGTTTTGTTTTGTTTTGTTTTGTTTTGTTTTGTTTTGTCTTGTTTTGTTTTGTTTTGTTTTGTTTTGTGATAACAAAGTTGAATGTTCGATTTCTTATGGCTGGAGAAGAGATTTGACATTAAACTAGAAGTGCAAAGAAGATTCCTCATATGTAAAAACATGGATGATACTATAGTTCCTGAAATGCAGCAGCTTAAGGTTTTTAATGTTTAGTTACTGCAGACCAACAAACTCGTAAACTGTACCATGTAGGTGAAGATGCTACGTGAGCTAAAGTCTTAGCTAATTCATATTGGTTTTGACAGACGTAGAGAAATTAACCACAAACTATGTTTTTGTTCTTTATAGAATTAGGACAGATCACATGTACATTTAGATAAATAAAAGTTGTCTTTTTACCAAAAAATTTAAGTCATCCAGTAATAGTAATATTTTATTTCGTAGTCTTCCTCTATATTGCCTAAAATTGTTTTTGAATCCATTGAAAAGCTTTACCTATATCATAGCTACTTTAAAATTACTTTTGCCAAATAACAAGTGAACACAAGAAATAGATCTTTTTACAAAAAATCTATTATGACATCACACAATGCTTTACACATCTATACTTTTCTTAACTTCGTAGAATATTCAGAATAATGTTAAGACATTTGATGTTTACAAAAGAAAACAAATCAGAAACAAATATGCCTATTATATTTCTTTATAATCTTTCCTTCCTATTGGGGCTCCTATCTTCAATGGAAACAACGGAATTGGTATACAGATAGAAAGGAACAAACAGCAAGGAAGTCAGGATGCTCGAAGGGCAAGTTTCCCAGAAATAATCAGCTTTGAGAATCAGTAAGATTCTTACTGATGTATCTAAGAAGACAAAACTACTTGCCTTCAAGCACTATTATTCCTTACCACGTTTATAAATACTTTTTAAAAATTATTTGGTGAAAAGTTGGTAAAATTGGTTTTATATGTACAGGAAAAGAAACAGAAAATAAGAATCCAATAATTGATAAGATTTTAACCTTTATTCTTTCTTCATAACTGAAATCAGCAATATTAAAGAAAAAAAGTCTACTTCATTTTCAAGAAAGAAAATGGGAAGAGTTCATCTGAATTTAGTTATGGTCCATTGCTTTTATTGCTTGAATTCATAAGCTTTTAAGAACATTTGCAGATATTGTTAATTCTTTGGTTAATCATGGTTTTATTGCCTGTATAACTGTGATTTAATAGAGGAGTCCCAACTCTTTATGTACAAAGAAGAAAAGGTTCTATTATTTTTCAGTTGCTACTTTCAAATGCACACTTGTTGATACTTCCTTCACTGCTGAGTAGTTGGTCTCTTAACAGCATATAGTTTCAATCTCATAATTATTCCATCATTTTAAATTTCTCTGCTTGAATTTTAGAAATCTCATATTATATTTAAAGTTCTAACCATTTCTCTCATGCAGGCCTGACCTGTGGCTCTTGGGGCCTGAAGCAGTAAGAGGGCCATGGTCTGAGGGGACTAGAAAAAAGGTAGAGGGCTACACGCCTGTGGCCAAAAATATCAGAGAGTTATAAGGGCAATTCTACTTGATCACAATTGGAGTTACTAATTGACCTGCATAACAGGCAGGAATTTTATGTACACTTTTTGGGCAGAACACATATGGGGGCAGAAGGAATCATACTCTTTGTTACCAATAGGTAGGTGACTGATTTAGAGACCCAGAGGTGGCAGATTTATAACTTAGTTTTTTTATCCCTTTTCATCTGGAATGAAAGTTTTGCTTGTTCTAATATATATTCCATTTATTCTATCTTTAGCATATCTTACAAGCTACTAAATTGCTTTTTATATGTACCATTTGTCATGAATCTTGTCTATGTTCACATGCTAGTTATTTATTTACCTACTTAGTATATTTAACGATTTGTATCTATCTTGGTTTGTTTTCCAGTTTTTCTTCCAGAATTGCATTTTCTCAAATAACATAGAAAATTCACATTGGTCATATGAGGCAAAAAAAGAAGAGGATTGGTGCTAATTACAATTCACCATTATTGTGTCTAAAGTACTGGATTAGGCACATTGCATTCGCTAGCTCAGTTCTTTCCCACCAGAAGGGAAATATTCCCATGGTACTGATGAAGTTTAATGCTCAGAGAAGGAAGTTAATTTGTTCAATGTTATGTAGCTGTCATATTCTGGAATCTGGATGTGATCAAAATCTCTCTGGCATCAAAGTCCATATAAGCCACTACCTGAAACATTAGTCATTAGCTGGAATTTTTTTTTTTTTTTTTTTTTTTTGCTCAGAATATAACACAATGCTGCTCCAGCTCCAGTCCTATTTAGAACATTTCATATATTTATAATTGCTTTATTATATTCAATGGGTAAAGTAAATAAATAATTTTGTCTCTGTCACTTCATAAAGGTATTACTTAACTGCATACATCTTATTGAATATATTCCTAGATATTTAGTTTTTTGTGATTACTCTTGCAATAGGTACTCTATATTTTTAGCTCTTAGTTTCTGGTCAACCTATAATGTTTTAATAGGAAATTAGAAATGTGGATCTCCAACACCTTTGTCATCTTCTGAGAAATTCTCATGTGAATATGTTTTGAATTTGAATTCTAATTAGTTGCAAAAGGTAAGTTGATTCAAGTGGTAAAGACTTCATTTACTTCTAAGTATTATATTCTATTATATACTATAAGCTAATTATTGTACATTTAAATTAGAGAATTTAACTTAGATCTTTTAAGACAATATTTGGTAAAATGTTTCTCCCATGATTATAATTACCATTACCAGAATATAATGGTAGTTGACAACTGTATCATTGGAATTACAACTTTAGCTATAATTTACTGTGATGCTCCTTTAGAATGAAATGTGGAACCAAAAATAAAATTCTTTACACACTGTTTTCACTATTTTATCAGGCATTGGCACTAATTACAATTGGTTTCATATTGGAATCACATAAATTCTCAACAAAATAGATAAGATATATACTTCAATTATAAGGATCAGTAAAATATTGTAAGAAAGATAAAATTTGAGTTTATTACATTGGAAATGGAAAATGGGTCAGTAAATATTTTTATTTGTTTATGAAAAAGGAATTTTTGATGTATCGATAGTTTTTCTCATAATATTCTTTCAATATAGACATTCTGGGAAAAAACAGGGAACTTAAGTACCCATCATTGGCTCTGTTAATACATAACTTAGTCATTGGGGTACATTGTGATCCAGATTCTTCCAAGACATCAGCTGTAACTTGGGAGTAAATTAGTCAATTAGAGAAGTTGGTGCAGAGTTTACGAAGTAATGATTATATGCTTGAAAACTCAAGCTCAATTGCTAATTTATAAAACGTTTTGAAGCAAGTTGAGTTTAATTTTCTAAGCATGTACCTATAACTTAACAAAAAAATATGTTTGCATCTTTCAAATATTTCACATTTTTTCTTTAAGATAGATGCTAAACTATCTATAGTAAATTAAATTGTGAAATTATATATAATATAAAAATGGATCCTCATACTTCAGTTTCACGCAGCTATTTCTGAGACAGTACAAAGTAGAGCATCCTAAGTGCACTTTACACTTACAGGTTTGATTATTCTTAAATGCTTGGAAAACTGTTGGCTGAGTTAAATGCATTTTCTAGCATAATGGTTTAAAAGAAAATGAGAATGGCACTTGATTAATTGGTGTTAATCTAATGGTGAAGGGCGTTTATAATTTTATAACATTGAGAACACTTCAAATAGTTCATGAGGACCAGAGATCTTATCCTGTGGAAGAATTTAAGAATCTAGTTAATAGTAGATTGCTCCCTCTTCATAATTGTTCACAGACAAAGCAAGGAATCTGATAGAATATGTAATTTCTTATATTTAGGGTCTTAATTTCAAAGAAAATACCCAGATTCAAGGGAATCACAAAGCAAATATCATTGAAAATTATTTTGCACAACTTCATGTGTTCAGTTCTCCCAATTCTCATTTTTTATATACTTAAATCATTTATAGTTAAATCATTTAAAAATAGTCCCAAGTAAGTGTATCTAAATAAAATCAAACACTCGTGCTTTTGGTAAGTGATGGAAAGCGATTCCAGTTACACAGAATTAGTTAGTTTAACCAAAAACTGTAATTTGCCAAATTGGTTTTCAACACAATTAAGTTGCACAGCATGTAAATACAACCATTTGATATTCATATAGTAAACAGATGAACTGGCTTTCATAAAGAAAATAAGTTTGGTTCTGTTATAGATTCACCCAGAAGAAAAAAAATCTGATACATCTTTGCTCTGTTCTCTTTCTCTACTTTTCACAGCTTTGAAACAGCTCTTGTCAGCCCACTTTTTAGTACAGGTGCAATTTTCAAGTAAATATACAAGCAGTTGGTGTTTAGAATTTCATTTCTATTGTTCTTTCCATCTTTTGAATACGGGACATGCATTATTCCTTGATTTTTCTTTGTCTTAGCCTATTGTGACCTAATGTAGTATTCTTGGCAGTTAAAATCTTTATAATTTCAATATTATTTCCTCTGCTATGAATTTCAAGAATATATTTATATTTTGGTTCTCAAAGACAAGAATATTATTTGTCATCAGAATGTTTCAACTTAAAGGTCTATTTTGGTAGAAGGGCTAGGACCACAAAAACAGAAAACCAGGAATTAAAAGCAATTCATTAATACATTAATGTAACTATATTAAACATTTACTGGAAAAAAAAACTGAAGTACTTATGCATGGGGTAAGAAAAAATAAAAATACTAAAAGCAAAAACATAATTAATGGAGAAATATGTCTGTCCTCTTTCTGTGTGTTTTAACTATTGGATTGATATGACTGATTCAAAGCACAATTTCATAAAAATTGCCATTGGTGTCTCCTCAAGATTTATAGAATATAAAGACTCCCTTATTTCTTATTTTATGAACTATCATTGTTTAGGAGGAATCGAAAAGATTGTTGAAGGAGGAAATACATAGATTCTTTAGTCTATGAAAAGAACTTATTCATTATTTCATTCACATCTGTTATCATAAATAATTTGCTTTGCAAGTTTCCCAAATGATATTAAACTGAGAGGAAATTCCTTTGATGAATCAAAGAAATAGACTGACCTTCCCTGAGTTACACAGGTTTTGCCTGCCAATTTAGACTGAAGCTTTTGACTCAGCTGAGTTACCAACTGGAGTTCACATTTCTCAGATTTATCTTTGATCAGCCACTTAGTTGCCCTTATACTTCTTAGACAAAGGTGACTTTATGCAAAAAATCTTTTATAAAATATGTTTTTCGTTTTTAAAAAATAACAGATTTTTCAAGAGCTATATTTCCATTTTTTTTCCTTTTTGTTAAAACCAAGGAAATTAGAAATATGCTTTAATAAAAATTGAAAATTAACTAATGAATGAGAAGGAAAGTGGGGAGTAAATATAATCTTGCTGCCAGAGAATTTGTGATAAATAGCTTTCAAGGGTTTAAATAGCCCATCCCCTGAAACTAAAGGAGGAAAGCAATAAGGGGATATGAATATCTATCTTATGTCCATTCATAACATATATTATGGTTTGGGAGAAAGTATGAAAAAGGTATTTCGACAAGGTTACTGTTTTGGATGGAGTAAAGTAGCACATTTTCTGAGAATGTAGAGTGATGGTGGATCTGAGGAGACCATACATAGCAGATTGATATTTCAATGAATATTAGTAAGAAACCTTTTGAAAATAAAAAAGTAAACTGTCATATCTACTTTCTATATATTAAAACATTCATAAACTTTTATATACTTTATTATTAAAGGAAAACTAACACAAATATAATAAACCATATAGGGATATATTCTTTTTTCTAAGTATGATCTCTATTCCCTGTAGAATTGATAGAAAAATGGATTCCATCACAAAAAAATTAAAAACACCTCACTGTTTAAACATTTAAACACTGTAAGAGCATTTAATATATTGTGCGCATAATTTTTAAAATGGATATAGAAAAGAATCTGAAAATTTATGAACCAAAACATTAAAAGAAATTACTTGGGATGGGAGTTTATACATGATTTTTCTCTCTTTCTCTAATAATTCTATAATGAAAGTACACTGGCATAAACCTAATCATATTCTTAATATATTTAATTAAACACATACTAGTACTCATAAGCCTGACTATGAGAATGAACACAAAGTCTGTGCCTTTAAAAATTTGATGGACACGAGAACAAATAGGTTGATCTTTGGGAATTTCCCCAGGTGGGTAGATCTAGAAAACAATCTGAAAATTCCTTTGTATAAAATTTGATTCATAATGATGAAAATATGACTAACATAGAATTAAGAGCATTGCAGTTTCTCTCTAAGGTTTTGAGTTCAAACAAAGACTTCGGTTTACTAATATACACAGAAATATTCATCCATGATGTTACTTATGTCCTTTGCAAGAAAAAAATAAAGGCGTTAAGAGTTTTTTATGTAGTAATGGGACTTGGTTAAAAATAAAGGCTTTTGTCAAAAAGAGAAAAAAGAAACTAACCTGGAATATATGTATTTTTAAATATAATTTTTCTTTTCACATAAATGTTTATTGTCAATAATTAGAAAATTTTAAAAACCAAAAGAAAAAATTACCATTTTACCCCACTAAACAAAAATAATACATAGAGTATGATAAAATACTTTGCATTTTTCTCTATGAATATATATGTATTTGAAAACTTGTGTTTTAAACAAAAATAGCATAATGCTTAACAGATTTTTATTTAGTTTTATTCATTTAAAATATATTTCAGCTTGATAGATATTTTTAAATTATTTTTATTACTTTATTTTATAAATTAATAAATCAGCCCGTCATAATTTACTTAGCCCATCCTTATTTCTTAAATATTTGGTACTTGATGATTTCTATTTAATAACACCATGTTAGAAATCTCATTTTAATAAAATCTTTGCATGCCTTTTCATAGGGAAAACTCCAAAAAGTGGAACTACTGGCTCAAGGAGAAAATAAATATTGAGGCTTTTCAAATTTGCATTTTTTAAAGTAGAGGTGAGAGAGTGTGGATCGGAATAGACGACTTACATTTAGATCAGAAGCAAGATCATGCTACCTTGTCTTTACTCGGAAAATTACAAGATTGAGTGGCTAAAAACTGATCTGTGTCTTAAAAGACAAGAAGTTGTCAGTTGTTGTATACAGGCAAAGAAGCAATTCTAGTTATTGAAATAACAGAGTTATATCAAACAAGAAAAAATTTAATAGAAAAATATGAAAGACACTCTAATACATGATAGAGGAAAAAATAGTCGTCAGGTATTTGTACCTGACATGAACAGCAGAAAATGTCCAAGGAGATTAAATATTGTCAAAGTAGATAGACTTCAACTGAAAGGAAAATAATCTGGAATTAAAATAAATTAACTTTAAAAAACTGTTATCTATAATTATTAGTTATTATATCAAACCTTTCATTTTTATTCATTTTTTGCTATGCAGAGCTGCTTTAGAAATGAATTACATATCCACAATTACACCACATTCATGAGAATATGAGTAAGATTAAAAAAATAGATATTTGATAACCATAGAAATTCCCATTTATAAAATATCATATTTTCTTGAAAAATGTGAAGCCATTGTAAGTCTCATTAAAGAAAACTCTTCCATTGAGAACTTTTAATTAGTTTTGAGAGCAAAATGTTTGTTTCTTGGTTAAAAAAAAAGAAAAGAAAAAAAGGACTTGCATTATCTTTGTTTTAGTCACAAATCCTTTATCTAATATGTTGCTCTTGTCCAGAACTCATTAATTCTATTGTTCTCCTTGTTGTTAATGCTCATTACTTTGCTTATTTGAAATCAGAACAGGTTAGAAAGGTTGAAAACTTTTTTTTTTAATATGTGTCCTGAAAACAAACAGCCTAAGAGATAAAGCTGAACACCTGAGCATTTGATGTATTACATCTCAGTAGTATCTGACAACTCTTACTCCCTGGCGATGCAATTTTTTTCTAATAATTTAGTCTGAGTCTATTAAAAGACAATTACAGATAATGCATACAGGCAAGTGGTGAAGGATGCCCAGAACAGCTATTGTAGAGTGGTTATCAAAACACAATTCACCAAAAGGATTTTTGCATTGATTTTTAAAAAATTATTTCAAAAACAGACCGTTACACAGATTTTAAAGGACTAAATATAATGGAAAAGATGGAAAGGATTTCCTCTTTTCTACTTTATATGATACATTTTTTAAAACCATAAGGTAAATACCTTTTTTAAAACCATAAGGTAAATAGCTATTCATTGCCTTGTTTATTATAACTAAATGCTTACTTTTTTATTGCTGTGTGCAGTTTTGAAAAATTAATATATTTGAGGACACTGGTATGATTTCATAGTTGTCCTTCTGACTCCTCATTTTGGACATTTCATGATTGACTGCTGAAGTAAGAGGCAAGATCACAGCAGCAGCCATTGCCAATGGTTTAGACTGTCATGTCACAATATTCTAAAAAAAATAAGCCTCTTGGGACATACTGAGTATAACTAGATGAAATTATTATTGTGTTTACTTAGTAATCTACTCTTAGCACACTAAAGGATTTCAAATAGTAATACTAATAATTGCATCAAACAACTGTGACAGTATATGAAAAATATACTGTCATTCTTGAAATCCTTTTTGGTATCTTATTTCATATATGAGGCCTGGGCATTCTCCTTGCTATATTTGTTGGCTGGAAAGCTGTAGTATATGGAATCAATGCATATAGCATGCCTAGACAAATGTGAAAATAAGATATACCTCTTATTACTTCACTTTCTGCATTTCCCAAAAAGGTGCTGCCTTACTTGGGATGTTTTTACAAGTTGCGTTTGACTGTTTCTGGAAATAGCTCAGAAAAATCAGAAGCCTCTCTTTCTGACTTATTGTAGATTGAATTTGCATCTCAGTCCTATTAGAAGCAAAGATCTTAGAATAGTTGAGGCACATGGTTTTTTTAAAGGAACTCTCTGTGTGATAAACAGAGCATGTGATATCATTAGAAGCGAACTTGATGAGAATCAGATGACCTTGCCTACTGCATCCTCTGCCAGTCACGCAATCCTTTTTTTTTTTTTTTTTTTTTTTTTTTGCCTCTTTAAAGATGACAGAGAGAGGATCTCTGAGGGACACACGCCTTCTGCACATCTAACGAGAGAGTCATCAAACAACTTTTCTGTAACGGCAGCAACAGGAGGAATGAAAGGAGAATGTGCAATAGTGTAGTAGAGGTATATGCAACTATCACATCAACTAGCTCTGTAATCTGTGGTTAGTCACATAAATTCTAAGCATCTCAGTCTGCTTATCTATGAAATAAAGGGATGGAACATGAACAGTGGTTTTCAGACTCTTTTCAGCATAACCTTTTTTGCCCACAGGAAAATCATATGTAGAAACCTAGCATATGAAATATAACAGGGGAACTGTTTGGGAGGAAGATGGATTGGAACTGACAGGGCTGGATCTGTGTCCCCATAGCGTCCATCTTGCCCCCTACTCAAATCCATGAGAGTTTGTGGAAAAGAAGTAGACTAGAGACTCTTCATAAAACTTCAAGAGAGGTCATATAGTTTGCAGCCTTTTCAAACTTATTTAAAGAAGGGGAGCCTAATCTGCATTAGATGAGGGCAGTGTTGGAATCATAGATCAGCTTCCTCAACACATCTAGAGGTTGATGGCTCTGGGAGAACTCTTTTAGGCTTATGTGAGTCAGACAAGAATATATAAATTCTGTGAGACATAAAAGTTTCCTTTGATTCCCCTTCCCACTATTCTGTAGTAAGTCTGGCTTAGTCCTGCCAAGCAAAGTCTTTTTCCGATATCACACATAGTACAACCTATTGTCTGGTCATCCTTCCACATGATAGAAAACTACATTTGTGGACCATACAATAAAATGGAATTTGTAGTTTAGCAAAAACTTTTCCCCATAACACAGATTATAATCAGATGGCCACTTGAATATAGTAGAGTCAATAATAATTTAAAATGGCATTTGGAAATTCAAAGTAATGTGGTTAGGGGTATAACATGTCTTCAAAGTACTCATTTGGAAGTTCATTTAATCTATAATTATCTTAGATAGGAGAGCCATAAAACAACATCACCACCAAGCTGAGAGTAACTTCCTTGAGCAATTTGAGAAAATTGAGTAATTAGTTCTTTTAACTCACCTTAGCCTAAAGTGTCCCTATGTTCCTTTATTGTTTATTGCAATAAAGTGTTACTTATATTAGATTTATGAGTCAGAGTACTCGTATTGACAAACCAAATACAATAACCTAGGGATATACTTAGGTAAAGATTCCATCTCAAGAGAGAACTATCATTAGCAATTGGAGGGTATGCATCAAACTCTCCTTTGTACTTTACATACAAGTTTGTACTTTTACATACAAAGTTTGCTTCCTCTTTTCTTTGCAAAAAATGAGAGCATACCTTGCATACTCTTACCTAACCTTTTTAAAAAACTTAAGTTTTAGAAATCTGTCTATATCTGAATTTACATATCTACAAAATGTTTTTTTATGGCCACATTATATGAGTGATTTTTTAAAAAATAAGTAATGCTAACATGAGTTTTCTTTGTACATACTTCTTAAATATACATAAAAGAATCTTGTAGGTGTTAGTCTGAGATATGCCCAGCTTCATTTTAACCATCCTGCCCTTGACAAAGGTATCTCCAACTTGCAGTCTTCCCAAATGGATTTGAGCCTCCAATTAGCTGCTCTGATAGGCAAAACATATTTCATTATAGTTCTAATTTGTATTTCCCTGAGTCAAAGTGAAGGTAATAACTTTTTCATATGTTTAATGAACATTTTATTTTTTCTCAATTGTCAAATTTTCTATTGGATCATTTACTCTTTTTTTTATTGCCTTGTAAGAGCCTTTATGTTCAATGTTTTGCAAAAATACTCTCAATATGTTACTTATCAATTAACTTTATGGTGCTTTTTATCATTAAGAAAGTCTTCCTTTAGAATATATTTTATCTAGTCAAATGCATCAATCTTTTCCTTTAAGACTTCAAAATTTGCTGTCATAGGAAAACTTTTCCATTTTTAAATTTAAAAAAAAAACAATTTCCGATAACTTCTAATGCTTTAACTCTTTTTCTTTTTAGGTGAGATGCTTCTGCCCTATTCTAGATATGTCCTTTGAGATAGAAGGATTTCATTTAGCAGAGTATACCTGCCATCTCTCTACCCCCTAGCTCTCTCATTCCCAGGGGAAGAAAAGGAATTATCTTTATTGATGAGTTTCGGAGAAACACCGAACATGTATACAGTCACATAGCAAGCCTACAATCTGATCTTCTCCTCCATACTGCAAGTTTCCCAGTTATAGCATTGGGCCTGTAAGGGCTGAAATGGGGAGTGGTGATTATTTTTTAGAGGGATAGATTAAATTTAGTTAAATACTATCTAAGATACAGGGCCAAATCCTTTGATAAACAAATAAAAAAAAATGTTGAAAAGCAAAATTCCTGGGGCAGCTATAAGTTGGAAAAAAGTTTTTTTTACATTTTTTTCTTTTTAATATAGATATTTAAGACATTGGTGAGAAGAATATTGTTTGCTAGTTTTAAACTGCAGTTTACCTTTAAATGGTCAGCAGCAGACCTAGGGAAATAGGACTAGATTGGATAGTAGAGAATCCACTCTGCATTGTATAAGAGAAAACTGTGAAGATGACTGAATTTATGACTTTTTCAAAAACTCAAGGGTTGGAAATAGAAATACCCCCAGGAACTTCCTGGTTACCTCCAGGATGATGCAGTTATTACAGGTGCTCATGCAAGATAATTTCATGAAATTAAGACTCTAAGGAGGGGTGGATCGATAGAAAGATTTTTAAAGAAGAGTCAGGAATTACAAAGCATATTGAGTTCAGATCTGATTTCGATATCAGTCTGGTGAGAAAATACTCCTAGGGTAGGATTATGACTCAAAAAGATGAAAATAAATCAGACTTATTTGAATAAAGTTTATATGCTTTTGGCAGACTCAAAACTAATATGTTAGGTGGAGGAAAAAAAATGACTAGGACAGAAAGCAAAGAGGGAGCAAAAAGAGAAAAGGCAAACAGTAAATTCTCCTCATCAAGAGGGAAGGACAACTGGCTGATAAAGATAATGGCCTTTGTTGAAAGATGCTGAACTCTGTACCACTACACAAACACATTTTCCCATCATTCCAAATGAACACCAGGGTTCCAGAAATATTGGGCTTAAGAAGGACACTGAAATTAAGAGGTTTACATAATTTGAAAGGGAGAGAATTTTATCTCAAATAAGACCAGTGGAACAGAGCTGTCACCAATGAGAGTTGTAAAATTTTGTAATAGGGCAGCAATGTCCCAAATGCCACTCTCTGTAAAAGATGACATTTACATAGGTGAATTTTTATCTCCCAAATATTATAGAAATGGTATTATAAATTTCAGAAGTTCTATTTTCCCAATTCAGTTACACAAATTTGAGCATTAGACAGTTGATATAAACTGAAGAGCAGCCATGCAAGTCCACAAATAGGCGCATTATTATATCTGCTGACTTAGAAATTACTAAATTTGAACTATGCAGTTTTAAAATAGTCTTATTATTAAGTATTGAATAGTGGAAACAGACACTTGCCTGCAAAACTCATCTAGATCCTGGAGATTGGTGAGTGTATTTGTCAGCTATTGTCATAATAAAACAGAATAACAAATAGTAGCCTAACAGTGGCTTAGAAAACAAAGGTTTGTTTTTCTACCACAAATTTGTGGGTCAGCAGCAACTTGGCTCAGCTCAGATTCAGGCTCCAGACTGCTGCCTGTTAGGTTAAGGTCTACTCCAAGTGTCTCATGCCCCAGGGTCCAGGCCAAAGGAGCAAGAGCTACCTGGGGAATGTTCTTTGTAAGGCAGAGGATAATCAGAACCATGAAACGCATTCTAAAGTCTTATCTCATCCCTGTATGCTGCTACTTCCACCAGCATTGCTCTGAACGAAGCAATTCACATAGTGAAACCCAGAGTCAATGGGATTGGATGATACAGTCTCTACAAAGACATGTCAGGGGCAGAAAGAGAGGTAGAATAGTGGACAATTAATAACCTATCACTGTAGATAGATGTTAAGTGCTGTGATAATTTTGTGTTTTCTATTATATTTTTCAGATCTTTAAAATAGAAGGAAACTGGAGACTAAACATCGCACTAATAAAACTTTTGCATTTATTCTACAGAGAGACAGTCCAACTGAAGCTACAGCAACAATAAGAAAACAACTCAAAAAATTCAAAATCTTGTCGGAGCCAGCCGACGACGAAGTAATTGAGGGTACCTGAAAGGGGGAGGATGGACTGAGGAAAAGAAAGAAGACAGACAGAATTGCAGGAGGGATCACAGAATCAAGCTGTGTCTGTGTCCCCGAGTTTATTTAGAACACACTATTTATAACATTACAATAAGAAAGACAGTAGTCAAGAACCAAGGTTAGCCAGATTACTTATCTAGTAGAACAATGAGATTCTCACAACTCAGAACTCTCTGCTAAACTGTAGCAAGGAATGTGCAGTGATTGCTATGTGAACAGTTACCTCCCGGTTTTTCCCAGCGCTTTACAATCTCAACTTCTTACATTGTTGCCAAGTACACAAATATCCTTGTTCCTTGTTATAC
>NW_006439192.1:24544961-24548090 GCF_000325575.1 Pteropus alecto | reverse complement strand
CCTTCATATATGACAGCCCTATGTCAGAACACAACCTAACATAATCACTTACGTCTTCTTCCTTTCTAAAAGTTCTGATTGTCGTTTGATAGGCAGAATTTGCATTTTCATAAGCCAGCTGTTTGACCAGCAGAGAACTGGCTTCTAGGTTCCCTAAAAGCCGTGAAGCAGCCTGCTGCAGCCCTTGTTGTAACCTTGTTTGAGGCATTGGTTTCTGATTAATCCAAAAGGGGGTGCCAGTTGGTCCAACAGGGGCAAAACTCACAGGAGGGGGATCTAAGCCTGCAATTATAGTTGGAGTCAGCCTTCCCCCTGACCTCGGTGGATCCTGAGGAACTTTAAAAATTGGCACTTTTAAGGGCTGAGGCCCCATGGCCAGCTTTTGCATCTGCAAAGACAAATTAGCCAATTTCTGTTTTAATTGTTCAACCTCTTCTTCCTCATGATATTTAGCTGTCTCATCCTCTAACTGAGCAGTATCTCCTGGATCTAAAGATTCCTCATTCTCATCAAAAAAGAGGGAAGTAAAAGGAGGCAGTGGAGCAGTGGGTGCAATATCAGGATTAGGTGGAGCCTCAGGGCCAGTAAAAGCATCCTTGCCTTGTTCCTGCCATTGAGTTCTCTCGTGCCTGGGATCTAAGCAATCCCTTATCAATGTCCATAATCCAAAAGTATCCACTGGCACTTTACTTGGCCCATGGGCATCATAATAGTCTTGTAACTTTTGTCCTACCCTTTTCCAGGTTTCTAAATCTATAGTCCCTTCTTCCGGAAACCAGGGACATACTTCTTCTACAAATTGCAAAAACTTATTGTTGCGTTGCTGGCCCACTTTGGCCCCTCTTACTCTAAGCATATTCTTAAGCATATGTACAAAAAGCAGCCAGCTATTTCCTTGGCCCATTTTTATTAAGTTTCTTTTCTGTTTCAGTTTCTATATTACAATACTCCTGCGTACTTACGGTTGGCCGCCTACAGGACTCTTAGGTCCCCAGATTCCGCGTGCACACGCCTTACTCTGCGGCACGTCCTAGCTGTTATTCCCCGTGTTCGGGTCCCTGTTCGGGCGCCACTTGTCGGAGCGGATTGAGGAAAAGAAAGAAGACAGACAGAATTGCAGGAGGGAGCACAGATTCAAGCTGTGTCTGTGTCCCCGAGTTTATTTAGAACACACTATTTATAACATTACAATAAGAAAGACAGTAGTCAAGAACCAAGGTTAGCCAGATTACTTATCTAGTAGAACAATGAGATTCTCACAACTCAGAACTCTCTGCTAAACTGTAGCAAGGAATGTGCAGTGATTGCTATGTGAACAGTTACCTCCCGGTTTTTCCCAGCGCTTTACAATCTCAACTTCTTACATTGTTGCCAAGTACACAAATATCCTTGTTCCGTGTTATACAATTTCACATGTCCACAAGTGACTCCCCACAAAACCTAAGCTAAATTGATTTAGATATTGAGAACATCTCTACCTTAGAATGAGCCAAATGATACAGGGAATAAAATTTTGAACTTTACTTTCTTGGAAGTTTAACTCATAAGGGCTAATATTGGAATTAAATTTGAGGATGTTTAACCTTGATTTCTTTGGATTTTAAATTTTGGAATAGCACAAATCTTTTGCTAGAAATTGCTGATGCTTTTTTTTTTTAATTTCATGTTGTTTTTGTCAAATATATCATAAACTGGGATATTTTAAGAGAAATTCAAGAGTTTTTAATGGAATTATTTTATTTATATAATTTTAGGTTATTATATGAGGTTTGATATAACAATATATGAGATTGCTGATATGATTAGACCTACTCTTTCCTGTGTGTTAGTCCTTTCCTAATCATTCTTGATTGATTTATCTTTCTTTTTTTGATCTTTTTCTCCTCTAGTGACTTGATAATTCTTTGTTTTCGCACATTCTACAATGCTAGTTTAATAGGAAATAAGATTCTATAACCTTTTTTCTTTCTCAACCATGAAAGCATTGCTTTTTATGGAAGAAAGAGAGACAGAGGTTCTATGAAAAATAACATCACACGGTGATCTGATCATAAATTTCTAACTGGGCAGTTGAAGGTGGATAGTCATGCCTCAAGCCTATAACTTCTTTAGTAAAAGGCTTTTCTTTGCCTTAAGCAAGTCCTGTCCATTGTTTTTGTGCAATGGTTAACACACCTTTGAAATGCCTCTTTTCAGATCCCTCTTTTTAAAGCATGACTGCTCTCAAGAGAGCACTTATTCTTATTAACAATCCTGTCATCCAATCCCTGCCTTGCTTTCTCTCACCTTCTCTCCTTAATTCCAAATGTATAAAAGAAACTGCAGATCGCTATTCTAGAAGCATTTTTTCCCAGTCTATTGAGATCTTGCTTTCAGATATATCCTCTACTTGGATCAATAAATTTTTATTAAAAATTCTCCATAGATTTGGATGATTTTTACATGAATACATGTTTGTCATTGAGGTGTCTAATTTTTTTTTTGGTTTTCATTCTTTTTCTTTTTTTTTTGAATTTAGTAAGGAGCTTATTTTCTCTGTTGTTTTATGGTCTGAAAGTTGTTAAGGTCTTATCGTAGAAATTCTATGTTTCACTATCATTCGTCTGGTGTGGACCATCTTTTTTCTAGCCTTTTCAGTTCTGCATATGCCCTCTTAATCTGGAGACTTGATTTCTTCCCCTTAGATTAATGTCCACACTGTTTTTACTTTTTATTTATTGATTTTTTTATTCTTGGTTCTATGTAGATAAATATCTTAGCTAAGTATTCCAATACAAGAAGCTGCCCCTTAATAATTCAACCAACCTATTGAGTTTATTTTCTTGAATGGATGTGAGTAGGTCTGACTTTCTCTGGAACTTATTTTGCTTCAACGTTAAAATGGTTAAATGTTTTATGAGCTCATCTTCATGCATGAGAAACTTCATGTTTCTGATTGAGAATGATAGTTCTACTCTCAGCAAGGTGCGAAATGTGCTGTCAGCCAGCTGAGACAGTCCCTTCTCTTCTCCATGTAAGATTTTCCCATTCTCTTCTTTTAAAAAGTCTCTATCTTCTTGAGTAAAATACAGATAATCCCTTTTTGCTTCTCTGGCCTTCAGATCTGAAAACAGTAATTAACCCTAGGGA
>NW_006439192.1:24505025-24544927 GCF_000325575.1 Pteropus alecto | reverse complement strand
GACATCACCACTGTCAACTGTGTAATGCAAACTGCAGCTGGGAATAAAGGACCTGCCCAGAGGCTGTGGGGCAGCTGGAGAGAGTGCTCAAAGGCCTCTCTGGCTTTGTGCCTACCAATTCTACACTCAAAGTATGTGAATTTTATATTTATCAATTTCTTGTTTTTATTTTTAATTTAACCACTATGTATGCAACTCTAAACATCAAATTTTTCAGTTATGCTTGTTTTGAGTTTTCAAAAGTGATATGCTGTAAGTTGTCTTCTGCATCTGATTTTATCACATAAAATCATATATCTGAGATATATTCAAAGTACTGCATATAGTTCAAATTTGTTTAAATTTGCTTATTGTTCTAGTATACTGCATTCCATTTAATGAGTATACCACCGTTTATTCATTTTCCTATTAAAGGATACTCAGTTGTTGCTAGATTTTTGCTCTATACATTGCACTATTTTGAATGTTCTTGTATACATTACCTGGTGCACATATGCTAGAGAGTCTCAAAGGTGTCCCAGGTGAGAAATTGTTAGATGTTAGAAAAAATTAACTGTAACAGACTAAGTCACTATAACAGATAGGTAACAAAATATAAAAGCTCGAACACAACTTTTTTCATGAGAAACTGGGAGCATAAATTTAGTAGGCATATGGATTTATATGTGAAAATTCAAGAAACCATCTTCCTTCTGTTATGTAGTTCCTCCAACTTCTAATGTCTTACTGTCATCTATATGCATTTTGAGAGGAAGAAAGTTTGTCAAAACTTAAAAGACACAACCTAGATTAGCACACATCACTTGTGCTCACATTCTATTGCCTAGAGTTTAAATGCGTTGCCAAAATTAAGTGCAAGGGAGCTAGAAAAAGTAGCCTCTCTGTACTCAGGAAGACAAGAACACATGTTTGTGGTCCACTGGCAGTCCTTGTCACCATGTGTCCCCGGGCCACCAAATGCTCATCTGCATTCTTCCCAACTTTAGAGCACACTTGCTCTTCCTTTAAAAAAGCCAAACCAGAGTCCAATAGAGACATCGCTCTCAGCTCAAAGTTTAAAATCTCTGGGTGTTCAGTTCATTCCATCAAGTCTGGAAGTGAATCTTTATAGTTCAGCAATCTAATAAAGTAAAAATATCTACCAACATAGAAATATGCAAAGAACAATGGCATTAATCTTTCAGATAGAAAAGGGAAAATATGAAATAAATAGTAGCAATCTAATCATACCAATAATGGAATACTGTTGGAGAGGTATGGGGAAGACATTCTTCCCTATCAATGGAGAAGGTAACTTGAACGAAGGAAATACATCATCCATTGCTCTTCCTGGCTCTGACTTCACCTTTTGCATATTCTCTACTTGTCCATAATCTAATACCACAATATAGTTGGCACAGGAGAGTATATCTTTTTTGGGGAAATGAAAATTTATTACAGCCTACTTTCAAACGGTGTATGTTTGGGATCCAAAGAGTTATATGAAGTATCAATAGTCATAGATATTTTAGGCCAAGCTTGAGGTTTCACCAGTAATGTAATTCTCTCAAAAATGTAATAGCTTTCTGGGGAGAAAAAATTAATTATAGTAAGATCTATATGCTAGTAATCACATCAAAATCTTTTCTAGACATTGTACTTATTCCTGCTTATTTACTTTTATGTCTACTGTCTTTCTGCTCTCTCTATGTGTCTGTCTGTCTTTCTGTCTCTGTCATACACACACACACACACACACACACACACACACACACGAATATCTTGAAGCTGTCTGAAACAGTCTTGGAAGAAAATGCAATTGACACACACACACACACACACAGACACACACACACGAATATCTTGAGGCTGTCTGAAACAGTCTTGGAAGAAAATGCAATTACATTTAGCTTTCCAGCCCTAAAGACCTAGAATTTATGAACTCTTTCCATTGTTTGTAAAGTATCTAATTTTTGCCTAAATTCATCTCTGTTTTATAGTACCTTGCTATAATCCTCCAGGAACCACTGATACATACTGACATTTAGATCCATACAAATACTTTCTCTAGAACTGCAGACTTAGTAGGCATATGGTCTGCTCTATCCAAGTTATCAAAGGTGACAGTTTTAGAAAACATTTTCTCTGATATACGACAGTAAGTGTACAGCTACCCTATCTGCAATATCTGTGTACTTACTACAAGCTGCCTGACTGCTAAAACATTGCAGCATATTTTGAGTTAGATAGTACAGTTTTCTATAATAATCTTTGTATTAGTTAGAAAAGACTAAATCTCCAAAATAAATAATCTACACACTGATTCAAGTTGAAATAACAGGGACAGGATTTATACTCTCATATGAAACAAGTAATAAAAAAAGAAAAAAAAATGGAACATTGGCATTGAGAACATTGTTTACTGGGAAAGAAAAAAAACAGGAATTTATGGCCAGAAATTAAATGAAGTGATGCCTATAAATGCCCATCTTACTTGCTGGAGAGCATGTCCACATCATAAACAGGGAGGATAAGAGCCAGGAATCTGAAGAAGCCAGGATGCTATTGTTCACAGGGTAGAACATTGGAGAGAGAAGAGAACTCCTAAAAAGTACCAAGTCCACTCAAGTATTCAGTGAGGACTGATGGATCAACACACACATGAGAAAGCTATTTGAGGCTGGAATGTGGGTGGAAACTACCCAAAAGATTATAGGAAACAGTCATCATAGATCACACAGAGTCAAGGATAATTCCCAAGGCAAAGTGGAAAATTTTATAATTCAGGAAGTGTCAGTATCTAACACTGTAACAGCATTTAAAACTAATATCAGAGTATTAAGCAGGAACTTCCCTCAACAGGGGATAAAATTTATCTCTAGAATTAATACTGCTCTAGTATGACCTAATTGCTTAAAAGCAGGACTTGGAAGAATCAAACTGAATAAATGTAACTTAACTGCAACCCACAGCAAAGCTCAAAATATTTATAGGAAAACAAAAATACCAAGCACCATCTGGCATCTAACAAAAATTACCAGGTATGAAAGAAAGCAGAAAAATGCAACCTGTAATGAGGAGAAAAATAAATCGTTACAAACTGACTGAGAAATGACATGTGATAGAATTAATAGTTAATAATATTAAAACAGTTTTTATCAGTGCAATCTATCAGTTTAAGAAGCTAAAGGAAAAATTGAGCAAGTTATATACAGACATGGGAAATATAAAAAACAGCCAAATTTAACTTTTAGAGGTGAAAACTGCAATGTCCAAGATTTTTTTAAAAAACACTGGATATGTTTAAAAGTAGACTAGACAATGCAAAAGGAAGGATTAGTAAACTTGAACACATAGGAAAGAAACTATCCAAAAGGAAACACATAGGGAGAAGTGTATCAAAAACAAAAAACTAACTAAAAACAGACTATATCAGTTAACTGTAAAAAAATTTAAAGTGGTTAATTATATATGCAGTTGGAATCCCCAAAGGAGAGAAGAGGCAAGGGAAATTAAAAAAAAAAAAGTTTGAAAAACGATGGCTAAAAATTTTTAAATTTGTGAAAAGTATAAACAAAAGAAACATGAAGGAAACTATACTAAAGCACAGCATAACCAAAAGCTTAAAACCAGTGGTAAAGAGGAATTTTAGAAGCAATAAGCAATGAGCGAAAAGAGTCAAGTTTTGTACAGAGAAAAACGTATAAAGATATTTGCTGTTTTCTCATCAGAAAAACGAATGCTGGAAGACAATAGAACATTTTTAGAATATGAGAAAAAAACCGTCAACCTAGAATATGTTTATCCTACAAAATTGTCTTTTAAAAGGACAATAAAATAAAGACGTCTATACACACACAAATTGGGTATGCAAAATTCACCTTTTATGAGATAATAAAATTAACAGAAGTATTTTTTCAAAAAAATTTCTATTAGACTTTTTAGTTTTTACTGATTTAGTAGGCCTAATTATGATCATAATATGCATTTAACTGTATATAAACATCTTTTGTTTGACTATAGATATTGCTTCTTCTATTTCTCATTCACATTCTTTGGACATTTTTATTGGTTTGATTGACTTTTGCCTAATTTGTAAGCGATATGATGTAATGATTTGTATTTTATAAAATTATTTTTTGTTATAGATGCAGCTATTATCTCTCTGTTTTTATGGTGTCTATCGAGTAATAATCATTTTTAATTTTATTTATTTATTTATTTGTTTGTTTATTTTTATTTTTTTCTAGGCAAGGCAACCCTTGATTTACCTCACAGATTTCAAGGACATTGTCAGCTTACAATCCCTTATTTTTTTATATTTTACACCTATAGCACCTACTCTTCCTAGGTGGTCTCCCATCCAAGTATTAACCAGGCCCGACCCTGCATTTTAATTTTAATGTAGAAAAATTTGCTGACATTTTCTTTTATGATATGTTGGAGTCTTGCTTATAAAATAATGTTCTAGCTCAAGAGCATAAAATTATCCTTTAAAATTTATTTCTTTTTTATTATTATTATGGCAACATTGGTTAACGAAATCCAGTAAGTTTCAGGTGTACAATTTAATAGTAAGGCATATATATATTGCATTGTGTGTTCACTTCCTATAGTTATATTTCTTTCTGTTACCAAGTATTTGACCCCTTTAACCATCTACCTCCCTTGTCACCCCCCGCCCCGACTTTTGGTAACAACTAGTCTTTTGCCCATGTCCATGAGTCTCTGTTTGTCCCGTTCTTTTGTTGCTTTTAAATTTATATCCCACATATAAGTGATATCATGTGGTTTTTGACTCTTTCTGTCTGGCTTATTTCGCTTAGCATGATTATCTCAAGGTCGATCCATGTTGTCACAAACGGCAGTATTTCTTCTCTTCTTATGGCTGAATAATTCCATTGTATGTATGTACTACAGCTTCTTTAGCCAATCATCTATCGTAGGACACTTCAGTTGCTTCCATGTCCTGGTCACTGTGAATAATGCTGCTATGAACATTGGTGTGCAAATATCTTTTCGGATATGGGTTTTCAAGTCTTTGGGGTAAATACTCAGTAGAGGGATTGCTGGATCATATGGTAGATCAATTCTTAGTTTTTTGAGGAACCTCCATACTGTTTTCCATAGTGACTGTACCAATTTGCAGTCCCACCAGCAGTGTATGAGGGGTTCTTTTTCTCCGCATCCTCTCCAACATTTGTTATAACTTAACCTGTTGATAATAGCTATTCTAAGAGGTGTGAGATGGTATCTCACTGTGGTTTTAATTTGCATTTCCTTAATAGCTAGCGATGATGTGCATCTTTTCATATGTTTTTGGCCATTTGTATGTCTTCTTGGGAGAAGTGTCTGTTTAGATCCTCTGCCTATTTTTTGATTGGATTTTTGTAGTTATTGAGTTTGTTTGTTTGTTTGTTTGTTCGTTGTTATTGAGTTGTATGAGTTCTTTGTATATTTTGGATATTAGACCCTTATTGGAGGTATTACTTGCAAATATATTTTTCCATTCGGATGGTTATCTCTTTACCTTGTCGGTGGTTTCTTTTGCTGTGCAGAAGCTTCTTAGTTTGATGTAGCCCCATTCATTTATTTTTGCTTTTACTTCCCTTGCTTTATAATTTCTTTCTAAATATTTTAAAATACAGACATCCCTTGCTTTGCATGGTTCTAATATGCACAAATTTCAATTATCATGATTCAGTTAAATAACATTGATCCCTTAACAGCATTGACTCAAATATTATTTACTATGGCATATTAACTGTGAATAATTGCATAAAATACAAACTTCACTGTAATTCTTTAGCTCATAGATTGCTGTATAAATTAACAATAGATATCATGATCAGTGACAAATTACATCATTTACTTCAAAGTCTGTTGATGATTGGTCACTGGGTATCTCTTTAGTGCAGAAATAAACAGCAAAGCATGCAGGTGTATTTTCTCCCAGTAATAAACCCATGCGATATTTTATAAGAACGGGTAACTGAAAGAGGGACTTGACCAAAATTGATGCAAATGCAGAAATTAAAAGAAAGTTATGACTTTAAAAACAAAATTCAAATTGAACTGAAATAGAGTTATAGATAAAATTGCTGACCTGGGAATGTTGGCATGCTGCCATTTGAGAGACTCCAGATAAGCAGCCAGAGGAACTTAGTGACAGCCAACTTATGTATATAAATAAGGAAAGTGGTGGATATGACAAAGATGATGTCCCAGAGGAAATGACACTAGCCAAAACTCACATTAAAGGAAGCTTTGGAGGTATTTTACAATCTTTAAAGGACAAAGAATATTTTGTGTTGGAAAGTAATTCAAATTTTGGGAATTCACCAAGTCATAAGAAAGATCCCTGCTCCATATCACTGGACACGTTCAATGATAAAGCAAATATTGTTCAACTTTTTTTTTTTTTATGAAGAAACAAACACTGTAATCCTCAATGTTCCTAATGTTTTCCATTAACATTGTACTAAGTAAATTTTATTTTATTGTACTTTTCTTCTCTATACATTTAAAAGCAACAATAAGAAAGTTTTAAAATTTTGGAAAGAAACTTAAAGGTCATGGGACAATCATAATATTTTCCATTGATTACAAAGATCATTTTGCACAGTTTCAGTTTCTCAGCTATCTTAATGGTCCTGCACTACCATGTAAGGGCTACTTGTATTGCTTTTCACCTTTAATTCCTTATTCCACCTATTATTGGTTTTTGGAGAATTGTATGAGGAAGGGAATTATTGTTTAGAGATTTATTTTCTTTTTTAAAAAATACAACTATCCAAGTATCATTGCACTGCATATTGATAGCTTCTCTCTTTCCTTATTGATTAGAAATGTTGACTATTTTATAGATCTCTGTTGCATACATAAGTGAGCTCTTTGATAGCACTCTTATGGTGATTTCTAACCGTGCCCATTAGCGTGATATTCTAATTAAAATCTCCGCACGAAATATTAATATCTCAAAGGGTAAATCCCAGCTTCTTGGCTCTTGATTCTTTGATTCTTTGAGCTGCCTTATAAATTAAATAATAGGCTAGTAAATTCTTTCAGATTTGCACTGTATAGAACGAGACTATTTTATAACATCTATACTTATTTAGAATCTTATCTTCCAGGTGAATTGAAACATTTATCATAATATGGTAACTTCTTTATCCATAACAGTGATTTTTTTTTTAATAAAATCTGTTTCTTCTGATATTAATTTACCTTTCCCAGGTTTCTTTGGGTTGTATTTTTCTGATATGTCTTTTTCTATCTATTTCAAATTTTTCATACATTTAGGCTTTGAATATGTTTATGAAACACCATACTACTAGATTTTGCTTTACCACTTTTACTCTAATATGATAGTCTGTTCTTTTAACTACCAATTTTAAATAATTTACATTTATGTTACTATTGATATATTTGTACTTGCTTCACTATATTACTCTTTTGTATTTCTTTTGCCTTATGTTTTTTATACTGCTTCTCTTTCATTATTTCTTTCCCTGGATCAATTTAAGTTTTATTTCCCCTATTTTATTTGTTGTACTGGTGTGGAAGTTGAAGCCTTTAATACCTATCCTTTATTATTCCTCTTAAAATATTATCATGCATATCTAATCATATTTACCAAATTTACCATGCATATCTTACCTTACCTTACATTAACTCTAATTATACTCTTCTAGCATTAAGCACATGTTACCTAACATATTTTATTTTTGTCAGTTTTTTCGTAGTATTATATATATACACACACATTTATATATCTATACTTTATATATATACATATATATTTACATATATATGTATTATGTAGTATTAAATATGTAGTATTATAAATGTAGTATTATATATATACACACATTTATATATATACATTTATATACATACATACATATTTACATAAATATATGTAAATGGTAACATAAAACGTACCATTTTAACCATTTTTAAGTATACATTCACATTATTATGCAACCATCACCACTATCCATCTACAGAAATTATTTCTTCCCAAACTAAAACTTTGTACTATTAAATAGTAACTCCCCATTCCTCTTTCCCCCCAGCACTTGGAAACTGCTATTTTCTGTCTCCATGATTAGACCACTTTAGGACTCATGTAAGTGGAATTATACAGTATTGGTTCTTGTGTGCCTGGCTTATATTATTTAGCTTAATTTCTAAAAGCTTTATCCCCGATTTAAAATATGGCCAAATTTCTGTCATTTTAATTTTGATTAATATTCCATTGGATGTATGTAGCACATTTTGTTTATCCACTCACCTGTGGACAGACACCTGGGTTGCGTACATCTTTTGGCTGTTATGAATAATGTTACTGTGAACATAGGTGTACATCTATTTTCAGTACTTTTGGACACATGTCCAAATTAGAAATTCTGGATCATATGGTACTTCTATTTTTAATTTTATGAGGAAGCAGCTCTAATGTTTTCCATATCAGTTTCACTATTTTACACACCCACCAGCAATTTCCCAGGAGGAAAAATATAGATAGATAGATAGATAGATAGATAGATAGATAGATAGATAGATAGATATCTGTGTATGGATGAGCAGCACAAAATGTGATAAATATTTCAAAAGTGCAATTTCTGAGACAGAATCTGGTAATGTGCATTTAATGTGCATTTTACATTTGAGAACCATTCATGTCATTTTCAATCTTGGGTTTAAGAGCGGGTTTTATAGAATTGAGCTTGTCCATAGTCTAAGTAACAGTGGAAAGAGGACAATTGAATATTTAAGAGAAAGAGTTTTCCAGACAAGAAGAAATGAAAGGTGCTTTAAATATAAGTGGAGGAGTTTTCTTGAAGAGCAAGATGACTACTTAACTTTCTTTCATTTAATTTACTATAATAAACTTTTTAGAGAAAAGATATGATTGCAATAGTTTATTAAATTATGAGCTGCTTAAAATATACCTGGAATGATAGTGGGAAGAATGCTGTGCATATTGGTTACTAACCAAAAAATTGTTTTTCTTGACTATAACAAAGAAAATATATTTGAAGTAAATGACGCAGTAGCTATTCATTTTAATTCATTAATACGACTGCTTTAAGAAAAGGGAAGTTGTAGTAAATACAGTGAACAAATTTTGATTTTGCATCATTACTTAATGTAGTTTTCAAATAAAGAATATGAACATTAATATTGTTTTTATTATATTTATTACCTTCTCATGCCCAGTACATAATCTTTGACTCATATTTGTATTTTCTAAGTGACATGCATTTTATAAGATGTTCTACATTATTTCACAAACCTGTAAAGAAAGAACCTAAGTCCTATTCAAAACATATCTACCTCGTTAAAGAGTATATATTAACCAGAAGTAAAAAAAATAACACCTACCATATTGGTGAAAGCACGTCAATTAATTTTGGAACCATTTATATAACACAGATGTGAATTTAGTTTACTTAGGTTTTGGAATATACAACATATGCTGATTTTGAAGTCTAAACACTGTAAGAGCAGCTGCAAAGTGATGAAAGTGATCACATCATGTTAGGCTTAATCAGAATAGCTCTTGAGACAGTAATGGAGTTGATATGCTGAAAGAAACAGCTGGCTTTGTTTTGCATTATAATTCCCAGCAATATAGATAAAACCAGCTGCTGATAATTCTGATTAATTATGTATCAAACTATAGTTTTATTTTTTCTGTAAGAGTTGAACATAAACTTTTCAAGGTTTTTCTTGTTTTATTCTTAATATATTAAACACAGTTACTTTCCATGGAATTTTATTTTATATATGAAATTATACAGAGACTGATTTAGAATGTGGTGAAACTGCTCTAAGTATAGGATTTGAGTTGCACAGTGGTAAATTCTGACCTTGTCAGAGAAAGACAGCTGAATTGTAATTCAGCTCCTGTGAAAAATGATATGTCCTCATATTAGATTAATTTTCTATAAACTTTACTATTCGGCATTACCAAACCTTGTAAATGTCATCTTTATCCATCATCTTGAGGTATTTTGATGTTGCTTGTGTATTAATTTTTATTTCATTTTCAGTTTTTCTAAAGAGACAGTTATTTCCCTATTAAATCACCACTCTACATTTTTATTACAAATTTAATCAAAAGATCTATAATATCCTTTTGAAAATTAGTAATGCTTATTTCATTTCCATGTAAATTAGGTAATAGAGGGATGGGTAAAGTGGAGAGTCAGAGAATAAATATTATGCTTAATATATTTTTTATACATGCAGAAATAAACTATTATTAACTATGGTTAATTCATTCCATTAATGTGCTGTTTTTTACAAAATTTGAAACTGTTAAACATTCAAATTCACGATGACTTCTTTAGAGCATAAAGAACTACCACACAGGATCAAGAGACCAGGTGTTCTAGTCCTGGGTCAACTAAGTCACTATGTTACCATGAGAAAGATATTTAGTTTCAACAGACCTCTCTTTATTGATTTGCCAAAAAAAATGTAATTAAAGTATCTACTTCAAAAATCACTTCCAGTTCAAGCGTTTCATAATGTTACATGTTTTTTACATTTAGTGGACAAAAAATTATGTTTTCACATCTAACTTTTATGCATAAACATGTAAATTCAAAATAAATATATCAATTCAATATTTATTTAGTAAGTACCTATTAAGTGAAAAGAACTATGTATATTACGGAGAATAATAATAATTCTAGGTGTGAAAAAATTGCAAAACTGGTCACAAGACTTTGTAACTCTGTATCAGTTGCAGCAGTGACATTGTGCCAGTTCTAGGCCTCCAGAAGACTTGTAACTTTCACTGGAACCCCAAACCATCAAACCAAAGTTAACAGGCCAAGTCTACTATCAACAAGCCACAATTAGTCTGCTAGATTTTAATAGTCAGCCAAGCCTGAAAGTAGCAACCTTGTAGATACATGGATGAGCTTAGTTGAGAAACAAATAAACCATCCAGGTGAGCCCAGAGTCAACAGTCAACTCACAAATTGTGAACTAAATAAATGTAGTTTGTTTTAAGCCACAAAGCTTCGGGGCATTTCACTGTTCTGCAATAAATAACCAATACAGTAATAAATATTCATTGAGCTTCTACCATGTGTCAGGCATTAGCTCAGGCATGTAACATTGGTTATCTCATTATTATCACTTCAAACTCTGAAATAGGAATTAAGTTTACCCCAAGTTTAAATGAGGACCATGAAACATTTTAACTTGCCCAGGGTTACAAAGCTAGTAAGCTGTGGAATCATGATGTTAGCCTTGCCATTTTGACATCAAGGGCTGAAATCATCACTATTTCTCTACTCTTAAATGAAACATAGTTGGTATTTTCATTGTGTCTTACAATTCATAATATAGTTGCTTGCTTATGTGAATAGCTACATACATATGCATTTGCCAATGAATCTATCAATGTTTTCCAATTTAAACTAATTTAATTCAGTACTCTTGTCTAGCACTTAACCATTTTGTTCTCAGAGTTCTCTCTCTTGAATTCCTTGTTATATGAGATCTTGAAAAGGTGTGATTGCTACTACTGCCAGAACTCTGAAGTCAACTTGTTAGTCACTATTTCCTCCAGTGAAGAAGGGAAATTTATATCTCATCTTTCCAGTTGTATATCAAGGTATATAGTTCAATAATAATAAAAATATCTGACTGATCACTTCCTGCATTCAAATGTCATCATTCGAACCATGTATTAAAATGAATTACCAGAAGATAAGGGGGAGAGGGGAAATAAAAAATAAAATGTTTTAAAAAATTACATATATATATAGTATGAAAAAAATAAACTGGCTTTTTTAAAAAAAGAACGAATTACTCTTTTGAAGTCTGGTCTCATTACTTTTTTGCTAAGTAAAAATATTTTTTGAATAATTAAAAATGGATTTACCAATCATCTCTGGAAATCTTTTTTGAATGTTAGGCACTTCTTATGTGTATACATATGTATACACACATATAGATGTTTAAGTATGTATTCATATGTATATTTATATATTACATGCACATATATCTTTTAATTTTAAATCTCTACTATTAATAAAATAAAATTTCAAGGACAACTAGTAGTATACATTTAATGAATTTATAAAATTCCATTAAATAAAAAAATTTTTTATAATTATATTGGCAATATATTTCTTAAAATAGTTTCAGAGAAAGGTGATTTCTTACAAAAAATAAAGTGAAGTCAAAAAGAAAGTTGCATTTTTTTGGTTGTTAAACAATAAATTGTATCATTTATTTGTTTAATTATTTTAGCTATTATGTTACATTGTATGACTTAGACCCACTTAAATAGACAAAGGGTATAATGAAGCCACTGAAAATTACTTAAAATACAATTCATTTTTAGACATATTCACAGACAATGGAAGTGGGAGACAAAAAATACTTTGGTCAGCTTAAGTATAATGGAACTGACCAAATGGTTTTATCAAGGAGAGATTTAGTTATGGCTTTATTCAGAACTACCTATATTGACTAATTAAATGTATGGTATTACACTAAATTAGTTGTCCAATATGCAAAACTCTTCTTTATGCTTCATTTGCATTATATTGAAATTCATAAAATATGTTTGCATACTTAGCCATGAATTATCCTTAGCAAACGCATTGTTGCAAAAACAAATCTCTAGAGATAAAAGAGAAGCATTGGTTGTCATGAATCTAAATATTCGAAATTGCTTAAAATCCAGAAATTGTGATTTTGCCCAAAATTCTCCTGGTAACATAATTAAATTTGTCTTCATCTGAATTAATTGTACAGTCTTCTAGACAAAGTAAAATTTGCCAGATATATTTATAACACATTATTTTGTTACCAGCTCTTATGTTGGTGATTGGCTTTTGGGAAGTTATTTGGTGGCAAAATACCTCAGATCTAAATGAGATTAAGATTATGCCTAAATTTTTTTTTGCAAAAATCCATAGGAGGCTTCTAAATGTTCACATTGAAATTAGTATATGAGGGTTTATTCAAGAACAACATTCTAATTGCCTTCCCATTTCCTTGCCCAAAAAAAGGAATTTCAGCCAAAGGGATGAGATCACCCATCTTTCTACTGACAATGAAAAACTTATTTGAATTCAAGAAATAACAAATTAAAAGGATGGAATTCCTTACTTTCGATTTTTACCTGGTGTAGAATAACTATGCACAAATTAAAGATGAAAAGTTATAGCAGATGATTCATTGAGGGCCTCTCATCCTCCAGGGCTTCTATCCAGGGACTCTCATCATTCCTTTGCTAAGCCCAAACTTCTTTACAGTATACTATTGACATTTGACTGCAACTGCCTGACTAACTCCAAAAGAGAACTACCCAGAAAAGCTCTTTCTGATTTCCTGACCCATAAAATGCTTGCTTTAAATTACTGAGTTCTAGAATAATTTTTATTCAGAAAATGTCTTTCTATATTTAACACACATTTCATTCTGGCTCCATTCCAATGAAAATCATAGAGATTATGAGCTTTTAATTATATAATATACCACCCATCTATTAGTGGATAATTATGCTGGTTATAAACACTTCGTTTTAATGATCACTCTGTATACTTTTTACCTCTTTGTAACAACTTAATATTTGAATGCAGTAATGTTTAGTCTGAGCTCTTTCTGAATTTAGAGTTTCATATTTAAATACACATTGAGATGCTCAAGTACAATTTGTTATATGACCCCCAAGGTTCTGAAAAAGCCAATTAATCATTGCCAAACTGAGAGGTGGAAAGCATGAAGAAAACCTAGAAAAGTTATAGGTTAGAGCAGGATGTTAATTTCAGATCAAAATTTATAAACCTATGATATTTACTAAGTGGTTTTGAATGTCAACATACCAATGTGGTCTAGAGAATTAAAAAGAAGTGAACTTAGAAATGTTACCATCTTATATATATGAACACAAGTTTCCCTGATATGATACATTAATGAACACAAGTTTCCCTGATATGATACATTAAGAGAAAAAGTTCTCTTTCCAGCTTTGACAGAAACTCAGTCCTTTGACTTGATTACTTACCTGCCTCGGTTAGTACATTTTTTGTTTCAATGAACAGAAAACAGAAATAAATCTCACCTAAACAAGGAAATTTATTAATTAATATAAACTGCCTGACTCCAGGCAAAGTTCAATCCAGTGATCTAATAACATTGTTATGAAGTAATTGCACTTATTTCAGCTTGTCTTCTACAATCCACGTTCATACTGCAGTAGACAGAATTCTAAGATGTCTCCCAAGATTTCTGCCCCAGGGCATACACATCCTGTATAATCACTTTCACCAACTTGTGGCCAACACTAAAATAAAAAGTTGGGCTATAACTTTTGTTATTAGGTTATCAATGAGTTGACTTTGAAAATCAAAAGGGAAATTACTCTGGATGGGCCTATTAGTCAGGGTTTTCCAGAGAATCGGAGCCAATAGGGTGTGTGTTGGGGGTAGGGGATAGGGGTGGAGAAAGAGAGAGAGAGAAAGATTTTAAGAGATTGGCTCATGTGACTATTGAGGCTGGCAAGTTTAAAATCTGCAGGGTTGGCCAGCATCCTGGAGAGCCAGGGAAGAACTGACGTTACAGTTTAAGCCCAAAGGCTATCTGCTGGCAGAATTCTCTCTTGCTCAAGGGTGGTCAGTCTCGTTTTATTTGCTCCTTTAATCGATTGATGGGGCCCACTCACAATCTGCTTTACACAAAGTCCATGAATTTGAATGTTAATCGTACCCTCAAAACACAGAAACAGCTAGAATGATGTTTGACTACATATCTGGGCACTGTGGACCAGCAAAGTTTACTCAAAAAATTAATGCTGACTTAATCAGATGAGCCTTTCCAAAAATAAAAAATAAAAAATAAAAAACATGAACTATCAGAGAAATCTTCTTCCACTGTCTCAAAGAAGACTGAAACCACTAAGTTCTATATCTGCAAGAACTGAATTCTGCCAACAACCTGGATGGACATGGAAGGGGCCTTGAGGCCTTAGATAGTTCCACAGCCTTGGCTGAAAATTTGATTACAACTGTGAGAGATTTGAGCAGAAGATGCAGCTAACCTGTGCCTGAACTCCTGATCCGAAGAAACTGTGAGATAATAAAGGGGTAACGTTTTAAGCCACTTGTTTGTGATAATTTGTTATGCATCAAGTTTCAGTCCCTATAGTCAAGAGAGAATAATTCATAGCACTGCAATACTTGAAATTCACTCCTACTGAACCAGCTTGCGTCTCGTGTCTATCCCTGAACTAGTTACAGGGCGGAGGACTTTTGGTGCTGTATGGGCAGCCCAAGTCACATGATCTACTTCTGGAGCCAGTGACGGAGACACTCTTAAACCAGATGGACTGAGATTAAAGAAAATTGATTCCAAAAAACAAATTTGACATGATGCTAGTGGAGATCCTGGGCAGCTGAACAGTGAATGTCCACTAAACTAAGCCTCAGATTTTATCAACTTTTATATATTGGGATAGATTACAGAGCATATTCTTAAGTCCTTTTAAACTACTTTCTTAAATTCTATGCTCTAATGTTCAGAAAGAAAAAATGATAAATTGTTTTTCTTTTATTTATGTTAAGGCAACTTATACATAATCATTATTTACTCCTATCTCAGCATATTAGTTTACAAATAATCACTACTGAAATTAAAATTACCAAACTGACATGTTTTTATATTTTCTCTTCTTCTAATTTCATGAGGTTAAATAGATCATATTATCTATATAAAGAATATTTGTGCATATACATATTCTGATCTATCAAATTGTACATTATTGTGCAAATCATTATAAAATATATTTATCTTCTATTTTAAACAGATCAATTTTGGCTTGTAAAGCCAGATCTCAAGTTCAAAACAACTCTAATGTCAATAAGTTCTTACATCAATAAGTTCTTACGTCAATAAGTTCTATTATATTCTCAAATGTGTTCTCCAAACTTTCCAAATACCAAAAACAATTTTGAAGCTAGATTCAAAGTTTAAAAAAAATAAGCATTCATGCTCTATTATTGCCATCAATCTCAATTGAGGCCAAATATGAAAAATATTAAAATACATTTATTAAAGATCTTCAATGTATTCAAATGTAAGCAAATTAATAGCTCGTATGACAAGTTCTGTTGCCTGTTTATTTGTGGTCAAATCTTGACTCTGCAATTGCTAGCTGTATAACCTTAGACAATTCATTAACCTCTTTCTGTATTTATATTCTGATGTGTAAAAGAGGATAATAGTATTATATCCCTTATATGACTGCTGTAAGGATTTTATAAATTAATGAATATAAAACTAATAGGACAAGTCTGAAGCATACCGATAACACAATTAAGTGTTATGTATTCATATTTTATTTATACGTAAAATAAGTGATTATTTGTATATACAACAAGATGTTAAGATTTGTGACAAAGCAGAAATTTCTTGAATAGTACATCCAAATTCTGGTATGGAAGAAAAATTACATTAAATTTGAATGTCTGGAAATGAAATGGTGGCCTTTTTGCAGTGGTACTTCCTCCTCGTGAATATGAGATCATTAGGTATTGCCCGAAACTTGGGAAAGATCCTTTTGTGTTCAGGCTGACATTGTCGTTGATAAGTACATTGCTGAGGATTACATGACTCTATAAAGTCAAATTTAAGCTAGAGAATTTTGAATAGTTTTGAAATTCAGAAAACCTGGTTAACCATGTCTTATGTGCACTCATATCCATCTCCCTGGAGTTTCTTTCACTTTGGAAGATTATTGCCAGTGGTAGGGCTTGGATGCCTGCTACTCTCCTATCAGCTACTGATCCCCATCCAGTTTCCTAGTCATAGAGAATCTCTTCCATCCAGGGGGAGCTTCATAGTTTTGTGACCAGTGCAGTCACACAGGGCCCCTCACTCAGAGGCTTAGATTTTAATGCTCTTTGGTTGTCTTAATAGTCTTAACAATTTCATTTTTGAATTTGTATGTAGTAAGTGATGTATGATCGGATAACACAGCATGCTCTGAGAGCTCGGAGCGCAGACTCAAGCAGGGCCCTCCCTTAGGCATTGTTGCCTCCCTTGAGCAAGTTTTAGGCAGTCAGCTCCCCAGTGCCCTCCCAGTGACCACTCTTCACCCCCAGTGGGGAGGGTCAGGGCTGGGTTCATGCCCATGAGCTTAGTCACAGGGTGGGGCTCCAGGCACCTGCGAGGGTCTATATTCCCCCATGAGTATTTCTGTGCTTAGGGAATGTGACATTAAGAGAAAAATTTAAAACACCACAACCAGTTAAGAGATAGACGACAAAAGAAAGAAAGAGGCATTTTTGTTGTGTTTTGAACAAGGGGCCTTGCATTTTTATTTTGCACGGGGCCTCACAAATTAGGTAGCAGAACTTGCCCTCATCCATTGCATGACTTCTTTCACTTCCTGCTCTTTCTAGCCCCATTCCTGTAGCCTAGCTCCAGAAATCAATCTGAAAAAATGGCTGTTGTGTTGAATTTTGTAATGTCACAAAGAGCCAAGGGAGCATAAAACATCTAGGCAACAGTCATGGGTCAGAAAATGGAAAAAAAAAAAATTTAAATTGAATAAATTATCTAACCATAATAATTGGGTATAATGTCTTTTGACTTTAGTAAGCATTTTACTTCATTTGATGCCTCTTAGCTAAGTAATGGAGTGTATGTCATTTTATGGGTACTTATACATTAAAATGTACAAATACAAGATGGAGCTGTTTTTTATCTGCATTCTAGCTGGGGAGACGGATCCATATTCAACAGTACTCAGAATAACATATATAGGTGTGTACAAATGTTCAGGGACAATACAAGACTAATATGAGGGGACACTGTAACAATCAGTGTTTTCTTTATAGGATTAAAATCTTCTTTATAAGATTTCATGAACACAAATCTTTCACATGCTTCAAGAATAGGAGGAAGGTATCTTTTGTTCATTTGAATTTAGAAATATTAAAACAGATGTGGGTAAAAAATTTTTCTTTTTATGAGAAAAAAATGCTATGTTTGGAGTGACCAAGTCTTCTTAATTAGCCTAGTTTTACTGTTTTTTTTTCCTGGTTTAATATTAAAAGTTCTCTGTTCTTCACAACTATTCAGTCTCAGGCAAACCAGAACCATTGGTCACCTCATGTGTGCCGGTCACTATGCTAGCCGGTCACTATGCTAGGCCCATATATAGTTATCTTAGGATAATATCTTTGATAAAATAAGAACAAAGACTCAGATACAAAAAAGGAAGCTTCATAGGGAATGCAAATTCTTTTGCATCAGAGAAAATGACTTGAAAAGTGAATATGTAGAAATGTTAGGTCAGGAAATGCTAATGAAAGTAAATCCCAGTAATCCTGATGAAGAGTGAAATTCAGGAGTAAACGAGAAGATATTAATGAGCTATTCATTATACAATAAAACGATGAGGGATAGCAATATTCTACAAAATTACAGTGAAGTATATCAAGTACTGAATAACTGGTGGTTTTAAGAACATTGAAATACTAAACCATTATAGAACATTTGAGATGATGTAATACTTATACAAAACAAAAGTGCAGTGCCACGCAGGTTTGATTTTCTTTAATTACAAAATTATATTTAGTCCATAGAATTTGAAATGCAATGTCAGTTTTACATTTGTCTCTTTAGTTATAGCTTAAAATAGATAGATAACAAGATTTTTTAATAGCAGTACCTTTGAATAAAATAACAAATGTGTTTTATGGTTCATTAACCATGCTAATGCATACATATTTTGCTAGTCAATTTGAATAACAAATTAAAGCTCCCTGCGTATTTTCAGTAGGGTTTACTGATTTAAGTTATTTTTAAGAAATCAAAGCAAGTTTTGATTACAATATCCAATCCTACTACAAATGCATCTTTAGTCTCAGCACCTTTATGCAGCATATTTTGCTTAGAATTTTTCTCAAGTATTTTCCTGGTTATGGCAGTTTTTTTTTTTTTTTTAATTTCTAAAGTTCCATGTTGATCAAGATGATTTATACCAATCTTATGACAATTATGTACCAATAAAATATGTTGCAAATCTGCAAAGTGATTTTTCCTTTTTATTATCTTAATTATTACTTCAAACTTTCAATTTTTCCTCTGATATCAATGATTGCCTACCTAATTTTTGTTTTAATTTGCTCTGTTTTCATTTAGTTCTACTACTAATGAAAGAAAAATAAATTGATAAAGCAATCAATAATTCAGAAAATCAAATAAACCAAAGCATGATCCAAAGGAAAAACTTCTAAGCACTACTTAAAGTAACTTTTAGGAAGAGGCTAACAAATAAGTGTGAAGACCTCCTTCACTTTACCCATGTACATTCATCTACAGGCAGTTCTGGAATTCTATTGTGGTCTAACATCAGGCAGAAAGTGGAAGACAACCATATTCTGGAAAGAAGTCAATTTATCTAGAAGAATGTAAACTAATAATGGAATTACCTTGACAAGAAGGGAACATGAAATTCAACTTTCTCCTTTACACTTGCATAGAGGGCTCATGTCATTACTTCTTTAAACTTCCCTAGCAATGTCCAACTTCTAGCTCAACTGTCACTGAATTTCATTCCCACATAATTTAAAAGCAATGCCACCCATGGCACTGAGACAGTAGCGACTGCAGTGTCACTGGCCCTGCTCCTCTGTCTCCTTCACTTCTCAAGGGTGCATCCTGATGGATTATTAAGTTACAATTGAATAAACAATATCACAAGTGTTGTTCAGTGGCTTGGTTAACAATAAAATGAACCAGAAAACTAACCACATGATACTACAAACAATGAGATAGGTGTGCGTATTAGCTGAATAAAAGTCATTCTCCTTCCAGTTTTATCATTTTGACCTATAATATAATAATTATTGGGTATGAATTTAAATATTTATCAGATATGATATGCATTATAATTAAAGTGATATCCTCTATATATTTCTATATTTTTAAATATTTCTATAGATTCTTGAATATGTATCTTTAAACATATATTTTTCTATTTATTTTTGGCATCAAATAGTTTCCATTTTAATATATTGTAAAAAAAAAACTTATTTCACAAAATTAAACGGGCATTTAATAATAGATTTTCTATAAATTTAGGCCTGAAATAAGGAGTAAGATCATAGTGAGTTTAAATTTTTTTTTAAGTATTTTGGACTTGGAGAATTATTTCCTATTTCCTTTACTTCATTCCTAATATTTACTTATTTCCCAGAGCATCCTTTTATATTTATTTACAGATATCCTTAGGAAAGTACTATAATATGGGAAGATGTCCATGCATTGTAGCTCTCACTATTAAACTGAGAAAGTAAAGATTATTTATGTATACAAGGAATCACATTTAATGAGTTTTTGTAACAATAAACTAAGGCCATTAAATAAAGAAACACATGCACCTGCAGAAAATAAACTTTGTGATAGATGATAACAATATATAAACAGGGACATATCTGTAGTTTACAATATTAAAGAAAAGAAAAATAATAGAGGATTACTTTAGGGAATTGAGTTATGTGTTGATATTATGATAGTGGGAAAACCAAGAGAAACAAAAAAATAAATAAATAAATTTGCCCTGGAATTTTATATTAAAGGCACAAGATAATAAAATTCAATACTATTAAGAGACATGTTTCCACAGAGCATTTACCAAACAGCATGTATTAGATTTTAAATGATATTTTTCTAGTATGTGTATTATAAAACTTGTCATGCCATGGAGAAAGAAGTTTTTATTTTAATTAGAAATTAAATAGTAAATGGTATAATGTAGAATGTCCCATTTTTCCAGAAACATCTTTTTGTTTAATACTCTTGTAAACCCTAGTAAGATTTAGTTTTGTCATGATTTGCTCAAACCTTTTCATCAATGGGAATTCATATGGCATAACATCTAAATAAGCTATTTGTTTACATATAAAAACTTTTACAGTTTCCTAACAATATAAATTCCATAAATGAAATGATCAAAATATCATTGTTATTTTATCCTCACCTTTTTCTACAACAAAAAATAGAGAAACAAAATAGGAAACAAAAAATAGAGCATTTTAATTCATATGAAAAATAATTGTTTTGTAGAAAATGAATGTGATCATCAGTATCTTGCCTTGAGTGTTAATTCCTTCTTTATTTACTATAAAAATACTGAAAATCAAGTAATAGGGCAAGTGATCATTAATATTATTCATCAAATACTTTTGGTTCCCTGCCTTCCTGACACAGGGTAGATTTGCACTTTCCAATACTCAGTGAAGTAAGAGCCATGTGACAAGTTCTGGCAAATGATTTGAGAGCCAAATATTTTAATTTGCTGGTGAAAGATATTCTAGCTATACTGTACATTAAGTTAGCCACTAGCTACATGTTATGGGTTGAATTGATCCCCCTCAAAATTCTTATGATGAAGTCCTACTGAAGTTAGAATGTGACCTTATTTGAAGACAAGTTCCTTGCAGAAGTATTCAAGATAAAGTGAAGTCATTAGGGTGAGCCTTAATTCAATATAACTGAAGGGCACAAAGTTATATGGGGATTGGGCACAAAGACACAGACAGAGAGAAGACAAGTGAAAAGACATAGAGAGAACATAATCATCTACGAACTTAGGAGAGAGGCCTTTCCTCAAAACCATCAAAAGGAATAAAGCCTGCTAACATTTCTATTCAGGACTTCTGGCTCCAGAACTGTGAGACAAATCTCTGTTGTTTAAGCCACACAGTCTGTGGTACTTTGTTTCAAAGTCCTAGAGAATTCATACACCACAGTTACCACGTTAATGGATTTAAAGACTCAGTATTGTTAAGGTGTTCCTTCTCTCCAAATTGATCTATAGATTCAATACAATTCAATCAGAATCAGAGCTGTTTTTTTAGAAGTTGACAAGTTCATGGTAAAATTTACACAGAAATACAAAGGATCTAGAATAGCCAAAAGAACTTTTAAAATAATAACAATATTGAATCAATATCACTACCAAAATACATAACATGTCTTTAAGCTCAATAAGAAAAAAATAGTGAAAACTCATCAAAAATTTCATTTACCACTTTACCACAGCAGATTTGATTGTAAGTGAAAGGGTTGCGCATGAAAAGTGCTCAATATCATTAACAATCGTGACAATGCAAATTAAAGCCCAATGAGAGACCACTTCACATCTCTTAGAATGGGTAAAATTAAAGGCAGACCAAACCATGTGTTGGCAACAATGTTGAGCAACTGGAACTCTAAAAAAATGCCAATAGGAATTAAAAAAATGATACGGCCACTTGGAAAACAATTTGGAAGTTTCTTAAAAGTTAACATACACCTACCATATTTCTCCTACCACTGAGAAATGATATCAAATGTCTATACAAAGACTTAGACACAGATGTTCATTGCAGATTCATTTCTAGTATTCCCAAACTGAAAACAACTCAAATGTCCATCAATAGGTGAATGGATAAAAATCTCATAGTGCATCAATACAATGAAATACATCTCAACAATAAAAAGAAATGAACTATTGCTACAGGTAGCATTTACAAATCTCAAAATAATTATGCTGAGTGTAGGAAGCCTTTTAGGAAAAAAAAAAGGTTACATACTGAATGATTCCTTGTATATAAAATTTTTGAAAATGTAAATTAATCTATAGTGACAGGAAGATCAGTGGTTACTTGGGAGGAGGGAGAGGGTACAGGAAAGGCAGGAAAGAAAGATTACAAACTGGCTAACAAAAATGTAGCTCTGGGCCCTTCGCTGAACTGTAGCATCAGGGACTTCAGCGATAGCACAGTGAGGCACACTCATAAAAACATGTGCACACCACATACATACATACACATATGTGTATGAGTCAGAGGTTTACACACGTCTAGGTATGTGCTAAAGTTTAGAGATCGGTGATGACAACAAAAGTTTTCATGTTTTATCAAACAAAATCTATAGAGTAGTTTGGTCCCTTATTCTGGAAGGCTCTTGTCTTAGCCCATTCAGGCTGCTATAAAAAGATAACATAGACTGGGTGGCTTATAAACAACAGAAATTTACTTCTCACAGTTCTGTAGGCTGGAAAGTCTAAGATCAAGACACCAGCAGATTCAGTATCTGGTGAGACTCCACTTCTTGATTTATAGATGGTTATTTTTTTGCTGTGTTCTCACATGGCAGAAGAGATAAGAAAACTATATAGGGTCTTTTATATAAGGGCACTAATCCTATTCACGAAGGCTCTGTCTTTATGACCTGATGGCCTCCTCAAGGCTCCACCTCCTAATACCATCACATTGGGGATTAGCTTTCAACATATGATTCTTGGAAGGACATGAACTTTCAGTCAACAGCAGCTCTCAATGATTCTTTAGACTACTTATTTTTTTTTAATTATTGAGATGTGTTTTGCATAGATTATAATGTACACAAATTAAATGTACAGTTTGGTGGATATTGAAAAATATATATGTATACCAATTTAACCATCCCTCATTAATATATAAAATATTTTCATAACTGCTAAAAGATTCTCAGGCTCCTTTGTCATTAGTACTCCTTCCCTTGAGAGAGGGACTGCACTTTTATTCTACAGATTAATCTTGGTGGTTTAAATTTTGTATGAATAGAACCATGTAATATATATATTCTTTTGGGTTTGGCTTCTTTTGTTCAACCTAATATTTTTGAGATTCACCTGTGCTATTACAAGAAACAGTAATTTATATTTATTTTATTGCCGAGAAGTATTCCTTTGTATAAATGTTATAATTCATTTTTAAATCCTCCTACTAATGTACATTTTGTTTCTAATTTGGGGCTATTATGAATTAATCCACTGTGAATATTCATACATAAGCTTTTTTGTGGACATATGCTTTCATTTCTTTTGAGTGAACACATAGAAGCAGAATTGCTGGGCCAATATGTTTTTATTAAACTAGAGGTGAATTCTATTGCTTAGAATCACAAATCCTTATTAATACAGAATATTGATTAGATTATTCCAACATTTAAGCATGAAATGTTACTCAATTATCTTGGATACAATTTTTAAAGTAGTGCAAGATTTTAAAAGTTGAATACTACTATGAGTCTGTAATGGTATCAAACTTTAAATTTCAAAATAATTTAAGTCATCACTATGAATTACTTTAATTATGATAAATATATGAATAAGAACTTTCACTTTATTGTAATAGCATAATGGTAGTATAAAATATTGCTTTTGATTCAGTTTAGCTTCATATAACAACTTTTATAAGTCAGTGTTCAACCTAGGATAAACATTAAAACTTAAGCCTGAGCAAAATAGTGGAATATATAGGAAGGATATAGTGATGACTCAAAGAGTAAAAGGGGAATGTATACAAGACCTTCTGAGAGACTTGAATAGGAAACTGAGAAGCCATCAAAAATTAAGGTTGTGCTCACTCCTCCTTGATGTATGACCTCTTTGCATGTCTAAATCTAATTCTCCTCTCTTTCCAAACAATCTTCTTCAAACAATCCATCTGCTTGTACACAGTTCATCGTAGCTACTTTAAAATGTTTGCTTCTGCATTCAAATTTATGCGACCTCATATATCCAATCATCAAAGAAAAAAAGGAGTCTTTCATTGCAGCAATTTCAAATGAGAGAGAGACAGAGACAGAGACAGAAACAGAGAGAGAGAGGAAGAATCTGACTGTTTTTCCTTGGGTCAAATGTGCACTGCTAGTCCAATTAGCTATGACATGAGACTCAGAATCAGGTGGCACTTAGGCCTGGCCCTGCGAAAATCAGAGGTGAAGGTGCTCTATACAGAGTATGATGGCAGGGAGGAAATGACTGGCTGAGGATGCGCTCCAATATATATCTTTGCAACTATTATTCAGTTCAGTCAAAATCTGATTTAAAGTTACCAAATTCTATTTATTCAGTAAATTAGTTCCAAGTTGGTGTTTTGATCATAGGCTCCTTGGAGGAAGCGAATACTGTATTACATTTTGCCTTTGTGTCTTCTATTGTGCTCACTCAATGCTAACAACAGAGTAGGCATTCAAACACACACACACACACACACACACACACACACACACACATCATGTTCCTTCGTTATAAATGTCTCTCTTCGTCTTGCATTCAAGGCAGAAAGAAACATGAAGATATATATGACATGGCCTTATAGATTCATGATTCTTTTTTACATCGTTGGCCTAAAAAATTAATCAATGAATTCATATTGTACTTGAAAAGTTTCTCTGGCTTTAACTCAATATTTTTAAAGTTATTGATTGCTTTTTTGTGGATATAAGAACTACGTTTACATAAACTTTATCTTCCCTCCAGAAATATTGTGAGGAATATTTATCACACTTCAATCTGCATTTCTCTTTTTCTGATAGTATCAAAAATGATCCCAGTTATACAGTTTGCTCTGGAGAATAGCATGAGTATTTTGGTCAATTGGAAGGGATCATATTCATTTAAAAAATAAAAAGACTATCTAAAGCTTTTGTGTTCAAAGGTTGTGCGTAACATTAGAAAGCATACTGAGGTCCTGCCTTCCTGGGTTTCACAATCTAACTATGGGGATAATACAAAGAGAGTATTTTAAAAAGTTGTAAGATGGTAAATAATAAAGTACAAAAGATCACAAAGAAAAATATTATTCACTGGTAAAGCAGTAATACAGTCAGTGGTGGGAAAATTTCAAAGGAGAAAAATGTCATTCGAAATGTCTTTATTGTTATTCTTCAAGGAGCTGGTAAGAACTGTGCTGGAATATTTTTGGTATTTGACAGAGAGGAGTGAGCATTCAGGGAATAAAAAAAATTAGGACAGAAATGGAAGTGAGAAGAACACTTTTCCAAGGATAATAAAGAGAATAGTCTGAAAGGCGTCAAGGGAAAAGGAATGAGTTATGATAACGTGAATTTAGAATGTCAAGGTATGGAAGCTGGAGTTAGCCCTAACTAAAAATTCTAGATTTTATCATTTTATATAGTACATTTAAAAAGGAATAGATTATTAAAGTGTTTTTATCACAACTTTATTGTAGTTATCTTTTTAAAACATTATTTATAGAAATGTTAACTTCAGCTCAACTCAAATCAAAATTATTCTTGCTATCAGTAGTGTTACTAATTTAGCATTGTCCAGTACCTGATTATTACAGGTCAAGTAATTTCTGTGCAGCACTGAAATTCTCACAATCCTCTACGTTCATAAAATCCAAAATGCTCAAAACCCTGGTGCTGTTTGCTGCCTAGATCCAGACTAACTCCACTCCTAGGAAAGTTTGCTATTCTCCATTCTCACCATCATTAAAAGCATCTTTGCCTTTTTTTCTTACTTTAGTTAGTTCTCATAAACCTTAAAAACATAGTTCAATCTAAAAGCCCTTTAGACAACTAAATGTACTATTTAACTTGCAGGGGGAAATGACAAATAAAAACCTTCATATTTTAACATTTTTTTTAATAATTAATGGATGACAGACATGACCTTTTACTACCCAAAATGCCATATTTTAATATTCCACAACTTTGTTTAAAATGCAGCTGGTTGATGATAGATATACAGCGCCATCCAAAGATTCAGTTTATTCTTTTGGAGTTGAAATGAATTTAAGCATTACTGTTTCATTGTGGTCCAAAAATAGAAGAATTTAAGAAATTAATAGAATAACTTTGATAAATGGGATAATTTAAACTGGGTCATACCCACAATTTTTAATACAACGGGAATCTCATTTTGAACTTAGCTTTATCTGTATACTGCTAGGATTTTAGGTATCTATGGATATGTGTGAAAATCTAATAGGACCAGCATAATAGAATTCTATTCATATGGAGGTAAGTATTCTTTTGACTCTACACCTATTAATGGGGTCTAGACATCCGGGATTGTGTGTCTGTAAATTAAAGGGATGGCCTGACAGAAGTCTATTGATATGGGCCACTAAAAGTCTCCTTGAAAGAAATTTCAATCTAGAAAAATTAGGAAGAAGTTTCCTAGCAAAATAACATTAATTCAGAAACAAATTCTTGTTGATAAGAGATTCAGATAGAGATTCTTTATAGTTTATGAATTCTGTTGCTTTAACTTGGCTTTGGTCTTGTCCCTCTATTCATGTGAGGGGCTGAGAGAAAAATTTCAGAAAAGCTATTTCTAAATCAATGAAATGTAACATTGCTTTAAAAGAGTTTAATCCAAAATGCTGGGCATCTTCCCCTGTTGCATCCTGCTGGCTCCACCCAGCTAACTACAGTTGTACTTTACAGAGCAGGATTAGGCCATGCTATCTGCTCATCAGAGCTCACAGGAGAAGCGCTGGTCACTTGAGGGCCAGCAGAGCAGCCCTGGCTGTCACCATGACTAGAGAAGTACCACTGGCCATTAGTCACGAATTGTGGACAAGAAAGCTAGCTTTTGAAATAGGCTTCTCAAAGTTTTTATTCCTCTTAAATATTTTGACATATACAACATGAGTACTTTTAAATAATCATGTCTTAAAACAGGGATTTCATTATAATCATTTCAATTTTTCCCCTTTCTGAAAAATTTCCCTTTCTAAAAAATTATAGAGTTATTATATTGGCCAACTGCATCTTAACAACTTTAGTAAGAGTATATCATAATGAAGAAGGCAAACGTCATAAATATTAATGACACCATAAGATATTTAACTTCCAAAATTAATTACTAGTATTTTGTTTGAAGAAATGAAATAAAGTAAATATTATTTTAATATATTTTATATCATGAAACATATGTCTTTTCCTCTGTAAATCAGAAGAAAATGGTCATAGACTTTTGCAAAACATAATTATTTCTATATAAATATCTTTAAGCAATCTATTTTGCATGCAGAAGCAGTAGGCTATTAAGCAGAATACTAATTATTGTTTCTAGCTAAAAATGTTCATACTTCTTTTTACTTTAGAAAACGATATTATAAAATTTGATTAAAATCTCTTGCTTTTGTTACACTTTAATCATGTCTACAATTCAATATCTGAGGGAAGCATATTTCAACATAAATGTGTATCTTTGCAAATTCTACCTATCTATTGCTGTCACACATTTTATCAGATAATATAGTAATATGATTACACCTTTTGAGTTTAAATCTTAAAATGTAAACTCTTATTTATTTAACTTATGAATATTATTCGTGATAGAGTTTTTAAAAGTTTGTTAAAACCTTTTGACTATATAATTTTTAAAATGAGAATAAGAAAATAACTGTTATCAGCAACTGGTATTTATCCTGAGCCACAGAATTTACCTATTTTGTGATTAGCCACCAGAAAACACATTTTAGTTTTTTTTTAAAGGAGGTTAATTTAGCACAAACCACACTACCTTTCTACGAGAAGCACAATGATTGATACAATTCTACACCACACTGCTGAGCAAATGAAAGTGTGTATTTTATATGATTACAAGAAATGAGACTCTGCTTGTTTACCACGAGTCCAGGAATGCTTAAGTACTTTTCTGAATAGGCTTGGCAAGCATGAATATCTGAGGAGAGCTTAAAGGAAACATTGAAGTAAAAGAAGATGCAAAACCAAATCTTTTCTGATGATTCAAAGACCTTTGCACCAGTTGAGAGTTTAGAGTGAGAAATATTTATTCTTTGAGATTCATGAGGGTTGGCCTGGACCAGAGCTATAGCAATAATAAAGTCATAGTCACCCAGCACCCATAGAAATCTGGATTAATGCTATAATCTGGGAGAAAATTAGCAGACAAAGTTAAAGTTTTCATATTCTTTTAAAAAACATATATTTCAGTCTTTATGGCTTACTTATAAGCTCCATGCAATGGTATCTGGAAAACAATTCTTTCAGGCACTGTTTTACTCAGTCTTTCAAAGTATTGAAAACATAAAACCCAAATAGCTTTACCTAGATGTGGAATATTTCTCTTCATTCTTGGTTGTAAAATGAAATAAAGCTAAAGGCAGCAAAGATTATCAATAAGAAATCATCAGTGAATTTAAATTTACTTAAATTTAAATTTATCATGCTACTTAAGTCACGCAGCTTATGTTTAGCAAAACATAAAACAATTGGCGACGGTTACTGAAATTTGCATTTTTACGTTCTTTCATCAAAATTGATGCTTGAGGCTAAATTTTAAATACAATTTCAAAATCCTTCACCTTTTAGATAAGTGTCTGTGACTTCTAGAATTTTAATACTACTTTAGCACCCAATCAGATAATTCGTGGAGGGGCTGATAGAATGTAAAGGAAGGTTGTTAGACCAGCTACTCTCAGTAGGTACCTGAAGCAGTATTGTGATTATCCCTCTTATCTTTGGCTTGCTGATTTCCTCAAGTGAATTCATAACTATTTAAAACTATCACAGACTGAGGTAATTTTAGGCTATTATACCTTTCCTCCAAAAGTAATTTTTGTTCTGAATAAAGAATAAGAGAGTATTCTACTCTATGAGAGACTTTGTAAGGACTACAATATAAGGTTTCATTTTCGGAGGGATAATTCTAGTCATGGGGAGGGAATACCCTAAAATTAGATACACATTTATATCTCCAAATTCTTGTGATTTGCTACCTCTGTTCCCTGAATCTGCCTGTACCTCTGCTTAGAATGTATTCCCCTCTTCACCCTACCCTCAAACCAAATGGACTGCTAATATAACTACTCTCTGTTTCCTTTATTTTGGAAATTGTTTTTATCATTTAGCATTTTAACCATGAAAAAGAATATGTAATGCATATTTAAAATATAAAGAATAATAAAATAAAAACCTACGTACCTACTCCCCAGATTCAGCAATTGAGTACTTAAAATAACTTTGAAGCCTCTTTGTGCCCCTCCTTTATAATATCCATTTCTCTCCCATAAAAGGATTAATATGATTTAAATTTAGCATTACTCATTCTTATGTTTCTTATTGTTGATTTACTACATGTATATTTTCTCCAAAAAAAATATAGAATTAAGTTTTGCAGGTTTATAGACTTCATATAAATGATAACATACTTTATTTATTCTTCTAATATATGTTTTGTGATTTAGCCATGCTATTAAAGGGCTGATACCTTAATTTTCACCATTGTATATTATTCTTTTCAATGATTATAACATAGTGTATTTATTGATTTTCCTGGTGATAGTCATTTGGATCATTTCTAGCTTTTGTGCTATTAAATAAAAACTTCAGAGAACATTCATGACGAAGTGTCTTGGTATACAAGACAACAGTTTCTCTAGGATTTTGTAGAGGCAAAGAGTATATTTATTTTAACTCTACAAGAGAATGTCACATTGAAGTCTCAGAGTTTATGTGCAAAGTTACATAACCACTGGCAGTATGTAAGTGTTTCTCTTTGTCCACATCTTCATCACTGTGATTATCTTGGCAAGCTCCATAAAGATTCCTGTTAAGATCTAAATTAAAGATCTAAATTAAAGATCATTGAATATTTAATAAATTTAAAAACAGATGTCTTTATGATAGTGGATCTCTCTGTCCATATATATGATTTGTCTCTATTTATTTTGGTCTAATTTAATTTCTAAGCGTAACTTGATACTAAATGTCTAGCAACATTTTTAGGTTGTTTTATATATTGGTTTTGAAGGCAGTCACTTGGTGAATTGTCTGAATTATAATAATTTTTTTCTAAATTCTTGTGGTACCTTCTGTAGGCAATTATTTCATTCAGGACTAATATTGATTTTTTTAAAAATAGTTAAATATATTTTTAAATTAAATGTTTTTTTTCCTATTCAACAAATAAAATTTTGATTAGAAGTCATGACAATGGCCATTTGATTTCTTTCTAATGTTTTACCATTAATTTGATAATAATAATGTAATTATAGTAGCTATCATTTAATGTGTTAAGGATCCATTCATTTCTAGTTTACAAAGTATTTTAAAAATGAAGTGGTATTGAAGTTTTTCAAATGTTTATTATGCATCTATTAAGATAATATTGTAATGTTCCTCTTTAAATTGCTAATATGGGAAATTAGGTAAGTAAAATTTCCCAAAAATTGAAGCAGCATTTCTTTGTTCAAAAAAATCAAATGAGTATTTTTTTGCATCAATACCAATGACTAAGATTACCTCATCTGATCTAATTCTGATAATAAATTATATAAATCTTATAAAACAAAGTGTAGGGTTTGCTTCTTTCTTTCTGGAAAAGTTCGAAAGTAATAGAAATTATATGTTTTTAAGAATTATCTATTTATCAATAGTTTGGTGAACTACACTTTACAATCATTTAAAATTATTTGTTGGATTTTTTTAATGTATTTAAATTATTTAATTGGTTATGAATCTATTCAAGCTACCTTCAAGTCAGTTTTGGAAGTTATATTTTTCTTAGGGTTGATCATTTTTTCTGTTTAAAAAAACTTGAATAGTGTTGAAAGTTTTCTATTTTTTTCATAATCTCTCGTCTATAGTTTTTTCTTTTATTATTATATTTCTTTCTTTTTTCCTTTTTTTCTTATGAAAATTTATTTTATTTATTTATTTTATCTCCATTGAACTGAACAGGGTCAGTATCAAATAAGTATATGCTGATTAATTAATAAATCTTAAAACTGTAATGCAAACAATTTTAATTATAAAATTTGATCCAAAATTACTAAATGATAAAATATTAGAGACCACATAGCATATACTAAATGTCGTCATGTGAAGTTTACCCAAGATGGTAAGGATCTTCAAAAAACAAAAATCAAAAAAAAAAAAAAAAGAAAGAAGGAAAGAAAGAAAAGAAGAGAAAAAAAGAACTTTTAAAGTGAAATACATTAAAGAGAAAAAAATTTTAAATGATAATTTCTAGAGTTCATTCTGTTTTAAAATGACTTCCAGACTGACTTGAGTAAATTAAGCACAACTGGTTTTAATGAACTATGGCTCATCTACATGTTTCACCTTAATTGAGAACTCAGATATAGACAAATAATGGAGAGACACTAATTTGAGTATTGTGAACAAATAGAAGTATTTCCATTATTCGCCCCTCGTTGCACCTTGGGTCTGAAGGTAGTTTATGTTTATAAATTAAATTTTGCCAATTACTTAAACTCTATTACTTTTGTATTTGCAAAATGGAGGAAAATAACAGTAGAACCTACTTCATTATTTTTTGAGGGTATTTAGTTATCACGTGTACATCTTATAGAATGTCCTGCATATAATAAAAGCAGAAGAAGCATTAACTATTATTACTAATATTGTAATATTAGTAAGATATGATTCATTGCAGATCCAGTATGGTTCTTTCTGAATTATAGCAAAGATCTATTAACTGTTTCAAAAATTCCTACTGATGAACAATGAGAAGATAAAGTCTGAGGCTTCAGGGGACCATTCAAACAGATGAATATGAAGATAACTAATGAAAATATGGTCTATCTGTAGCCAGATTGCATACCTTACTAGTCATCCCACCCCACCCCCACATCTCTACTATCTAATTATGTAACAATTTAAGCTAATTTTAATCACTATCTAAACACTCATCTCACAAACTTTCCTGCTTCAGGGAAGAAAACTGTAATATTATCCTAAAAGAAAATTCCCAGCATCGTGTATCTGGAATAGTGTCTGTTATTTATTTACTGCATGAATAAAAGAATCAAGACAGTGGAAGTCAGACTAAATAGAAATCTTTTACTAAGTGGTTTTATCAAACAGAGTTTGCAGAGGAAGCTCCGCATTGTCAAATAATGCAAAGACTTGGGTACTGTTATCTTGAGTCTGATGTTAATAGGAATTCTTACTTGTTAATTTATAATCTTTATGCCCTTTTTTTTCTCCTTGACTTATTGCAATAAATAGGATCTCTGATAAATATTAAATAGAAATAGTAGAGTAGGCATCTGTTCCCAATCTTAAAGATTTCAGTGTTTTAATGTTAGGTATGATAGTAACTGCAGCTCTTTTTTTTGTTTGTTTGTTTTTAGATACCCTCTGTTATATTAAGAAAGTTTCCCTCTCTTCAATTCCTAATTTTCTGAGATTTATAAAAATCATGATTGCTTGTTGAATATTTTCAAATATTTTGTCTTCATCTATTGAGATGATCATTTAGTTTTATCTTTATTTCATTAAAATGGTAAAATTCATTGATTAATTTTTGAATATTAAACTAATTTACATTTCTAAGATAAAGCTAACATGGCCATGGGTGGCATAGTTTTTATATACTGTTGAATTCATTTTGTTAATGTCTTATTAATGACTTTTGTTTCTGTTTTCTTGAAGGATATTAGTATGTAGTTTACTTTTCTTATGTTTTCTGGTTTTGGTATCAAATAATATTGGTTTAATGAGTTACTGTTTCCTCTTTCTCTATTCTCTGGAAAAGTTTGCATAGAAATAGTATCTCTCCTTAAATGTTTGGTGTCATTAGGAGAGAAATTATACCTGAAACTTTCTCTATGAAACAGTTTTTAATTAAAAATGAAGTTTTTTAATATACTTCATGTTTTTATTTCTTTGTCAGTTTTAGTAATTCATGTGTTTAAAGGAATTTCTCCATTTCACTTAATTTGTCAAATGGTAGAGTCGTATTAAGCATCTTAACTTTGAAATAATCAATGACTTTTAATTCCAAGTCTTATAAGGTGACACTGAGTGTGATTTCCCAGTGACAAAATGTCTCCCTAACATGCGATTTTATGCAATATCTTCATTTTTCTTGGTAACCTCTATTTTTCTACCTTATCCATCTATCATATTTCTATGCATCTTTCAAGACTTTTCAAATTTTGCCTTTTTGTTAAAGATTCACTGGCCATACTTATGCCCCGCATTCCTAGTAATAGTGTCATCTCCCATTCGTGCCTCATTTCTTATTCGATTATTTCTTAAATATTTAGTGAATATTACATGCTAAGCACTATGCTTAATTGTGAGGATACAGTGAAATATCAAACAAGTTAGGTCCATTTCTTCATAAAACTTTAGCAACCACCAAATAAATTAGATAATAAGCAAGTAAACAACAGATTCCCTGCAGAGAAGAAATTTGTAGTGAGATTTGATGTATAAGTAATGTCAGATCTGAAAATATCCAGGTAAATGGACATTTAAGTAGAAGAACAATAGGTACAAAGGATGTAGTACAGGAGAGGTGTGGAGAAAGCTGTGGGGAGAATTTAAAACTGAGGTTGGAAAGTTAAGCAGGACATTGCTTGAGTAAGTTCTTAATATTATTTGCTAACTGAATATGTTTATTTATTTGAAGAATTGGGAGATAGTGTATTAGATAAGCTATATAAAAATTTCATTTGCTACATAAAACATAAAGTAAGACTGTGACATTAATAATAACAATGTGAAAACAGAAAGAAGTACAATTGTTAGGTTGGTGCCCATTTCAGCAAACTAATTTACAAACAGTCAATTATTTTACCAAAAGTATTCCCACACCATGACAGAAAAAAATTATTACAAGAAAATGTTTATTTTATTGAATTATCTCGTTTGGATGATTTGGTTTCAATCCTGCAGAACTACTAGACATATATATTCATTTGACTGTCTCTAAAAACATTGTTTCAAATTTGTAGAGGATTTGGGAATTAAAAATTGAATAATGAACACATAAAGAAATATAAAAAATCAGGATTCATATACCTTAGATAGACATGTTAAATAACAAAAGAGAGAGAGATCATAAACAAATAAGGCAACTCATAAATATCATTGTGGTACAATAAAACTGCATAGTATTGCATAATTTTGACAGTTTCCTTTCTACATTTATCTTCTTATTTTATAAGCACAATTGTTGACTAAAGCAAAATCTTCACCGAATGTTTAAACTGGTCTCTTATTTTCAACTAGATGCGTCTTAGAAATATATATGTCTTAATTCTCTAAAAGAATTCAAATAGTAAATAATTATATAACGTATCCTATACTTAACTTTACAATTGTACCTTTTGACCTCATAAAATCTGGGGGGAATCAATATGAAATTGAATACAATATCACATTTTTAAAATTATTATTATGTAAGTATGTTAATTTAGCTCAATTCAGGTGAATGTTTTCTAGTCAGAAACTGCATTTTGCTTATTTCTATGTACAACATGATTTCTGATAGGTTATCCTCGTAGATCTTCAACAATATATAGTTTTAATTTAAATGAACAAAACATTGGAGATATTACGATTTCTTGCCAATATTGATCTTTCTGTTCTGTCTCTAGGTAGGCAGACAGTTCTCCTTCTCGGCTTTCACTTAGCCAGGACCATAAGACTGGTTCTGCCCAATAGCGAGTGAGCATTTGTGACATGTGACTTCTTGGCTTGAGTATTTGATTCCAGAGCACATCTCTCTATTTTCTCATTTAATGCCAGAGCAACAGAGGTGGCATATTCCTGATGACATAGTAAAAGATGATATAGCTTCTGTTGAGCTAAGTCCCTAAAGGTTTATGTGGAGCAGAGTCCCATACAAACCTTCATGTGACACACAGTGGAACAAAACTTTTGTTTTTATTGTCTTAAGCCACAGAGACTTGAGATATATTTCATGGCAATAAAGCTAATGCTATAATAACACATTTATATCTTTCTTATTGAAGGGTAAAACACTAGCATTTGTATAAATCCTTATTGCCTTTTCTTACTGGGGAGTTATGCAAATGGGAAAAAATAAAGAGTCTTAATGAATCATATATAAATAACCATTCATTTGTTCCTCAAAGTATACATTTCTCTGTGTAGAATGGATATTAAAAAGTGATTTGTCTATAGCGGATACTAAAAAAAGCTTGAAGAGAAAGGGTTTGTACATAACAGATGCTCTATAAATTCTTTTTGATTAATAGAAACTTCATAGCACTGGGGTTTTACAAATGTCCTGAAGTCCATAAATACATGGATTTATAGCAATCCTGAACCAGATATGTATTGCCCTCATATATTTTTGTCCAGATTCAGACAGAGCCCTTAGGATTCTGCTAGAGATTTTGAAATCAATCTTTCCAAAGATGATAAAATAAACATATCACAACATGCTCCCTTTCAGCTTCTTATTTTACTTTAAATTGAACTGTAATGGATTTCCAGCTAGTTTGTATTACAGATCTTTCTCTACTTCAAATCGGGATGATACACCAGTGAACAAGTGATGAGAGAGGAGACTTTTGTACAAGTGTTCTTTTTATTATAATCTTACCACATGCTCACTTTTTTTGTTATAATATTTCTGTCTCTGTCATATTCCTTTTTAACCTCATAAGGCTATATCTTAAAACATTTGAGAAAAAATAAATAAAAATTGTAGAAACATAAGAAAAAATTGTTTTCCTGATATTTAAGCCTCCAGGTTCATTATTCAAACTAGACTACATTCCTATGAGCCACTTAAGTATTTTTAAAACTGCTTTAGCTTCTGTCTGCTTTTTTTTCTTTTTAAAAGCTATCATTTCTTGAGTGTATCCTCTCTGTAAATTCAAGACAGGGCAGTGTGACTTGCAAACTATTTCCTCTTACAGAAAACAAAGGACTTAGTACATATAACAAAACAAATAATTAGAACTTTTGGTTAGTTTTTAAGAATTTGTCATTGTATAGTGGTTTCATTCCACATTCTCAACTCTCCTTTATAAATATTTCTTGGTTTTCATATGCCTTCTTCCCACTTTTATCTTTTATTCTTGAAGGTAGAATTTATCACTCTGACTCTCAAGTCAGCAGGCTTTTTGCTCATCAAGGCTTCAATAGTTCTGAAGGTAAATTAGAAAAGAACAAGAAACTCATAAAAAGATATTTTATACATTAGGGAGAAAATCCAGATGGTGGTTCACATCATACTCCATTTTTGTTCCTCACAAGACAAACTACCTTAGGATACAGATTTCTAGTATTTACAGTATTTACTGTATTAGGGCACCTTACAATATCAAAAAGGTGTAGACACAATTGAAAATAATTGCACTTTTAATATCTGTTGAATAAGAAAGTGCTTAGTAATAGAAAGTGCCTTCTTAAAGCAACTAACAGAGATTTTTATGAGTAATTTAATTAATTGCATTAAAAGGGAATAACTATAGAGAAAAAATGAAGATGCTCAAAGGTTGATGATATAAAGATATTGTTTATATAGCATGTATATTTGCTACTAAATATTAAGTATTTGATCATAATAATTTTATGAATTTAAAATAATTTTTTTGCTTTTATATGCTTGATTTAAACTCTGTGTTTTCCAGCAAAAGAAAATTCTAATTGAAAAGACATTTTAAATAAACAAATCTGTAATGAATGCTAGCTATGAACCAAACACTATGTTTGAAGTCATGTATCTTGTATCGTAATTGTTTAATTTGAAAAACTGATCTATTTAAAGCTTTTCTCATTCTCTGCAATATTTCTGTATAGCATTTCCCATCAAATGCTGGCATGGGAATACATGTATCTGGTTTCTATTTACAATTCTATCACAAACCACTTATATCATTTTGGAAAAATCATTTGAAATTGATTCTCAATGATACTGTGACACAAAATCTAAAATTAGTTGTATATGGCAAGATATTGTCTTTCTATATCCAATCATAAACAATTGGTCACTTTTGTACAAGGAAAAAAAACACATAAGAAACAAAATTGACTGTATTGTGATAACACATAGCTAGATCTTGACCTTTGACCTATAAAGTAAACCTGAAAAAAAAAGTCATTTGGGATTTAAGTCATATTTCTTAAGCTGGAATACATTGTTTTCTTTTCTCTCTTTCTTTATTTTCTCTTTTCCTTTTTTTGGGGGGGGGTAATTTTTTATTGAATTCATTGGGTTGATATTGGTTAATAAAATTATATAGGTTTCAAGTGTACAATTCAATAATACATCATAAGGATATTGCATTGTGTTCACCACCCAGAATTTCCTTCTGTCACCATATATTTGACCCTTTTTACTGTTCTCTACTTCCCTCCACTCCTTTTTCCCTCTGGTAACCACTAAACTGTCGTCTGTGTTTATGAGTTTTTGTTTGTCTTGTCTGTTTGTTGCTTTCAGTTTTATATCCCACATATAAGTGAAACCATACAGTTCTGAACTTTTTCTGTCTGACTTATTTTGCTTAGCATGATAATCTCAAGATTCATCCATGTTGTCACAAATGGTAGTATTTCATCTTTTCTTATGGCTGAGTAATATTCCATCATATATATGTACAACATTTTCTTTACCTAGTCATCTATCGGAGAGCACTTCAGTTGTTTCCATATCTTGGCCACTGTGAATAATTCTGCAATGAACATCGAGGTGCATATATCTTAACAGATAAAGGATTTCAAACTTTTGGGGATAGATACCAAGAAGAGAGATTGCTGGGTCATCTGGTAATTTTATTCTTAATTTTTTGAGAAATCTCTATCCTGTTTTCCATAGTGGCTGTACCACTTTACAGTCCCACCAGCAGTGTATAAGGATTCCTTTTTCTTTACAACCTTTCCAATATTTGCTATTATCTGTCTTTTTGATAATAGCCATTCTAACAGGTGTGAGGTGGGATTTCATTGTGAATCTGATTTGCATTTTCCTAATAGCTAGTAATGTTGAATATCTTTTCATGTGTCTGTTGGCCATTTGTATGTCTTCTTGGGAGAAATATTTGTTCAAATTCTCTGCCCATTTTTTAATTGGATTTTTGCTTTTGTTGTTGAATTGTATGAGTTGTTTATATATTTTGGATATTATCCCTTATTGGAGACATTGTTTGCAAATATATTCCTCCATTCAGTTTGTTGTCTCTTAGTTTGTTGATGGTTTCTTTTGCTGTGCAGAAGCTTTTTAGTTTGATATAGTCCTATTCATTTTTTTTTCCTTTTACTTCCCTTGCTGTCAGAGCCGAACAGCTCATGTTGGCTCCTCCAAGTGTCAGTGGTATTGCTGACCAAGAAGGGAAGGTTCAACAGTGAGAGGCCCAGTTAGAAGAATGCACAAGAGGCAGGCATGAGGATGAAATGGTAGGCACCATCTTTACCATGTGGAGCACACTTCTGTTGGGAAGTGCAGTTCTATTGGAGCGGAGCAGTCTATTGCATGGAGCACGCAGTCTTGTGCGTACTTCTTCTGCTCCTTTTTCTTGTGCTCCCCTTCTGCTCTCTCCTTCTGTTCACAGGGGACCGCATGGCTCCTCACATAGGAGAATACAAAAGTGGCATTAAGCCACACATGCGTGATACAATAAGCTGAAGTATGTTTACATATTTTCTAAATCTGGGGTCCTATTCCTAGCTGCGGGCCTGGATTACAGCCAGTCCTTGGACCAGTCAGGCCTGGTACCCACACTTGCTTCTGAGGTTAAATTAATAAAATCACCTCTAAAACCAAGGTCTATGAGTTTAGTACCTAAGTTTTCTTTTATGCAACTTATTATTTCAGTTCTTATATTTAGGTCTTTGATCCATTTTGAGTTAATTTTGGTGTATGATGACAGATAACAATCTAGTATCATTCTTTGCATGGGGCTTTTCAATTTTTCCAGCACTATTTATTGAAGAGGATTTCTTTTTACCATTGTATATAGGACAAACCCTCAGCTAATATCATAATTAATCATAAAAAACTGAAAGCTTTTTTCTTAAAATCAGGAATAAGATAAGGATGTCCACTCTTACCATTTTTATTCAATATAATATTAAAAGTCCTAGCTAGAGCAATTAGATGAGAAAGAAATAAAAGGCATCCAAATTGGGAATAAAAGTCAAATTGTCACTTTCTGCCCATGACATGATTCTCTATATAGAAAACTCTAAAGACTCTACCAAAAAGCTATTAGAAACAATAAACAAATATAGTAAAGTTGCAAGATACAAAGTCAGTGTACAAAAATCCATTGCATTCCTATACACTAACAATGAAATTTCAGAAAAAGAAATGAAAAAAAAATTCTTTT
>NW_006439192.1:24497030-24503668 GCF_000325575.1 Pteropus alecto | reverse complement strand
ATATTTTTATAAAAATAATGAAATGAAAACTTACAGTAGTATAAGCAAGTTGAACTATATCTTAATTATAGTAGAAAGGCCTGAATATATAACAAATTACATATATTCTCACTTTATGAATAAGTTTATACATACATCCATAATACTATTTTAAAATATATTTTTAAAAATAATGAAATGAAAACTTACAGTAGTATAAGCAAGTTGAACTATATCTTAATTATAGTAGAAAGGCCTGAATATATAACAAATTACATATATTCTCACTTTATGAATAAGTTTATACATACATCCAGATAATACTATCAGCCAGGTGCTGTTGGTAACTGTTTGGAATATATTGGATCACTCCTAAGGAGGCCTTTTGAAATATATTACTCCATTAATTTTTAAAAATAACACAAAATTATTGAGCTAGCACTCAAAATATACAAATACTATACATAAATACAATATTTAGGATACTGAATAATAAATGAAAATCACGAATCTTTGAATTGGTACTGTACAAGTGTAAAATACTTATGTATATATGGATCAGCAAAATACATGGATTTAGCAAACCTGTGTTTTCATCTTGAATTTGATAAATGAACTCGTAATACTGGGCAAGTCAAATTTTATCACTTGAGAAATGAGAAAATGAGACAAAACTATCTTACAATTCTCTCTAAACTAAAATATCTGAATATTGTATAAACTCCATTTTTCCTTAAGTCACAAGTTAAAATAGTGTTTACTTGATAGATCGTAAAAAGGAAAGTATTAAATGTTGTAAAAATTAATGTTTTATATTCTTAACATTAGAAAATGCTTTCAAATGTTCAAATTATTTAATTACTAACCTAGCAGAATGCTAGCCAGTTTTTATAAAAACACATGTAATTATTTAAACAAATATTGGCTATCATATAGATTGAAGGAATAATGGTCTTTTAAATTCTTAAATCTGATAATCAAGCAAACAGCTCTCCAACTCTCTAATAACAGAAACAGTTTAAATAAATATCTGCTAAAATAACTACTAGTATGTTTTAATCAGTAATTTCTGCTTCTTGTCATCATTAGTATCAATTCAAAACTAATCATTTAAAATATGTTTATTCAGAAGGTGACTCCATAAAAGCAAAATTAACAATTCAACAAATAAAAATACAAAAATCAGGAACTTCCATAAATGCTTTATATCAGCTGACACTGGATATGCATCTTGTGTCAGATGCCGTTTTAAGTGCTTAATAGTTACTGGTTCCTTAAATAACTCACAACTCAAAGAGACAGGTGTTCTCATTGTATCATTTACACGGATAACAACACCAAGGCACAGAGAAGTTTAGAAATGTTCAAGCCCATCCAGCTAACAAGTAGTAGAGCCAGAATTCCAAGCCAGGAATTTCAGTTCCAAAGTCTATGCTTTTTACTGTTCTACATGCTCTCAACATGAGCATTTGGTTTGAGAAGCAACACATAGTCAGCTTGATTGAATCACAGGAAAATATAAAAAATAATTATCAGAATTAGAGTTTATGTGACATTGTGTGCCAGGTCAAGGAGTCTGGCTTTAACCGGAATTTTTCTAGCAGTTACAATACTAGCAGAGTTTCAAAACGCTTCATCTGGCAGTGGTACACACAGTGTGTTAGAGGAACATTGCCAGTTAGGAGGTTCCCACTATTGTGAACATGAACTGGTAGTGACTCAGAAGTAATAAGGCAGTGTAAGAAATGTGAGGAGACATAGTGATAACAAACGTAGACTAGGATGCTGCAACTGACTATGGTGGGAGGAAGAGTGGTAAGAAACAAATGTAATAAAATTTGACAGTTTTGTATTTGATGCACTTGGAAATGCATGATGCCATAAAAACAACAACAAAAAAGAAATGAGAAAGCATAATTGGTAGGGAATGGTAAAGAGTGAAATAATGAATTCGATTTTAGGTTTTTTAATGGACCCTAAAGGCTCGATTTAATATTAAGAAGTTCTGAAGATAAAATAAGTTTGAATCCTAATAGTCTCTTCTGGGCAGAGGGATTTAGTAAGAAAATATTACAAATATTTAAAATCTAAATTGCATATAAGTTTCTGAAATACCACCAAAAACTGTATATAGATTTTGTATCATAAAAGGATGAAATTATTTGTTCAAAGAAATAAAATTCATGCAAACCTGGATACCTTCCCAGAAAAGACATTTGCCATTTTAACATGCTGGAGAAAAATTTGAAATGAATTAACAAAAAACTACCTTGATACTTTATATTATATAAACTATTTCTCCATCTGTAGCCTTGTATCTCCCAATCTAAATAATTTGAAAGTACTTTAAAAATGCAGAGAAAAACTACCTAAGAGTATTTTATATATGTGTGTGTGTGTGTGTGTGTGTGTGCATGCATATATGCATATATGCATATGTGTATATGCATTTGTATATAAATGTTTAGGTGAGTATATGTAATATCTACTTTTTCATATATATACCATATATGAATGTAATATCATGTATTATCACACATACATATACATATCTACTTTTTCAATACCTGGTATGATTTTTCTGTGTTTTGTTGTTGTTGTTATTACTAAAATTCTAATATTTTTAAAATTTTGCATGCCTTTGATGTTATAACTTTTACATTAATATTTTTGTCTCCTTTTTATTTCTTTTATTAACAAAAATAAAATTTTTGTTAATTTTATTGTCCGCCCTCTCTTCCCCTCCTTAATTATCCCATTTTAATATATAGTGTTATCTTTTTTTAGTATGCATCTTTGTGTTTATAAATATGCTTAAGCTTTACTTCTTGATTTGTCAATTTAATAATGTTTTTACTTTAAGTTCATACCTAGGAGCCTTATAAAATGACTGGGCTTATTTTACAATAACACTTCTCTTTCTATTTTTTGTCAGTTGGACTATTTCAAAATTATTAGAATATATAGCACTTATATAACACTCTGTCATTTAATATCAGCCTTTGTTTTCTTTGTTCTCAATCTTTTATTAAAAATATTCAGTACTCACCACCAATCTGCCTCAGTCTACATGTTTTCCCCAATAATCTCTTGTTTAAATGAAACATATCCTCTAGTAGTAGAATTATCAGGAAGCTAATATTTCCTGGGTTGTATGTTCAAATTACTTCTCTATAGACTTTTGATTTGAAAGAAAGGCTAGTTAATTATAAAATTTTTGGCTCACAATGTCATTCCTTGAGTATAACTAAATATTATTGAACTATTTAATAACATTGAATGCTAACTTCTAAAATGTTTATGACAATCTCATTTTCTTTATTAATATGTGATGTAAGCCTGAGAATAAAAATATTTAATCAGTTGAAGTAAATTTTCTAATTTTCTTTTTTCAAAAAGTATACTCTGTTGAATGTTTTTTGAAATTCTCTGTCTAAAAAAATTATTCTAATATCTTAATTTGTCCATGTGTTTCAGGTTAATTCCAAGTGAGATTTTGATATTTCTAAATGTTTCTGGAAAACCAATACAAACAGCTTCCAGAGTCTAATAGCATTTGGAAACTTTTTTTCCAAGGGAAAAGGGACTAAGTTATAAGTTTGACCTATTAAGGATATTTTTAATATTAGTTTAAAAAGGAAATTATGAGTACAGCATGCTATTTATTCCAAATAATTATTTTTTAGCAGGTTGTACCAGAAATTAAAATATGCATACTTAATTTTTCAAAGACATGTTGATCAAAAATTTTTCCCTTCTCAATAGCACAGGACTATTAGATATTTTGAGCTTTTTTTTTTCTTACTGTAGTACCTGCCATAATTGTCCTGCTCATATTAACTTAGCACTTCCCTCTCACATTCTTTCAATGGCCAGCCCCTCCAACTCTGCCTGAGGACTTTCTCTGGGCTTCTCCAAGGCAGTCCAGACTGTTCAGGAATGGATGCATTCCAGGACCATCTCTTAAATATAAACTAATGGAAACCGGAAACTTTCCCAGATCTTTTACCTCTCTGCAATTTTAGTTGCACGGCTTCCCAGAATTACTCAACAGGTTTGAACTGTAGATATCCACAGTGATAACTTACTTGATAACACAACTTTATCAGCCCCTATACCTTCCCTTACTCACTTCTCTACTTCTTTACCATTGTTTTCTGATCTCACGTTCTAAATAAACTACTTAGACTCAAATAGTCATCTCAATGACTGTTTCGGGGGAATGCAAAGAGCTGGTACCAGAAGGGATCCTAGTAAATAGGCCCCTTGGGATAGAATTTTAGAATTAGTTTTAACTCATATGCCAGATGGCAACATGGACCCTGTTCCTAGGGGTGAATAAGAATGGTAGTAATGCTTGACTATGAAATAACCTGAGGCAAACTGGGATGGGGATCAATGAAAAAAAAAAAAAATGGATGGCTTATGTAACATATCAAGTATGAAAAACATGTATAAACTGATAAATATATAAGGATTATGAAATCAGCTCTGTTATTAATCGCCATTGAAAACTTTAAGGAAGAAAATGGCAATTATTAACTCAAGACATGGTATAAAAGCCAGAAGGCCTAAAGGGCCTGTCATTTCCAGCAGCAGGGAACAAATGATGCTAAAAATTGAGTTTAGGAAATGATTGTGCAAAAAAAAGTTCCAAAGAAAGCCAAATTAGCAGATTTAACAAAGCTCCAATGATAAAGTAAGGCTGTCAAATTGCCGCGAATCTGTATATATATTTTTATTGACTTCCTGATTATGTGTCACATGTTCTTTTCAAAAATTTTTATTGTACTTTTGGATACCATTATTTTGTATAAAATAACAATAGAAATGGTTGTGTTGTGATGTTAAAAACAAAATCTGCAAAAAAATACTTCCTCAAGGGCTAAGCTACTACAATTAGTAAGCGGAATTAATAAGATCTATAGTAGAACTAGTTCTGAAATTTGCTGCAATTTTTTTTCTTTATTGAAGTGTAATTGATATAACATTATATTAGCCAGTGATATAAAATAATGATTCAATTGCATACATTACAAAATGATCACCACAATAAGTCTAGTTATCATCCTTTACCATATTCACCATAAATATATATAATTTTTTTGTTGTGATGAGAACTTTTAAGATCTTGTCTCTTAGCAATTTTCAAACATGTGATACAGTGTTACTAACTATAGTCACCTTTTAAGCCATTTTTCCCACTCGCAGACCCACCTCTGGCAACCACCAATCTGTTCTCTGTATCTTTTGAGATTTTTTTCTTTCTTTCTTTCTTTTCTTTAGATTCCACATGTAAGTGGAATCATACAGTATTGTCTTTCTCTGTCTGACTTATTTTACTTAGTATGATGTCCTCAAGGTTAATTTACGTTGTTGCAAACATCCAACATCCATGTGGTATACACAGCCACAGTTAATATACTCCACAGTACTGAAAGTTTTTCCTTTAAGATCAGGAACAGATAAGAGAGCCCACTCTCATCAATTCTATTTACCTTAGTATTAGAAATCCCAGCCAGAGCAATTAGACAAAAAAAAAGGAAATAAAGGCATCCAAATTGGAAAGAAAGAAGTAAAACTGTCACTACTTAACGATGACGTAATATTATATATAGAAAATGTCAAAGACTCAACCAAAAAATGATTAGAACTAATAAATGAATTCAATAAAGTTATGAGATAGATTATCAATATATAAACATCTTTTGTGTTTTTGTATCCTAATAAAAAACAGAAAGAGAAATTAAGAAAATAATCTCATTTACAATTTCATCGAAAAGAATAAAATATCTAGGAATAAATTTAACCAAGGAGATGAAAGACCAATACACTCAAAACTATAAGAAACTGATGAAAAAAATTGAAGGCATAAATAAATGGAAAGATACTCCATACTCATGAATTGGAAGAAAAGTATTGTTAAAATGTCCATACTATCCAAGGTACCCCACAGATTCAATGCACTCTCTATCAAAATTCCAATGGCATTTTTCTCAGAAATAAAACTAACAATCCTAATTTGTATATAACCACAAAAGACCCTGAGGAACCAAAGCAGTCTTGAGCAAGAACAAAACTGGAGAAATCACACTCCCTAATTTGAAACTATATAACAAAGCTATAGTAATCAAAACATTATGATATTGGCATAAAAACAGACACATAGTCAACAGAACAGACTAGAGAGCCCAGAAATAAACCCACATATATATATATGGTCAATTAACATATGACAAAGGAGATAAGAATACGCAATGGAAAAAGGAAAATGCCTTTAATAAATGGTGCTGGGAGAAGTACGCAGCTACATACAAAAGAATGAAATGGAACCACTATCTTACACCATAAACAAAACATTAACTCAAAATGAGTTGAAGACTTGAACGTAAGTCCTGATAGTATAAAATTCCTCAAAGAAAACATAAGTAGCAAGCTCCTTGACATCAGTCTTGGCAATAATTTTTTAAGTCTGACACCGAAAGCAATGGCAACAAAAGCAAAAACTAACAAGTGAGGCATAAAAAATTGAAATCTAACAAAGAGCTTCCTAGATGCCAAACCATTATGGAATAATGTTCTCAAAAGGTACATAACATCTCTGGTCTCATGAGACTGCTTGTTAGAATTTTGTCCATGTGTATCTTTTTGGATTCATT
>NW_006439192.1:24471301-24497003 GCF_000325575.1 Pteropus alecto | reverse complement strand
CTACTTGCACAGATGAGTTTTTTTGCTTATTTTACTACTGAGAAAATATTAAGAAAAAGCAACAAAATCAAATACAGTTATAAAATTGATTTGTTTCAAAGTGGCAATATGCAAAATGATGACATGTTTTTTAGCAATATTTGAACTTGTGAACTGTGTAAAATATCCAGCTTCTAATAGGAGTTGGCTATTTCACAAAAAGCATGAATAAGTATACATATTAATGTATATTTATGTTTATCAATATAGATTTTTCTTTCACAGTAAAATAATGCTCTGATTTTATTTTATGCTTTACATGTGAATTTTATAAAGAATGAGCAGAACTGAGAAAAGCACTCTTCTGACTCAGCAAATTTCTGATCCCAAGAATCCTATTAGAAGAATTTTGCTGCAATTGTCCTTTTTAGTGCTGCAAAGGCTACAAAGTAGTTTTTACTCTCTTGACCAATCAGAAAACAAATTTCATTATCATGCAAGAAAAAACTATCTAAGCTTAATTCAAATCTGTTTAATTTGCAGGTAATTTTTGGTTAATTAGAATTTTTTTTTTTTTCAGTTTGCAACTCAGAGAATGAAGATTGAGAAAAGAATGTTTAAAAAAAAAAATTACTGCGTAAGACTAGGATTCCCAACTAATCTGTAGGTAATGTAAAAAATTTTTATATTTAGTTATGCAAACCTCATCTACATGTTTAATAAAAATTGTAACCACATATTTTGTGTTAACAGAACAGCTGGTCTTTGAACAATTGGTGAGATTTTCGTGAAAGGTTTGCTATCTGTGACAGCATGCTAACGATAGAAAAACTGAGGTGGGGGTGAGGTGGAGCAAGGTGGGAATTTCTAAAGGATCTGGTGTGTGGATGCCATGAAGCACCATGGTCTGGTGCTTTTGGTGAGAATCATGGTGAAATTGATCATTTGGAATTTGTAGGCATAGTCAAAATTGGATAATTAATATCTTAGCAAAGGTATAGAGTATTTCCAATTCAGAATATTCCGCAGGATTCCTCTGAAACTCAGCAAATTCACTCTGAATTGTATTATGGAGTGACTTATAATCTTATTTTAAATAGTAATTAAGGTTAGAAATTTTGATAGCTTCACCTGCTTGCCAAGTTTCTAAGTCAAAATTAGATCAAAATAAATATAAATGTACATCATAGAACTGACAAGAATATCACCTTGAAGTCCTACTGGTATAAAAAAGGAAATAGCCCTGCATTTAAATTCTTATGTGCCTCTTACTACTTGTTTGATTTAGACATATTACATAAACTGAGCTTCACCTCTCCTATCTGTCTCATGGAGTTCATTCAAGATTAGAGGCACAATATATAAAATACTGTCCCTGGCACGTAGTAGAAATAGAGTAGAGTTTAGCAAATCTTTCTCTAGTTAATTCACGGTGGCCTGATTTTTTGGATGAGGACCCTGAACTAAGAGGGCATTATTAAAAACTCTAATTGATCCATAATTGCAGATCGTCAATGGGATATAAACGTACAATATCAAGGAATTAGATTTTTGTTCATCTAATTGCTTTCTTCATTAAATTAATTTATGTTAATCACTACTCTAGATGTTTAAACATAATTACAACGTAGCCTCATTGTCTCTACATTTTAACTTAATACTATACTTTGTCTGTTTTTCAGACAGGTACTATAAAATTTGTTTTTAAATCATTAAAAATAGATTAGAGAATATATACCTACAAATTCAGCTTTGACATTTAAAGTTGCTTATTAAAAATCATTTTATTAAATATTTTACCCAAAGTAATAAAAGCAAATCACTTGTGAAGAAATAAATGAATTCAAACATTTTTTATGAGCACTAAAATACTGATAGTTTCCAAACATAAGGACTTTCTCTTTCAGCTGGAGATTATAGAACAGAAGGCAAATTAACATTTAAAATTATGATAAAAATGAAGAATATTCTATATTAATAAGAATGATAGTACATTTTAGAAATCCACTTTAAGGTAAAAATGAAATGATGTATATCTGGCCTAATGCCAAATAACAATACATTTAATACTTAAAAGTTTTTTGGTTTCTAACATTTGCCAGATATTGTACAACATTCTTTACGTATTACTCCAATTAGTTCTCATAGCAAACATACGAAATAAGTAGTCATAGTATTTTACAGATGTGAAGTTCACAATTTTAGAATTCTATGGATTTAGATTTGGGTCAATATATATTTTTATTGTGGTAAAATACACATAAAATATCCACCATTTTAACCATTTTTAAGTTTATGATTCAGTGGCATTAAGCACATCCACACTGTTGTATAACCATTACTACTATCCATCACCAGATTTTTTCAAACTTTTGTAGCTTTGTACTCTATAAATAATAACTTCTCATTCTACCTTTCCCTCAGCCCCTGATCACCACCATTCTACTTCCTGTTTCAAAGAATTTGACTGTACTAGGTCATATTTTATTTTACTTCATATAAGTAAAATAATACGATATTTGTCTTTTTGTGTCTGGCTTATTTCACTTAGTATAATGTCCTCAAGTTTCATCCATGTTATAACATATCAGAAGTTCTGTCCTTTTAAAAGTTGAACAGTATTCCATTGTATGTATGCACATTTTGTTTATCCATTCATCTGTCAATGGACATTTGGGTTGTTTCCACATTTTGGTTATTGTGAATAATGTTGCTCTGATTATTGGTGTACAAATACATGTTTGAGTCTGCTTTCAGTCCTTTTAGGTTTGTACTTAGAAGGTGAATTGCTGGATCACGTGGTAATTCTACATTTAAGTTTCTGAAGTACTACTGTACTGTCTTCCATAGCAGCAGTATCATTTTCTATTACCACCAGCAATCCACAAGAGTTCCAACTGAGCATAAAGTAAGACATATCTTAAGACATAATTTTGTTGGAGGAGGCCAGCACATTCCAGAGGTTAGCACTATCTGATAAAGAAGGCTCTTGACATTCAGGAGGTACAGGTTATGTCCAAAGCACTCCAGTCACGGAAAACATCATGTGCATAGGAATGGAAATACAGATATGTCAGGTTTGAGGAATGGCAAGTGGAGATGTCTAAATTGTGTCTGTAAATTTGGGACGTGTCCTGATAGTGTGCTGAACTTCTCAAACTGGGACTTGGAGGTAGGCAAAGATGTATCATGAGATTTTGAAATTAAATGTAAAATTTAAAAATTTATAAAAGTTTGTATGTGACTTCCTCTACTTCTGCCCGGTTACTTGAAGGATTCTTCCTTTAACGTTGCATATCGATAATAAATTATATGTGTCTTAATGTCAAATTGTACTTAGTGTCCTGTATATATTGTTCCTCCAGTATGATTTATCTTCTCATCTGTAAACTTCTTTAATTTGAAGAGTTTTTGTTTCGCTTATTTATGTGACAATATTTCTTTGTTCCATTTGGTAGATTTTCTACTTCAGGGATAAATATTTACTTTTTATGGCAAATACATTCTTTCTGTCCTCCATATCAAATAGCTTCTCAGTAATTGCTTTATTACATGTCTTCGACCTCCATCTATCTCAAGCATTTTTATCATGCTTATATTTCACTTTTTAGTAATGTCAAAAACCATTCCATTTTCAGAATTCTCAGTTATTTATCTAATCAATAATGATATGAACTGCAGTCTCAGTGTGTTCCTTAGTGCAAAATTTGTCTTCCCATAATCATCTCTAGTTTATTAGGTTACTATCAACTCCTATTTACATGAATTTGTATGTTTATTAAGTTCTTTTCTATTGTAAAGTCCTGGTTGGGGAATCACAACACTTTGTTACAGAGTTATGTTCTTCTGTACTGGCCACATTGTATTTTGTGTGTTCTCCCCACTCTCATCATCTTTGGTACTATTAATCATTATCTTACTCATGGTAGTAGCTCTAACAAGATTTTTTACTTTCTTCTTTCTTTTTGGAACTGCTATAAAAACCATCTTGGAGTGTATAAATTGATACCTATTGCCTTTTACCTTTCTTTCACATTTACTATCTCTTTCTCTTCCATTATGCTGTCTTCAAGAAAGTCTACCACCTAGTTCGTTTTCTTTTGATCTAATACCAGTCTGTTATTTAAGTTATCTTAATATATAATTTAAAGCTAATAGTTTTTACATACCTAAATTTAAAATGTTTTGCCATTAAGTTATATTCTTGGATGCACTAAGACATATTCTTGTTATATAATGAGAATGAGTCACTTGGTCTCCACTGAGATATTAAAAATACTTGTTTCAATGTCCATTGTTATCTCTATTTTTTCAATGAGGGTTTTCCCTGTTTGCTGAGTCCAGTTATAGGCTCTGGTGATGTTGGACTTTATCAGATGTTATGATTCTCAGTTTGCCCTGAGAAGGAAAGTTCCCTGTGTGTTTTGGGGTTATGAAGGCCCTTGGCCAGTGCCTTTGCTGTCCCATTCACTCTGTTCTTATGGTGAGCTCCTTTGTAGCCACTGATGATTAGAACTTTGCCTTCTCATCTGCTGCCTTCTAAGAGTAGCTATTCTTTAACTTCATTGTTGCAGGTTATATTTTTGCTCTTTTCTTTAATAGTTCTATTTTGCTTTCTTTCCTTTTTTTGTTTTCATTTTTTGAAGTCTACATATTTGCTTATGTAGACTTCAATTTCCTGAACAGTTTGTTTTTTTGAATCAAGTACTTTTGGTGTACATACACACACATATGCACAAATACATATACAAAAGGAGGGAGAATATTAATTAATTTACTCATTTCTCTTGTCTAACTACTTCCCAATATGTATTAATTGCAGGATTATCTTTTTAAAAAATTTCAGTTATAAGAAGACTATTTTTTAAACTATACTTTTCTGTTTAAATATAAATTTTTAACATTTCTATTCTTTTTTTGCAACTAGATTAACAGTAATAGCATAGATGTCTACATTACGCATATTTGGTTTGGGTGCTTATCGTCAGATATTGCATGCATATATTTGTATTCTTGCATTTTTAATTCTATTAAATTCTTCAGTTTGCTGGCCATCAAATACTTTTAAAAGAAGAATAATGCATATTTTTAATTCCCCATATAAGTGAGAATGTGTTCCTACTGTCTTTACCCAAGAAAAATAGCTTGGATATGTAGAAAAAGAATTTTTTTAATCTTTATTGTATATTATCTTTTCATTTAAAAAATTTTTAATTACAATTGGCAAACAAACTTAGTCTCAGGTGTACAACATAGTGATTAGACATTTATAAAACTTACAAAGTGATACTCCTGATAAGTCTAGTACTCACCTGGCACCATACATAGTTATTGCAATATTATTGACTATATTCTCTTATGCTGTGCTTTACATCCCTCTGACCACCTTGTAACCACCAATTTGTACTTCTTAATCCCTTTGCTTTTATCACCCAGGCCCCAACCCACCCTCCCATCTGGCAATCACCAGTTTGTTCTCTGTATCTGTGAGTCTGTTTTCATTTTCTTCATTTAATTTGTTCCTCAGACTTCACATATAAGTAAAATCATATAATATTTGTCTTTCTTTGCCTGACTTATTTCACTTAGCATAATACCCTCTGGATCCATCCATGTTGTCACAAGTAGCAAGATTCTTTTTTTTTTTTTTTTTATGGCTGAGTAATATCCTATTGTATGTATGTATCACATCTTCTTTATCCATTTGTCTATTGATGGACATTAATATCTTGGCCTATTGTAAATAATATTGCAATGAACACAGGGATGCGTATGTCTTTTTGAATTAGTATTTTAGATTTCTTTGGAAAAATACCCAGAATTATTTACTGAGTTATATGGTAGTTTTAGTTTTAATTTTTTGAGGAATAAAAATTTTTTACAACATTTTTTCTTTTAAAACTTTGCATATATTTTTCCATTGCCTTCTCACATTTAGAGTTGTTGATAAGTCTGTAACCAGCTTAATATTGTCTCATTTGTAGGTAAGTTCTTTCATCTTCCTTGTCTGTATTCTTACAGATTATTTCCTTACCCTTTTTCCTGGTCTTTCTCCCCCCCTCACACCACCACCACTAAGTAAAGTTTCATAATTTTTAATGCTTGGATATTGTTTCTGTTACATTTGCTCTGTATTCTTTCCACAATTATATTGAATCTCAATTTTCTATCATAATTATTTAAAATTAACTTTTCAATTGTTATTTTTTTTATGTTGCACCAATGAAAAATTTATCAAATACGTTTCCTTAATTATCAGCTCAGTTGTCTAAAATACAAGTTAAACTCTTTGTTGAAAAAAAAGATTAAATAATTAGAATTTCCAAACACAACCTGACTAGAAGATCATATGTACACGAAAAGTGCAAATGGTCTGCTTAGATGAAAGACTAGTGAAATAATGTGATTATTGCTTGATGGGAATACTGAATACTAAAGGTTAAAAATAAACTAAAACTTAAATTGTGGAATGAATACCTGTGTGTTTATTTGAATACTAATTCAGAAAGTTGCTATATCATTTTTTAAAATAAGCAAAATAAAATAATTACAGAAGAGTAAAGAGAATGTTGAATTAATAGAGTCATCTTACAACTGTGGTATTTACAAATCAAATTCGTCTTGAAATACACTGTTAAAAATTCTACTTCACATTCTGGGAATGAAATTGAGAACTTGAAAGAAGCCTCAGGGGAAGCATGGAATGCATAACAAAAAGAAAAGGAGAGAAAGAAAAGGCAGAAAAAAGAGAATGGATAATTAGAAAGACCCAACACAATCAAAGTAATTATTTTTGTAAATCTTTTAGAACACTGGAGTTAAGGCAAATATTAAACATTTAGTCAATTAATTTGTCTGTCAACATGGGAGGAGTAGGAGGGGATACATCATCATATGGACTTCTAATTTAAGATCCTGGAGTTCAATTATATTTCATTTGCTTTGGCTCATGCAAGTTGCGAGTTAATAAGGGCCATCAACATGAATAGTGTAAATTCGGAGCTTAAATATGGACTGAAATAATCTTATGAAGGATCTCGAATCATAACATTTTACTTAATTTTGTATGTTCTGAGGTATATAGAGTTTTTTGAGCAGAGACATGATTCAAATACAGCTGCAGGTTTGAAAAATTAAACTGACTGTTTTGATTTTGAGCAGAAGATGTGGGGAAACCAGAAAGAAATCTATGCCAAAATCCAAATGGGTATATTAACGAACTTGATTGGAATTTTAAAAATGCGTAATGTTTTAGGAGCAGTTATAAAGCGACTTTAACTAAACCTCAGAATAGAAAAAGATCAATACTAAGCAGACATCATATATTAGCAGTATGTAGTTATGGCTGACAGATTTACTCTACGTGTTTAGAAAACACACATGACAGGGAAAATGATAGGTGGCAACAGGGTTACATTTTTGCACGCTCTTGAAAACTCTCCCATCGGGCTGTTGATTCCTAAGTTAAAAGGTATCTATCTTCTCCCAAAATCACTTCACTTGTCATTAGAAAACAAGTTGTCTTCTTCCAGTCTCTTATTTTAGCACAATTTAGAATGGTTTTGCTGACAAAACTGAATACTATTTCTCTATTCAATTTTTAAAAAGCAATATGCACATTCAAGGTGGAAATCTCAATACATAAAATACATTTGGACTTTCTGAGCTCAAGATATTGATTGGTTAATAGAGAATTTGAGGACAGTGTTGGAAATATGAGAATAACTCTTAGACTTTGTCTCTCATATTTTCTCGGTCTATACCAAAGACAAATGTAAAGTGCTTGTTAACATAATGTTATTCTCAGGACTACATGCATCACCCATGAAAATAGGAGTACATACATGTCCTCATTCTCACAAACACACACACACACACACACACTTTTTCAAATTAAAAAATTAGATCAAGATGATAATGTCATTTATAGAATTTAGCAATTTTAACTAAGACTGCCCCCATGTTACATTCTCTAATTCAAGTTAAAACAGAAGTGAAGCAAGATTCAGTTATATGGTGTCTCAAGAAGGTTAATAAAGGAAATGAAAACAAAAAAATAAACAGGGTTTTTATTGTTATGCAATAAATACAACTTTAAATTTTTTTCATAGATTGTGTGAATCCACATCACTGGTAACAGCTAGCAAAATTTTTTTCATGGATTGTGTGAATCTACATCACTGGTGCACAGCTAGCAAACGCAGGGTTAAAAACACCTCTCAAAATTACTACAGGATTCTTTGCGCAGTAGTGCACACTGTGATGTGCTGCCCAGATGCACCAGCAAAGGCGGACTTGTTGCCCTAGTTGTTATGTAGGTTGTAGGTAGATATTGTCAGCTATTAGCTTTTTATATCAATGGAATTTAACAATACTTTGTGTCACAAAAAGGTAAAATACATAGGCTTTTGAAAATTTTCCAAATTAAAATAAAAATATTTGCAACCTGTTATTGGTTGAATTATATGCTAAAGTCCTCATTCTCAGTACCTCAGAATATGACCTTATTTGGAATAAGATCTTTACAAAGATAATAAAATTAAAATGAGGTAATTAGAGTGGGTCCTAATTCAATATGACCAGTGTCTTTGTAAAAAGCAGAAATTTAAAGAGAGACAGGCACACATGGAGGGAACACTATATGAAGAGACATAAGAAGAATACCATATGATGGCTAGAGTTATGCTGCCACAAGGCAAGGACCAGAAGGTGCTAGCAACAACTGGAAGACACAAGGAAGGATCCTCCCGCTATGGGTTTCAGAGGGAGCACAGCCCTATTGACATATTGATTTCAGACTACTAGACTCAAGAACGGAGACACAATAAATTTCCGTTGTTCTAATCCACTCTGTTTGTAGTGCTTTGTTATGACAGCTATAGGAAACTAATACAGAACCCATTTCTAAAGAAATTGATTTTGATGATATTTTCTCATTTTCTGATATTTTCTTGACCACGTATTGTTATATGACTTTATATTACTGTGTGTGTGTATATATATATATACATGAATCTATTTTATATGTTTATATGGAATTCTTTTCAAAAGCCACAGTTTCATGTCATATAGTCTATACGTCTATTATTACAAAAAGCATTATGTTAAGCTGAAGTATCCAACTTTACATAAAAATATGCCCTCGAAGCAACTTTGGTCTAAGGTCATTTTAAATAACTGCAAATTTCAGCCTGTGTTTAAGAAGCTTAACTCCAGCAGGATATTTGTTCCAGTTCTAAGCAACAACTTCCTTGCAGTTACTACAATTGGGTGATGCAGTTATAAAATAATGTTATAAAATATATCTCTTTTGCTCAAACACTGCTTTTATTTTTAGTTATACTGTCATAACTTTCTAACTAGGCATGCTAATGGCCCTGGTGTTAGGTTAAAGGATTTTGAGTGAAGAAATTAGAGTGATTTAAGTTTAAAAAAATTAAGTTTAGGAAATTTGTTCACAATTTTTAATAATAATAAGTAACTTTTAAAATACACTTATCAGAATTGTTTAGATGCTCAGTAATATATTGGGATGTCACATAGTGTTAGTTATTTCAAGTTTATCCTAAGGACATAACATCTTGCCTTTGCCATCACATCATAATCTAAAGAAAAATGAGGACTCCCAAAGGTCATAACATCAAGTTAGTAAATAAGACACACAGAAGAAGTTATCAGTGAACAAATACTGAGGTCTCTGTGAGCATATCTCCAATAACAAACTTTTCTGGCTGGAAATGCTGAAAGTACAGTAGGAACTGGTTATACCTCTGCACAAAAGGCTATCACTTGTCAGCAAGAGTAACCACAGTCATTATAAACAATCAAAACACTGCCCTTGCAGAAAATGGTCCTGTAATAGCCTGGGAAATGGACCTACTTTATCAGATTTTGATTTTTGCAGATTGTTCTGGGTTTAATCATTCAGTTTGGATGTCACAGTAGCATCAAGACATAGCTGATGTCCTCAAGATATCAGGCCATGCCCCCAAGTAACCATCTATCAGGAAGATACAGTCTATCCAAGTACAATGTGTCACTTTCAAACTCATTCGCCAGAATATTACCCAAACATATACTGTGTTTTCATTGTATTTTAACTACCATTGCATTATTTTATGTATTAATATAACAACTTGTTTAAAATTTCTTGTGTGCTGTAGACCTTAAAGCCAGACATACTCACCAAGTCTTGCTAAGGGTGCTCACTGCTGCCCAACACTGAAAATCAGCTGCATGACTCTATTTCAATTCTGTTGAAAGCGATTTCCTAGTACTCTTAAGATATCTAGAAGTTAATAACATTAATTAGTATATACTTTTAATTTTGACATTTTACTATAGCTTGTGTAAACTGCAAGAACAATATGTTACTTAGTGCAGCTTATGGGAGAAGAATGTATTGAAGACAAATTTAATCTTTTAACAATTTGCTTACAAAAGCAAATTATCAGTGACCTCTAGGAGAGGAAGAGAGATATACAGAGAGAGAGAAGGAGAGGGAGAAGGAAGAAGAGAGAGAAAGAAAGGGGGTGGGGAAAAGAGGCTATTAGAATTAGCACATTGAGAGTGGAAAAAAAGTGAAGTGATATGTAAATTAAGAAATTCTCAATAGAGTCAGAACAATGAACAAGTTCAGAAATCATATCTGTCTGGACATTCATTGTGTTTCTATATCCATTTTGATGCCTTCAAATTCCTTGAAATTATTTAAGGTGTTCAACATACTTTCATTAAGTAATGCTTGGCTATTCCTATTCTGGTTGTAAATTGTATATTATCAGTAATCCTATACTTACCAGTTCATGAAGGACCTGCTGCTATCAAATAGTACTTAAAATTAAACAATTTTTTATGTTCTCTATAAATCGGCAAAAGGATGATGAATTAGCCTATGCCTAAAATAGTCAGAAAAACATTGATGGGTAACGACCTTTGATCTAAATCTTAAATGAACTGATATTTTCTAGATAGACAGAATGGATAAACAAGAGAGGAAGTAAGGTGAAAAGTTACATAGATTGTTGTTAAAAGCATGCACTGTCTCAAGTAAGTAATTCATGATTTCCTATGTACCATATGTAAGTGACCTAATTAAGGTAAGTGACATTAATTTCCTAATACATTAAATAAGGGCTATAAAAAACCAACCTCATTAGGTTGTTGAAACACATAAATGACATAATGCATACAGACATAAAGCATGTAGGGTCTGACATACAGCAAGCACTCAATAAATGTTGTCTATTATTATTTTTATTGATATCATCCTCACATCAGAGAACCTTTTGATCAGGCATTTAATTCACTGTAGATTTATTTTTCAAGTGAAATTGGAACATCAAGAATGATAGGCATTAAAATAATAGAGCGCTGAGTTTAATAACATTTGGCACATTTCTGAAATATTATCTTTTTAGATAATCATTACTTACATTAAGTAATCATTATATTGCACACATCAATGAATAATTTTAGTTAATTATTTTAATTATTTTTACTTCTAGTCTATACAATTTTACCAGACATTAATCCTCTGTCATTTTCAGGAATTTTAGATAAGTTCAGTTTCCTCAATTTAGAGATTTTTATTTTTATTTTTGTTCTCTGCTATTTTCACCTAGACTTTTATATTGATTGTGTTTGTAACATCAAAATAAAATGTATTTCTCAATATTGAAGTTATAGTTACATACTAAAATATAATAGCCATGTCTTAAATCAGCTTTTCCAATTTTTCTCTTATTATAGTAATGATCTAGATTTTGTATTTATTTATTCTTGACCAGGCAGATTTGGATTTGTCACCTTGTTGAGTTGGCTTTATTCTTGTTACATCAATAGAAGAGATAGAAACAGAGCACGATGAACCAGACTTAATTATTTTTCTATCTGGCTTCAGTAATGACTCAATTACTCTCATCAAACAGCTCATGAAGACCTACTATCTATAAAATCCCATAGGCTGATGGAAGAATAATGCAACCTTATCTTAGCATTTTTTTTCTGTTTGGACCACTTTCCTAAACTGATTTTCTTTTTTCAGTAATAGGATTCAAAGTCTTCTAACATTACTACATAGACACAAAAATTTCTGTTAGATTTTGAGGTCAACACAGATATTTTTGACTCTCATCTTGTACAGAGGGAAAACAAGCTTATTCAAAAGATATCTGTGCAGCTGTAATTGAAATAATTTAAGTAGATTATAAATTTCTTGATATAGTAATTATTTCATTTATTTGTTATACATTTACATACCATTCAACTCTGTACTGGTACATGGTATCTGCTAAAGAAATACATTGAATTAAATAATAATATATCTTTGCTGACTGTTACTTAGAAAAAAATAGGCAATGAGAAAATTTGATCTTCTAAACAAGACTCATAGGTATAAGAGATTTTACCCAGTACCACACCCAATAGTAATTTTGAGGATACAAGTACCATGAAGCAGAGATGAAGCAAGTGGTATTACCCAATACAGCTCTCAAGGCGCTTCTCTGCAGCATCAAGACATAGCCGGGCTAAATTTCATTTAGCAAAGAAGTTCTCTTAAGGGTTGTCTATATCTTCACATATATGAAATAAGTAATTTCTGATGAAATATTATATTCATTTCCATGGATGCTGTAACAAATCACCACAAACTTAGTGGCTTAAAATGGCACAACCTTATTATCTTACAGTTCTGTAGGTTAGAAGTCCAAAGTGGGTCTCACTAAGCTAAAAATCAGGGTGTTCACATGGCTGCTTTCCTTTCTAGAGGCTCTAAAGAAAATTCCACTTCCTTGCTTTTTACAAGTTTTGGAAGTTAGTAGCATTTGTGACCTTCTTCCTCCAGCTTCAAACCCAGAAAGAGCGGGTTGAGTGCTTCTCACATTTGTATCACTCTCCCCTTTTCTGCCTCCCTCTTGCACTTTTAAGGATGCTTGTGATTACACTGGGTAACATAGATAAACCAGATTCATCTCCCTATTTTAAGGTCAGGTGATTAGGAACTTTAATGCCATCTGGAACCTTTATTCCCCATTGCCATGTAAGGTAACATTCAGAGGTTCCAGGAAATAGTACATGGGCATCTTTTGGGGGCATTATTCGGCCTATGCTCACCATCTCCATTTTATGCTCTCATACTGATAAAAACAGATGATATATGCAATAAATCCACAGATCCCAGGTTGTTTACCATAATTAAATCCAGATAGACCAAATACATTCTACTAAAATCATTTCAGAGTTAGTGCTTTTTCCATTAGCAAATACCATTAGCATGTTGCCAGGTGATTTCACCAGGTTGAATTTTTCTTTTTCTTTCCTGGGATAATCTCTTAGGGAGAGATTGCAGATCTTTTGCTAATCCCTACTATTTAAAATAATATATCATTTATTTTAAAGTCTTGATTTATTTAACTGCCTCTATATCAAACCAGATATACATTAACTTTTATAATATCTAAAACACTATATTAACATATATAATATACTAATATATAATATACCATAGCTATAAACTAATAGTTGAAAAATGAAAGTATGAACTTTTATGTGCAATTTACTTTTCCTCTTTATATTCAAGAATAAGTCAACAACCTTTAAGATGTATAAATTATATATGTATAATATATAATATATAGAGAGAGAGAAAATAATTTTTTAGAGTATTGACCACATGCTTCTGAATCTGACCCCTACTCAATGAGTAAAGAATTTAATGATTCAGTGCCACTTCTTTTGAGAATTATGTAGCTGATTCTATCTAAGGGCATATACCTTAAGGGAGTCTATTGCCAAATAGTACATGTGAGAGAGCATCATCATTTATAACTCTCATTCTATTCCAGGACAAAATTTAAACAATTTGAAACATAGAAACATTTCTTAATCTTAAATTTTAGTATCTCAATTTATTTTTGAAGTTAGAAAAAAAAAAATTTGAGACCAATTTTATTTAACCTTATTATTCAATGAATAATGTCATTCCTTCTCTAATCGTATTTTCAGAGATAATGAGTAAGCAACAATCACAAAGGTGGTTACAGTCAATTTGCATTTATAAAAAAATCATGTGGTCAAAAAGAAGCTGAACTCATTTATAATGATGAGTAAACCCATAACAATGATCATTTCTGAATTTTTACATTCTGTTATCCAATATTTGAGAAATAATAGTAATGACTGCCATATGTTTACTATGACAGGCTTTGAAAGGCATTACTTGCCTATACTTAGAGACCATTAAAATGATTATTTTAAACTAAGAAAACTGAAGCAGAGCAAAGTTAATTAATCTCCTCAAATTCATGTAGATTGTAAGTGCTGATGAAAGGATTTGAATTCATATGTGATGCTAGAGCTTATATTCTTTAACTTTTTTATTAGATTATACTGGGCATACAGTATTATATTAGTTTTGGTGTACAACATAGCGATTCAACATTTATATTCAATTAGCAATAGGCTTAGAGAGGAATTATTTTAATGACTTCATAATTCATCTAAATTTTTAGCTGAAACAGATATTTAGCAATACCTACAAATATGTCTGTATTATGTCTTAAAAAACACAACCAAATAAAAGTATGCTTCCTATAAAATCCTCCAATTTTATTTTAATAAAAATGTGCCAGACTTTAAAGATTACATTTACAAAGAATTTAAATGATAGAAATTTTTTCTAATTATGAAAGCAAATTGCATTTTGACACCATTTGAAAAAATAAAAATTATAAGTAAGATTATAGAAATCATTTTTTGAAGTTTTATATAGTCACAATATTTTGCACTGGAAAAGGAAAAATTGACTTATATAAATTTATTTTGATAAATTGGACCTCAGTTAAAAATGTCTTAAAAGGACCTAGCATTAATAATGACAAATCAACTTATATTATTTAAGCTGTATCGAATATTTTCATAACAATATAAATAATACAAAATAAAATTATAAAATTTTAAAATATTATAATATTTAAAAAACTAAAAATAACTTAATAAGAAGAATAAGCATACACATTGAAGATTATTTGCATAACTAGATATCTCCTGAAACTTCTAATGCATTAAGGAGCTAAATAACATTTAATACATTATCAAAGAAAAAGTTATTTCTAGAATGTATGGGTAAATGACTATGTTTCCAAATAATTTAAAAGTTGAATGTAATCTTTTAAATTTCAGAGTAAAAGTGATTCTTGATTATATAATTTACTAAAATTAAAATCAGAGTTATGTTTAGGCCAGGTGTCAGTAAGCAAAAATGGGTGACTTTATCTTTAGTAACTCCAGATGCCTCATCACTCTCCACTTTGATCTTTTTTTCCTCAATTCTTTAGTGCCCATCGACAAAGATTCACCAGTGTACCTTGATGTGGCCCTAGAGTACATTATAGTCAGTATCTACTCAACCTGGTCAATACCCATGACAAACTATTTATTAAATATTTTGAATATCACTATTTCAGTGTTCCTAGAAGCTTCTCTGATATCCATCTATGAAAGCTATTCACATAAAATATCACCGTGACATCTAAATAAAAGATAAGTTTTCATCTACTATGTCTCCCATGATGTTTGAATTTTAGTATAGGCCATGCCTCATTTAAGTCAAAGGAGACTCAATCTCTTTGGTTCATTTTTCCAAAAAGAGACTCCTAGTTAACTTTGGCTGGCTCTTGGTTTCTCTCCATGATCTCTGTTTACTCTACCCTGGAGAAAGAGGACTTACTCCTCTAATCAGTAGATTTAGGACAAGAAATCAGATATTCTAACTTCAGCCTTTCCTCTTCTCCATTTTATGGATCTACCACTCTGTTTGGTTCACTGTACTAGAAATTTGCATTGCGTCAATAAGCATTTGTTAAATGAACAACAAAGAATCTGCTGTGTCAATTCCACACCATGAGTCAAATATTAGCATGCCTATTTAGTCAAAGATCTAAATCCAGATACCATACAGTTTGTAGTACTCAAGTAAATTATTTTATGCCCATCTTTCCAACTCTAATAGACTTAGAATTCAGAGAGGGATGATGACTATTATTTGCTAGGTTCCCTGAATCCTGTCAAATAGAACTGAGAGAAAAATATAATTAGATAGAGTTCAGTTTAACATAATAGAATAGTATTTTGGTGGGGTTTGTTTGTTTGTTCGTTTGTTTGATAAAGACTCTTTAGAAATAAGGCGTGTTGCCTTGAGTGTACCCAACCTCGATGGGAGAATTTTAACAGAGAATAGATACTTAATTGATAGGATGTTACAGAAATGATCCCAGCACCAGATATAGAATTGATCTGGATATATCACTCAGTGTCTAGTCACAAAAGCAAAAATCATTTCAGGTATTTTAAATAGAGAAGGGTTTAATGACTACAAAATTGTTGGAAGAGAGAAAGAAGCAAAACCAAGAAAGAGAAATACTAGAGGAATAAAAGGGAGAAAGAAACATTACTTAAAAATCAAGGCTCTCTTTCTAACCTTCGGCTGAACACAGGAACCAGCCCTTCAGCTATTGTGGAGGTGCTGATTCTATAGCTGCTTTGACTACTGCTGAGAAAATCCAGAAACATGAATTTCACTGACATTGCTGAAATAACCATTGATAGATTTGTCAGTTAAGGTTGCTCCTGGAGCCTGCAGTCACCTCCCAATGTTGCCACCAGAGATATAATGGAAAAAAGAAAATAAAGAATGCTTCAGACCTCCTTCTTTCAATTTTCTGCCTTTGCTTCCACGAGGGAGCATGAGAAAATTACTTTGCATACTTCCAGCTGCCATAGAAAGGAGGTCAAAGAAGGGTTGGAATGAAGCTAAGAGTCAGCAGACAGGTAACTGGAACACCAGATAATGTATTTTTTAATAAAACTTTTTTAAAGTCTAAAAAAAGTTGTTACAAGATAAAGACTATTCACTGTTAATACCTCTAGCAATTACTATAGCAGGCAGCTAAAGAAATTTAGAATTAAATAATTTGCAGTTATCCATAATATCAAAAACACTAATATTGAGCTGCAGTTTTCAAAGTATACTTAATAAATGTTTACACTCTATATAGAGAGAACCGATTATGGAATTAAGAAATGCTAAACCTACCTACTATATTAATAAGCATAATTTAGACTAAAGAAAGATTTTGGTGGACAACTCTAGAAAGCCTTCAAGAGGAGATCAAATTTAATATGCACTTACAGGTGAGTTAGGATTTGGTTATTTTAGGTTATTAAGATAACATAAGCAAAGGAAACAGAGGCTAAATTGAGGTAATGTACAGATGAGGAACATGGAAGAAAGCGAAATGAAGTGAGGAAAATTGGTCTCACCACAAGGTTTGGACATTAGAGTGTGATCAGATTATAGGGAATCTAAAATTCTACTCAAGGACTTGGAAAACTACAGGGCAGTGAGGGAACATGATGCAAATAGGTTCTTTTGAAGTTGACTTTGTTAGAGAGATTGTACCCCACAGTCTGCCAACTAAGAATTACTGAAATTTTATTCTTCACTCTAATCTATAAGCAATGGTAGGTCAAAAATATAGTAAGAAGCATGTTTTGGGGAGTCTTCTAAATCTTGCTTTAGATGCCATTCTGAGTGGTATTTGCAGCAAGTTTCATTGCCCTTGATTTTTCCTGGCTTCTTTTTCCCAACAACACATATTGTCCTCTTCCCAATTCCATTACACTAGATAACTGATAAATACTTGTACGATATCAACAGTAGTAACATAGACCACTCTTGAAGTCAATACAGTATAGTCATTAAGACAATGGACACTGAAGCCCAACTACATCAATTCAAAACACAACTCCACACTACTACTTGTATGATCTTGGATATGTTATGTAAACTTCTCTTTGCTTCATCTGTAAAATGGAGTGATTTAGAATTTACTTTCCTAGATTGCTGGTAAGATCAAATTCATTGATAATATGTTAAGTACTTAAAACAGGGATGGGCAGATGCTGCATTCTATGTGTTAACTTTATTTTCTCCATTATCCCCAGCATATGATTTCTAACAGATGAATAAGTATTCCATTTTGATAGAGGCACCTTATCTTCTATGGCAGTTCATTTCATTTGGGACAACTAAATTTGTAAAATATTTTTTACATATTTATTCAGATTGGATACCGTGTGATTTCCAGCCATCATTCCTATTTCTGCTCTGGAAGCTACCTAAAATTAGTGTGCCACATTCACTCTTGCACATCGCAGCCTTTCCTGAATTGGGAGACAAATAGCTTCCCCCCTCTAAATGCTTCTATTTTTCACATTGTTAATATCACAATTCCTTTAACATTTCTATTATCATATATTTTTAGACCATTATGAAGCTAATTACTTGTCTTTGAATTTATTTTCATTTACCAATATCGTTCTCAAACATTCAGAAAACATTTGCATTTTCTTCCCCAAAGAAGTGCACACTGGGGATCTCTCAAATAGCCAGTGGGGCAGATAAAATTGGACAGAGGGACCTTCCACCACTCATCAGTAATTTGCTTCAGTAATATGCCTGTGTATGAAACTGGACCTGTCACCATCAAACTATTTCTTTAGAGGTAATTCTCAAGAAAATCTCCATTATTTGGACTAGTAAAGTTAATGGAGATGATCTCTGAAGAAAAGGAGAAAGATATCATATCAGCCATCCCCATTATCACCCACTGCTACCTTCTCTTAATTCACGTTCACCAAATTTTAAGCTATAAAGTTTAAAAATTAATCCTGCTATGAAATAATCAACATTCACAGAAGTTGAGCACTGCATAGGAACCACACATTAAAAATTATAATAATATGTGCTAATTTAGCATAATGCCTTGAAAGGGTCAAATAGTTTTAACATTTGGATTCTAAGTCAGCATTCCCAAAGGCTGAGATTATATCTGTTCTGAAGTAAATGTTTTGAAAAATAAAATTATGAAATTTCTAAAAGATAAACATTTTCCAATAGTTGAATTATGTCACTATATTTTATCAAATTATTACCTCAAAAGCATTTAGAAAAAAATATTAATAGTAAAACCAGTCTTCACTATGAAGAAGTCATCAGCTAATTTTGTATTCTTCTAAGAAAAAAAGATAATGGTAGGTGCAGTCAAACTTGTATGAGAGATTTTCTTGACCTGTGATCCTTGGAGAGTTCATCCTTTCAGGACTCAAAGTAAGTTGTCATGTGCACTACAAACCAAGAGTCAGGTTTATAGTAAACCTGCAGAGTCTACATAACAATTGATCCCTTTGACCAATCTTTTCTGCTAATTAAACAATGGAATTTTATGGCCCGTTTCTTGAATAATATATTTGAGCTTGTTTTATGTGTACCTGTCTTAAGTTGCTGATCTGATAAAACTGAAAGCTGGCTATATTTTCCTGTCGAATTTCTGGAGTTATACATTTTCCTAATAGGATTTGTTGATTTATTGCTAACAAAGATAAAACTTTGCACTTCAGCCTCTTTGGGTTTTGAAATTGCTACAATCTGAAAGCAAATTGTATGAGTTTGAAAAAAGTGCTTGAAGTACACTTAATTGAAGAATATTAATTGATAGAACTGAAACAAGCAAAAAAAATGACACATAGTCTTCCTCTTCAACTTTAGAATAAAGTTATTGGAAGTATAACTGTTTGAACAGAAAAATAGATCTTAGATCCTAACAATGATTTCTAAGTTTTCTCAGAGTATATTCACTTTTACAATTAACTTTCTATCAGAATATTATAATTAATGAAAATCGATTTATCAACATTTAATAATTATACTAATTGTGAAATATTATAACTAATTAATATTCAAACAAGAAATTTAAAAACCCTAAAGCCTACAGAAAATACTTATAAAAATCTTATTAAATACTTATAAATACTTATTAAAATCTCATAGCAGGCAATTGGAAATTCTTTACTGTTTGAATCTTTATAAGGAAGGAAAGATACCTTTACAGTTTCCTTCCAAAATTTTTTTTATAATTCTTAGCTTGACTAGAAAACAAAGATGGATGACTGATTTTCCATGTTAGGCTTTTATTACACAGTGGGCATTTCACATACGTTATTATCTTATTTAATAAAATGTTTGTTGTTTTGTGAAAATTTTCTATTGACTGTGATGTTTGATATACACATCCTTTTGGAAATGTAAATCTACCTTATCCAAAGTAAATAAAAACAAGACATTTTCATCATTTTCATGTTTGGAAAGCTCTAGGTGTGTCTGTGTTGTAGAACACACTTGTGATACTCTCATCCCAAAATTAGCACAACACCCAGCAAAGAGAATGATGGATCCCAAACACCAATTAATCTTTGCTGTCCAATTGATGAAAAAACTCTTCAATCAGTGTTCAGTCAGAGATATAAAAAAAAATCTTTAAAGTTATGTAAAATAAAACTTAATGTCTCTTTAAAAATAGTTTTAAAATTTGGCTATTCTCTAAAACTGGTATGAATTTACACTTACATCTCCCGAATGTATTTTTTAATTTCTTCCATACAAGTTATGCAATGTGACAACATCACTTCATCGTTTGGAATGTTAGAAATAAGCGAGTAGAAAGTAGAGCAGAAATACAAAACAAAACAAAAAAAAACCACTGGAGAAAGTAGCTTGGTCAAGGCAGCACAACAGAAAATGGATTAGACCTGTCCTGCTTTAGAGCTATGTTTGTCTAGAAACCCAAGCTGTTAACCATTTTGGGATCAGACCCTATTAGCACCAAAGTAGCTAAGTAAGTTACATAAAGAATGGAGGCTCTTATTATTATGAGGTGCCAGAACTTACTACTCCCAGGAGTCATTTTATCAGAGAAGAAATATACCAATAAATATCTTGATTTCTTCACTTCAAAGGGCAATTTCCAAAGAAAGTGGAGATACCAAGCCAAGTTTGACAAATCACTTTTCAAACTTGTGATTATTCAAAGTACATCTTGAGCTCTTGTTTTCCAAATTCTAATTAACATCCACAGGGAATCACTATTATTCAAGAAAAAAAAAAAAATGAAACCAGAAGATATTTTGGCGGGGCATAAGAGAAAGAAAGAAAAAAAAACAGATTTATTCAGCAGCAAACAGCTACCGATCCCACGATCTGTCTTTACAAGCCACACTCGTTCTAATAGAATTTCAGAACCAACATATTTAGCTTAAAGAGAGAGCAGATAATCTGGAGAATGTTTGTTAATGTTGAATAAGGAAATGGGTGTTTTTTATAAAGCCACAGGCACACCGAATACCAAAGCCATTTCACAAAAACAAAATTCATCTGCTGGAATTCTACACGTTGAAGTTGGCATTAAAGGTTGTCATATAATCCAAATTTTGTTTTATGTTAAGGATGAGAAAGTAAGATTTCAGTTCTCCTTTTCCAAAAACAGTGCAAATGATTGTCCAACATAAGCATTGCTGCCAGAAAGCTGACAAATGTTGCCTTTGCTTTATTTTCACAAATTTGAAATAGATTAAGAAGAATTTGGCCTCAAATTACAACCTTTGTTTTGGAACTATAAATGAATTGATGAGAAGAAGAAAATGTAATTATAAAAACAACAAAGAAAATCAAGGTTAAAACAAATATTGATTGCAAGTAGAGAAACAAAATAGGTAAACCAACCAACATTATAGTTTATCATTCACACAAAAAAATTCAAAGATAGGAAAGGCAAAATTTAAGCCCTAAATACCAGGCAAGGAATTTTGAAACTGTATATGAAATACTCTTCCAAAATGATCCCCTTCTCCTTTATTCACTGCTCCACTTCTAGTATTCATTCCTTTTATATTTTAGGAAAATTATTAAGTTAAAATATTTCTAGTTCTCTTGGGAATAGCAGTTAAGTTACTCTCAGTCGTCTGTGATTGGCTAGGTCTGTGTGGCAGCTGTCAATTAAAGTGACCAAGATGCTTCTAATTTTCTAATTCTCTAAACTTCTAAGAATAGGAAAATTGTTTATGTAATATTCTCATCAAAGTTTTTATCCAAGTTATTTCCAACACATGGAAAAATCGTATCTCTATAACCAAGGCCAAAGTTGGTCATGAGAGTTTTCATGAGTTACCCAGCCTTTTATTCTATTCACAAACTCCCTCATAACCAAACACAATTTTTGGATTTAAAAATTTTTTAATTTAATGTATTTCTGATTATTAACTTTTACTTTATCTCATTTACATTAATATCTATTAGCAAAGAGGAAATAGTTTGACTTTCCTACTTGGCTGTTCCATTTTGGTACTTCCTTTCACATATCTAATGTCAGATCAATTGGTAGCACTCAGCTTTTGTCCTCTTGGCTCTCTATGCAAAGTTGACAGCAGAAGACTGAGTCCTGTGTGTACCAAATTAATTATTACACTAATGATACGCCTGCCACTCATTTGCCAGTTACTTTTAAAGCAAAGTTGTTCTTGACCATTCCAATGATGTTTGGGGAAAAGAAAATCATATGAGGGCATGATGATCTAGTAACTTGTTTCCCCCTTGTCCTTATTATAACTAAAAGTTCATATTCTTACTGTTCATTATATTCATGACTTTTTCAATTTCACTGGTTGCAGTTTTATTGTATTAATTTGTTCAATAAATATTTTTGGAGAATCTATTTTGTGGCAGACCCTATACTGGTCATTAGAGATATGCTTAGCAAAACAGTCCTAAACTCTATGAACATTTAATTTAGCAAGGGAGAGAGATATGAATTAGATAATCATATATGTGAGTATATGGTTATAGGCTGTAGTGAGTAATATTAAAGGAAAAGTACAGGTGTTGAGAAAAGAGGGAGAACCAGACTTAATTGGATGGACAGAGAATGCTTAGAGTTGTTCTCTGAAGAAGGAATGGAGTGAGCAAGGCAACAGTGGTGGCGCAGAGAAATAGAGGATTGCAGGAAGAGAAAATGCAAATAGAAAGGTCTGGAGTTAAAGGGATAAAAAGCTTAGCATCGTGAAAGAACGAAGGAAAAAGGTGTAGCTCAGTGTATGAAGCAAAGGGGAAACTGGTAGGGCTTGAGGCTGGAGAGACTGATGGAGTAGGTACACATATCATGTTCGAGGTGATCTTTCTTCTCAGAGCAATGGGAAAGCATTGAAAGGAAGTCACTTTGATCTGATCTACAACAGAAAATTGCTAGTTCTAGAAAATAATATACTGCTAATTATTTATAGTACTTATTAACTGATCATAGGGAATTGTTATCACCAACATCCTCAAAAATAAATAATAGGAATTACCAATGGTATCCTTTTTTTATAAATACAAATCATAAATGTGCTATTTAAATAAATCAAAAATAACTGTTGAGTTGCCTACTAGGTAATTCAACGTAAATGGAAGTTTCAAAGATAAATATAAGAGCTTACTCTTCATTCAGGACACAAAAGGTAAGCATAACTAATACAGTCCCTGCCCATATGTGAAATATAAATTATAGGACATGTTATGGCTCATTTGCTGAGAGCCATCAGTTAGGCTTTCCAGCGTGGTCCTGGCCCTCCCTGGTACTTTCTTTGGTTAGTCTTGTTCTTGGTCAGCCTGCTGTTTCCACATCAATTCTAAGGTGGCTATTTCTTAAGGGCTATTTTCAGACATTAGAAATTCAGTGTTTTGTTTTGTTTTTTATAGAGAAATCAGCATACATTTATTGAAATGGATACATGTTATCATATATGAAAATATACATAGCATACACACAAAATTGCAGAACAGCATTTATTGTTCTTTGACCTTTACACATATAGTTTGATTTTTAAAACGACTGTCGCTATATGTTAAGTAATGCTTTTGAGGTTGAGAAATGGAAGAATTACAAGAAACTTAAAGGCAAAACAATTTAAGTTGCAAAAGAGTAATACAGCAACAGAAGTAAATCCTTCCCTACTGGGAAGTAAGGTGATAAAGATGATCGACAGATGCAAACAGGAAGCAAAAATACATAGATTTTATAAGGTCATAGCAGAAACTGAAAGTCACCAGTAAGTCAGCAGTCCAGCCAGTATTTACTTCAAGGAGGTTTAGATCGGTGTTTAAAGATCCAGATTTGAATTATTGGGTCCACCTTTCTAGTTCTTTAAGTTATAATACCCTCACATCACCCATTTGTATTAGTTTGACCAATCTAAAACAATGAAAACACATTCAAATTATACTGGCTAGACTATTTACGACTTGAACACTGGGACACAATTCAAGCTTTTATATCTGTTGATTCAGTCACTTCCCAAATTGTCTCATTAAGTGCAAAATACCTACACTAAAAAATATCTTAGAAGTTAAACATGGTCTATGGCCATACCGCCCTGTATATACCTGATCTCGTCTGATTTTGGAAGCTAAGCAGAGTCAGGCCTGGTTAGTACTTGGATGGGAGACCACTTTGGAATACCAGATGCTGTAGGCATTTAAAAAAAAAAAAAGTTAAGCATGTTCTCAAATTTTTAAAACATAATCTTAAGTATCTATTTGTCATTAGAGCAATTAGAAACTAAGGAGAAGAAAACAGAGGGAATTAATATGAAACTAAATCTTCCAACCCCCAAAAGAGAAATAAAATTAAAGTGCTATCTCCAAATCTAAGATCCGGTGGTCAAGCACAGACCGGTGGACACCCACATTATGGCTATGTCATTTGCATCAGACCTGGAACAACTCTTCTAACCACCACTCTCACCACCAGCCATTTCATGACCTCCTCTCTCTTACTCCATATACAATCTGTTCCTAAGTGTGATCAATTTTATTCATCTCTCAAATGCACCCACTTTTCCTATCACTTACAACATTTTCGTCCAAACTACTATCATCTCTCACTTGGACAACAGAAATATCATGCCAAATAATTCCCTCAGTTTTACTTTTACTCCCTTCCAGGCTTCTCTCTTTTCATTGAAGCCTTAAGTGATATTTTGAAGATACAGATGAAAGATAAAATCTCAGATTGTGATTTTTTTTCCAGGAGAATTCCATAATGATAAATATATATGGAATATTTTATATGACAATCTGCCAGCTTTCGGTTTTCACAGAAATAAGTTAACATATAGAAACTCTTAGGCAGTATTTTCTTCAACTTCTCTTTTAAGAGAAATACTGAGACCTCAAAGAGGAACCAGAGGGGAGGATCAATGGTGATGAAAGGGTTATGAACTACATTAAATCCCTGAATTATTTAAGGTGGGAAAGAGCATGATTTCCAAATAAACTAGATACCCTATGCTTGAGTGCATCTGTCTTTTATTTTAGTAGAACAACAAGTAAACAAATCATGTAAAGGAAAATAATGATTATTCTTACATATGATATTTACATATCACATAACAAGACATTCCCAGACAGGAAATATTTGTACTGCCCTATGATGGTTAATGTTATGTGTCAACTTGACTGGGCCATGGGGTGCCCAGATCTTTGGTCAAACATTATTCTATGTGTTTCAGTGAAGGTATTTTTGAATGAGATTAACATTTAAATCAGTATTCTGAGTAAAGCAGATTGACCTCCATAATGTGGGTGAGCCTCATCTTGTCAGTGAAGGCTTGAATAGAACAAAAGACTGAACCCCCTTCCCCTACAGGAAGAGAGAATTCACCTGCCTGACAGTTTGCCTATCAAATAAGATTTCGGCTCTTTCTGGATTTGGAATGTCCAGGATCCAAAATCACTTGAGCTAATTCCTTATAATAAATCTCTGTTTCTTTCTCTCTCCTCTCTCTCTCTATC
>NW_006439192.1:24405851-24471239 GCF_000325575.1 Pteropus alecto | reverse complement strand
CTCTCTCTCTCTCTCTCTCTCTCTCTCCCCTAAACTGACTTGTAGATATAGTTATATAGGTATATAGTTACATATGTATAGAGTTATAGATATCTGTTTCTCTGGGGCACCCTAATACACCTCCTAAAACTGTGTTCTTCAATATTATTGAGCCTTGATAACAACCTAGTCATACTTTGTGTCTTTCTAGTCTAGTCTGTAACTTCAACTATTTTTCATAACAGCTATGGCAGTTTTTTACAGCAATTCTTAAGTCTTCTCTACCTCTTCTCTTCATTTTCAGCAGCCTCATCATTTAGAGAAAACAAACGCCATGCAATAAGAAATCACCCAACTTTTTAATTTCCATATTCATCTATGATTTCCTCATTTCTCTGTGTTAAAACAGATAAAAACTCTGACTTGCCTCCTGCCCAAGGGCGATCTGCCCAGTACTGAGGCAATTCCTTCTGTGCTTACCTGGTTGCTGTATTTGTCATATTTTTCTCCTCTTTGTTTTTAATTTTTTCTTATGCCTTATAATCGTTTAAAAATTTAAATGTGTTCAATTCTCTCCTATGACAAAGATAAAACAAATGAACAAACAAACAAAATATCCATGCCCTTTGGCATCCCTTTCTGCTCTGCCTGGTATTTCAGTCCTTCCAACAGCCATGTTTTCTGATATCATTGTTTGAACTTGCTCTCTGGTCATCTTCAGTCTCAGCACTGAATCACATCTTTAAGGTATCAAAGCAGGGACTCAAAGAAATTATAAAAGTGAAAGCTCAGCTATACTTAATTTAGCCACAATTTTACAATAAAAAATTTTTAAAAGAAGCTATTTAAATTTTAGGATTTACTTCCATTGTTTTGAAGGTAACATTTTACATTGACTTTTATATTGATGACGCAGTGACACCTTTTATTGTTTTAGGGCTTAGGGCCATCAGAGTTTCTCAACAAAACTTACTTACGTCCCATTCTCTCTGTGACCCACTGAATTCTGGATTCTGCCCCTCCAGTGCTACTGAAATTGCTCTTACCGATATCATTAATAGATACTCTTCTGACAAGTACGAAACAATTTCTTGTTACTATCCCTCTTGAAATATTCTCTTCCATTGGCTTCAGTGCCCCACCTTTAGAGTTCCAGAATTTTAAGAGTTTAGTTCTCAGGAGTTTCTCCTCTTGTGTAACCTCAGGACAAGTGATCTAATCTTACTCATCTACTCTCACAGCTTCAAGTCCTTTTAATTGTTGACGTTCCCCAAATTGAAAACTTTGGCCTATATCAATCCTGAACTGTGCATTCATATATTCTAATATTATATTTCTCTACTGGAATATCTCAAAGAAAGTTCAAACTCATCTTGTAGACAAACGGCTTTCGTATTTTTATCCTAATCCCTGCGCCTGCTCCCGTGTTCTCTACCTCGGTAAATGGCACTGCCATCTGTACTGCGGCTAGAGATTGAATCCTCAGCACAGGATTTAACATCTCCTATTTCACCCTGTAATCAATAAAGCACCAGTTCCTAAAGATTCTACAATCTTCAAGATTTCTACAATCTACAAGATTTCTAGAATCCTACCAATTTCATCTGCTGCCATAGCTTTTTTGTTCTACTTTATACCAGTAATCTCTCTTAGGTTATTATAATAGCCTTCTAAATGAGTTTCTTGTTTACTTTTTTGCTCCTTTGTAATTCATTCTTTATAAATGCAAACAGAAAGATAAATTAAATGCAAATTACAATAGCTTTCTATTTAACATTAACATTTCAATGGCTCCTCACAGTGTTTAGGGTAATATTTAAACTCCTTAATATGAATTAGAAAACCCGGAATGAACTGAATTATTCTTACCTCTCCAGTATCTCTTCTTACATCTTCTGCAACATGTATGTTCTGCCCTAGAATCATATCAGATTGCTTTCTATTCTTTAAATGCACAATTATTCTTGTATCTTTGAGCTTTTGTACATAATTTTTTTTCTCATTCTGCTAACTCTGTTTCAGATCACAACTTAGATTTTTACTTCCTACAAAAAGTATTCCCTAATCATCCAATGGGGGTTAGGCAGCCATGCAATATGCTACTTTAGACAATTATTTGACCTAAACCATAATTTTTTTATTTGTAAAATAAATGGTATTATTTTATGTACCTTACAGGGTTGTTGTGAAAATTAAGGGAGATAATTCATGTAAAGTGTTAGCAGAGTGCATGGCTCAGAATAAATGAAATAATTCTCAAAAATATTAGCTACTGTGATGAGTTTTATACTTATGATTGTGATTATTAAGAGAAACCATTTTATAGAATTTTTCCTTCTATTAACAAAAGAACTCTTACATTCCTTTGACATAACTGTAATAAAAGTTTTTGATCTGGCTCTGCATGATTTTTTCACTTAAAGTTGCTTGAAACTATATTTTCTGGAAAAAAAGGAAATGACAAAATGGATATATATGTTATTTCATTTTGTCGCTATCAAATCAAATGTTTTTTTCTAAACAGAATTAACATGGACCCAGGATATCTGTCTCAAGGAATGAGCGGATTGACTCTACTATTTGAAACAGTACAAATTTTCTCCTGGTCTTTCAGAAGGATATGTTATACTAGATAAAATCTTTTTGTCACTTACATTTCATCCCTATATGCTCACATTCATTCCCATTTCATCCCTACATACCATATTGCCTCACTGGGGAGCAGCTTCTAGGTAGGGAACAGGGATGGCTGGAAGCAATATATGACAGACAAATTTTTATCAAGATGGTTCTGTAAATTGTATCTTTAATATTAGGAGATTTATTTTTCAATAGTAGCTTAGACTAGAGCATAGCTCCTAATTCTCTTCTGCAATTCCATAATCTAAAGAGCCCTGTAAACAACAGTTTTTTCCCCTGGTTTTGGTGTCAAACTCATTTGGAAATAAAACTGACTTGAATTGATATCAGGACATTTATAATTCTTTTTAATCCCATTTAGAGTGAATATTCACTCATATCACTATAGAAATCTTAATGAGTTTGTCTCCAGGATGCTGCCCTGACACTCCTGAAATTCTATACAACATACATACCTAAATTCTGAGCCATATCTGGCTCCAAAGATTTAAATACTGCCATAAGATATGTAGCTGGTGATATTTTTTGGTTTCAAGTTATAGAGAAACAGCTCAGATTAATTTAAGTTAAAGGGGTGGGAGGAGGGCATTCATAAAAGGATACTTCAATTGCATGTAGAAATAGAGATATATGTAAAACTATGGCAGTTTCAGTTTAATGTAATTTCAATCAGGGAAGTTAGGCAGTCAGAGCAAATTGTTGGCTACTTTTCCTCAGGCTTTTCTGAATGAAAGGAGACACTTTCTTTTTTTCTTTTTCTTTTTCTTTTTTTTCCAGAAAATAAAGTTTCAAGCAAATTTAAAAAGAGAGAAAAAAATTATGCAGAGCCAGATCAAAAACTTTCCAATTATGTCAGGAGTTATAAGTTCTGATACTTACAGAAGCAAGAACCCTTTCTTTGCCAGTGCCATGTAGAAATATACTGGATAAAATGTTCAATTACTTTGCTGGGTTCGTATATTAATTCTTAGTTACAGAATGGTGACGAGGGGGGTGAGGGACTGGGGCTTCATCAGGTGTCAAAACTGCCCATCAGGTGCTAACTCCAACATAACTACATGGTTGGACTAGAGGAGAAGCAGTACCTCAAGGAAGGTTGGTTTTTTAATTGGTAGTAGAAACAGCAGATGTCCATTCTAAGATGATTGACCAAGAAAAAGAAAAATATACATAGTATTCATAAATTACCCTGGCAAAACTAGGAAACAGAGAAAACTATTTTTTTTTCACATTTCAAGATTTAAGGTTCTTAAAACTAAATGTAACATGTCATTACATTTTAGGCAAAACCAACCTACTGGAGTCTATTTTCTTCTTTTTAATACTTCAAGTCAAAATTGTTAAGTATTTTATAGTATAATAGACTCATACTTTATAGTCTTGTGATATTTCTCCAAAGACACTGATAAATGAACAAATATATCATTTACTATGCTAAAGAGTTTCTTTGAAAAACAAAGCATTATCTGCCATGACACTGATATGGTATTTCATTAATAGTTTCAATGGCTTTGAAATATTTCAAGGAATATGCATACTCAATAGTTTTATTAAAACTAAATTTGGACATCAGTGCTTCAATGTGAAAATGAATATATTTTCTTTGAAAGAAAAATGAAAGGATGTAGTCCAAAAAACAAATTACATTTTGATCATAATTATTTCTGATCTTTGTGAACTAAAGAAAATCTAACTCAAGCATTTCATTTGTTAAAAAATAATTCCATATCGACAGGCTGCAGAAATACTTAAAGCAGTCATTTAGGAAAAAAGAAACAAATGAAATGACATAAAACTTTAGGAAGATTTTTAAATTCCTTTACTTCAGGAAGTTTTCTTTAACTATTCCATTTCATATTGGTTTCCCAATTATTTAAACTTTTATTACACCTGCTGTCCAACTACATAATTTGCCTTTCATTCTATTTAATCTGACATTATCACTGAATCTAATACTGAATGCATATTATGTCTTCCATTTAACTTGTAAACTTATTAAGGTAAACACATTATATTTCACTTATATATCTTCTTCAGTGCCTATTATTAAAGGTACACTCTGGGCATAAAACGATGTTTGAAAATTTAATTGTTAAATTTTGTAAGAGTTAACAGAGAATCTTTGGATAATTAATTTTAGACTGAGGGTTAATTTACTCAACAATTTATATATGAGATTTTTGCCAATGATAATGAGCTATCAAATTTCCAAAATTTTTCTTTAGTCTATATTCCAATGACATCCCTGTTAGATGAAGTAGGGAATTTTAGATAGTATAAAATATATTTTTCAAGACTAAGTTGATCACTTATGAAATATAATAACAAGTTTAAAGCATTATTACTAACTCATATTTGTGATGTAAACACAAATCTATTCTTTATCTTTGATGTGGACTTGGGCAATATTTTCTGAAACATTTTTTTCTTCCACTATATTATTTAGCTGCCATCAGAGCTCTAGATCTAAAATATATCTGTGATTTCTAACTTATAAACTTTTTTTTAAATGGCCTAATGTAAATTGAAACACTCACACTACTTTGCAGAAAAGTCCTTTCCATATTTACCTCACTATCTTATTATGCTTTCCTGGCCGTTATTCTTTGTAAACTGTGGTAGCAATATCAAATGTATTATTCTTCTCCAAATATTCTAATCCTTTTTTTTCACTGTGGTTCACTCCTCTTTAAATATTTTTTTCCTCATTTATCAATCTAAGTTCAAATAATGAGTTCAAGAATTAGCATTTGAAAGTTTTTTCTAACTTACCTACAGTAAAAATAATAAAAAATCAAAATCATCCCAAATCCAACATTTAAAAATAACCATTTTAAAACAAAAGAACCATCAACCCACAATCTTTCTGTACAGATATACTGGCCACTTATATGTTTATTCTCAGGTATATTCCCTTCTCTTTCTTTGCATATTCCAGCCATCCTTGATCCCTGAATTCTGGCTAGGTTTTGTTATTACAAGGAATTTATAGGATTCCAAAACCTGAAAAGCAGAAGCTAAGATAGTTTTCTTTTTTATCTGCTTTGAGCTGTTTCTCTCTCTGCAGCTGTAGCTCTCCATAATCCCACCTCACTCCAGGCAGCCCCTTCATCTGTAGTTCTGGTTACTACCACACAGCTTTCACATACATTCAGCGACCCCACTCCAATCTGGCAACCCTTAGCTTTGGGACAGGAGTACCATCACTTCTATCAATTCTAGTCTTAGAGTGGTACTGGTTTCTTGGTATTGCTAGCCTGTAGATTCTCTTACTGGCCCTTTGTTGCCTTTCAGCACTACAAATACCATTTCAATTAGTCCGCATTGTTCTTCCATTGGGCTACCAGGCATGACCTTTGTTTTTTAAAAATTATTATTTATTTTTTTCAACTATAGTTGACATTCAATATTATTTTATATTAGTTTCAGGTATACAGCATAGTGGTTAGACATTTATATAATTTATGAAGTGGATACCCCTGATAAGTCTAGTACCAACCTGGCACTACACATAGTTATTACATTATTATTAACTATACTCCCTAGCTTGTCCTTTACATCCCCATGACTTCTTCATCCCTTTGCCTTTTTCATCCAGCCACCCAACTTCCCTCCCACTTGGTAACCATCAGTTTGTTCTTCATATCTATGAGCCTGTTTCTGTTTGTTTGTTTGTTTCGTTCTTTAGATGACACATATAAGTGAGATCATTTGCTATTTGTCTCTGTATGATTTATTTCACTTAGCATAACACCCTTCAGGTCCATCTATGTTGCCACAAATGGTAAGATTTCATTTTTTTTCTTTTTTATGACTGAGTAATACTCCATTGTACATATGCACCACATGTCCTTTATCCAATTGCTTATTGATGAGCACTTAGGTCACTTCCATATCGTGGCTATTGTAAATAGCACTGCAGTGAATATAGGGGTGCATATAACTTTTTGAACTAGTGTTTTGGATTTCTTCGGATAAATATCTAGAAGTGGAATGCTGGGTCATGAGGTAGTTCTATCTTTAATTTTTTGAGGAACCTCCAAACTGTTTTTCATAGTGGTTGCACCAATTTACAATCCTGCCACCAGTGCACGAAGTTTCCCTTTTCTCCAATTTCTTGCCAACACCTGTTGTTTTTTGATTTACTGATGACAGCCATTCTGACAGGTGTGAAGTGATGTCTCATAGTGGTCAATTTGCATTTCTCTGATGATTATTGATGTTGAGCACCTTTTCATATGTCTATTGGCCATCTGTATGTCCTCTTTGGGAAAAATGTCTATTCAGGTCCTCTACCCATTTTTAAATTGAACTGTTTGTTTTTTTGGTGTTGAGTAGTACGAGTTCTTTATAAATTTTAGATATTAATCCCTTATCAAATATATTATTGGCAAATATCTTCTCCATTCATTAGGATGTCTTTTCATTTTTATTCCCTTTATTGTGTAAAAACTTTTTAGTTCAATCCACTTATGATTTAAAAAAAACTCTCGACAAAGTGGGACTAGAGGGAACATATCTGAAAATAATAAAGGCCACATATGACAAACCCACAGCTAACATCAAAATAAACATCAGAAGAAACGGAAGAAAGCCAAAAGCATTTTCCTTAAGATCAGGAAGAAGATTTCATTCAACATAGTACTAGAAGTCCTACCCACAGCAATCAGACAAAAATTAGAAATAAAAAGCATCCAAATTGGAAAGAAATGAAACTATCATTATTTGGAGATGATATGGTACCATATCTAGAGAACCCTAAAGATTCCACCAAATGTTTAGAATGTTTAGATGAATTCAGTAAAGTAGCAGGATACAAAATTAATATTCAGAAATTGTTTGCATTTTTATATACCAATAACGAAGTATCAGAAAGAGAAATTAAGAGAACTCTGTTTTTAAAACTAGATCCTGACTCAGACACAATATATGTAAGTAGAAAGACTGATCAATCAGGAGATAAGGCAATTTAAAAAATGTAATCATAAGACTTATGTTATTTTAATAACAATATTAAGTTGGATTTATTTAAATTAAGAAAAGAAATCTCAAGTAAAATCAAAACCTCAGTAAAATGCTGCTAAAAATCAAATATGAACTTCTTTATCACATATTATTTTTTCAAAAGACCACTCTGAATTTAGAAATAAATTATAATTAAAACAAAAGACTTCACTCATTATTTTTTAACAACGTATTTTTTATTTTAGATGTTACCTGATTCATAGATTAAAAACCTTGGAACGCTCATCATTCTCACTTTCACTCTGATCACATCCTTATTTTTTTTAAACAAAATATATAATATTTATTTTGTTTCTTATAGAGATTCTAGATTTAAGCAGAATCACTGATAATCACTACTAGATAAAGGTTTCTCCCATTCCCAAATTCTGTATAAGGATATGTTACATAATTTATTGAATTATTTTATGAATTAAACTTTAATATATAGTTGGTTTTCTCTTAACACAAGTTAGTACATGATTTATTACATAAGTTCTTTCCCATTTGAGGAAGCCTGCCTGTCACTTCTATCCATAAACAAACACTTGGCTAGGTATAATACCATTTAGTAACATTTTCTTTCCTGTGAAACATTGTAGAATTTTATCTATTGTTTTCTGGCACTGAATGTTGCTATAAAAAGACTAATGACAGTCTAAAGTGTTTCTTTTCGTAGTTTAGCTTCTCTTTGAATGGATTTTTGTATACTTATGTCTGTATTATATATATGTCCACACATGTACATGCACACACAGTGTGTGTGTATGCTATATTGTCTTAAAGTCTCTTATACAGATTAGAAATATCCAGTTCTTTAATTACTTTGCCTTTTCACTGATTATTTCAAGCCCTTTTTCTATGCCCATAAAGAAAAAATTCAGGTTTTTTCTTTATTTATTTTTTGCTTTTCTATCTACTCTATTCCTTGTTTCTGCACTTTATTGATTAGTTTTGAGAAGTTGTTTTAGCTATCTCTTGAGATTTGTGATATCATTTTCTGTTTTTATTTTAGTTTTATAATTTGTATTTGAGCTCTTGTGTTATTATATTCAAATTCTTTTATGTTGTTATAAAGCTCAGAATATTTGTAGGCATTCCCTTTACTTCCCTGCAGTCTTTCATGTTGAATTCTTCATTTATCTTCATCATACCAAGTTTTTTTTTTTTTCCTGTGGTATGTTTTGTATTTTAACTTTGCAGGTATTCCTGAAAATTATTAGAATTTTTGACACTACCCAGTTTAGCTCCTGGGGATAGGAACAGGGTTAAACCCTTGTCACTCTATTCCAAAATACTCTTGTGGTTCTTACTAAGCATACTAAGTTTCTTAGTAAGCATGTGTGTATGTTAATGTTATTACTTTGTTATTATAAATATTGCATGTTATTATTTTTTGTTGTCAGATTTTAGATATTGGAATAGATATTTAGCTTTATAATACTATCTAAACCTAGTAGTCTAAGTTTTGGACTTTTTAGTATGGATATTTTTCCATTTTACTACTAGTTTATTAAAACTTAAACTATTTATAGTTTATTATGATAGGTTCTTAACACCTGGTGCTTAATGAATTATTAATGTATGCTTGATGCATAAAAATAAATAAATAGATAAATAGCCAAACATAATATATAGCCTCTAGAAAATTAGGAAATTTGCAAAATAATCCCTATGCATAAACGACACAAGTAGTCAATCTGAAACTTGGAGTATCTGTCCATATAGTTGGATGAAATGAGTACCCTTTTGCTATAACAGACTGTTGAGAAGACATTTTGTACATCTTTCGCATATTTTTGTTTTACTGTTTTTTGATGAATACAATGGAACAATTAAATCTTAAGGCTTTCTTTTTCAAAATAAAACATTAATTCTATTGGGAAAAATAAAATTTTAGCTTAATTTTGAGTGAGATCATAACATCATTTTCTAAAAGTCAGTTTTGATGATAAAAAAGATAAGACCTGCACAACTAAATATGTAATATGGGCAAACTAGAGCCACTATACAATGGAAAAGATTACAATATAAAAAATATTCCCTTTGCTTTATAATATTATTATTGTTACTGTTACCATTAATATTACCCATTCATAGACTCTATCCATCTCTAATTATCCATTCTTATTGGAGTCTGCTCATACCTGAAGTTCCCAGAGCATCCACTACATACTGAATTAATGTTTGTCTATTTATTTCTTAATATTCCCAAAACTTACTTCATAGGTTTATTTTGAGAATTAAAAACAATCTATATAATTTATAGTATGGAGCATAATAAGTGGTAATAATTTAATAAATAGTATGTAATTATATAACCATCATTATTATCATCATAAAATTCTCTCCATTATTCTCAGGGGAAAAAATCCAAAACTTTCAGCTTTTTTTAAATGGCTAATCATTAAATTTAGCAAAAATTTCTCACTCTATAAGGAACAACAAGACTTTTACTTTTAATTAAGTTTTAAATTCTGATTTTGAAAATTCTGCTCTAAATCATATCAAACATCTCCTAATGTTATTTATACTTACAGTTAATTCATTCTGTACTTGACAATCCTGTTGCTGTAGTAGTGCCAGAAAAAAGTGCTGATTTGGTTATGGTTTATTTCCAATTTCTGTTTAAATTTATTTTATTAGACTGAATCATAATGCTAAAAATAATCAGCTAAGAGCAGTAACATGGCCAAAATTAATCAAAAATTAGTTTTAAGAAGATCATACAAAATATAAACTGTATAGACTCCAAGTATGTACATTAAGATTAGTATTAGATAAAAAACTACTGTTGCAAGATTTTTTTCTTAATTGAGAGTTAATTTAATACAATTCTGAGGCCAACTATGGTGGATATTTGTATCAGAACACTAATTTTAATTAAGAGTATAATTGGACCAATGTGAACAGCATGTGGTTTGTGCCTTTTGAATTAGAAGAAAGGGTTTTGAATCTCAGATAAGAAATGACTCACATTTTCAGCCTTTTAAGTTATTGCACACATTTTATAAAGAACTTGTCACAGAAATTCAAACTGTATAAGCATGACAGATGATTGTGTCTTTGTTGACTGTTAATTTTTTTTAAATACACAAAGAATACTACTCCGAATACCGTAAACAGTGCACAATCATCTCATATGACTGGAACAGGGAGACTGACTGATTGAAATGCCCTAATAATCAGAAATCTCATTTGTACCACTTTTGTAAACTACTATTTTATGAAATTCTACATTGGACTAGCCAATATAAAAAATCTGATATACTGCCTTCCCTTGGGAAGTATGATACTCATATAAAAACTTAAGGAAAGAGAAACAGTGAGCACATATCATCTAAAAACAGCATAATTGAGAGTCTGGGCTGGTGCCGTGCTCCATTTGAGAGTGTTTGTTTTTTATTCCCTCACTGCATTTCAGTGACCACACTTCAGCAGTGGGAATATAAATGTGCCACTGTGTTCCCAATAAAGCTAGTTATTAGCCTTCAGAGCAGCATGATAAGTACAATAGATTTTGGTTTTCAATGAAACCACAGCTAAAGGGTTTTGACTTTAAGAAATGTGTTGCACATGTTCTCCAGTCAATATATAAAAAGCTGTAGATATAACTATTCATTCAACATTAGTTTATACTCATCCAAATGCAATTTTCTTTTCTCAGCAATTTAGTAGTGCCTTATAAAATTGGCAGTACGACATTTTCCTTTTGAGGATTTTACATAGTTATATAATCCATATTCAGTATTTTTCATAAGACATAATAATTTACTTACAGTTAAGGGGCTGAAACACAAAAGACAGCAAGACAAATAATAAAAATGTAGATATTTCTATATCGATAATTTGAGTGATTTACCATTTACAAATGAACACAATTATAAAACATCTATTCTTCACTGTCCTTTTTTCCCCCTCTCTCTTAGGGGACAGCGCTATCTGTCAATATTTTGTTTAACAAAAGTTCACTCCTCCCTTTTGCTCCACTTGAGGCTTCATTTTTGTCAGAGTTAAAAAGCTAAACAAAGTTGACTGTCAAAATGTGAATGCAACATGTTCAAAGACTGAGGAAGTTATATAAAAATTTTTTGTTTGCAGACTTTCTGTGGTTGGAGTACCTTTGACAAATGTTTAAGGCAACTGACATTGTATTTATCATAGCACTATTCTGCTCAAAATTTATATACTGTTTTGCCAACTTTATAGTAAAGCTCAAAATACATAACTGAGAATAAAGCCTTGTTAGGATTCTCCTAACACATGGATGGCAAAAAGAGATCATCTCTTATGTCAACTATAATCCACTGATAGGTAATGGCATTCTAGTGTGCCAATTCCTGAGATTTTTGAAGTACAGTCTTAACTCAGAAGGAGAGAGGGTCTTGATCTATTGGTCATGTCTGCCAAGAACAGAAATAGGAATAGCCTTCCAGTTCTAATATTGGGAGTCCAATAAAGCTCTTTGTTATCTACACTTATGCATACTGCCCCCTGTATGCATAAGAAAATTAGTTCAAGAAAATTAGTGTGTTTCCCTTTCTTCCAATTTCTTCTACTGGGGAGTGATTTTATTTCAAAGACACCTTCTTGAATAAATGGAAGTTAGATAAAAATACCTCCAAAACATTGTTTTGGAACAGTCATTCTAATTAGTTATTTTGTTTAATCCAGTTGTAACTGAATTCACTGAGTTCAAGCCTATAATGTCATATTGCAGATGTCAAGGTCACATTTTTTAGTTAATACTTTTGCATGTCAATAATCCTTTTAGTGAGATTTTAATCTTCATACAGACTTTAATCTGGGCATTATGGGCAAAAGTAAATTTTAATCAAAACTCGTTCAAACTTTACAATCTATTTTCTCTATTTATCTAAGAGGTCTAACTTTTTAGAAATGGACAAATTGAAATCTCTATGAGAATGTCAGCCTGTTAGACAGAGATAGCATCTACTTTTCTTTTCCAAACAGAGTATAATTCTTAGTGCTCAATAAATGTTAATTTATGAATGAATAATAATAACTGCATATAAAATCTGAGAGAAAAACGTTGCTAAATGGATGTTTATTTATTGATTCGATTTTCACAGTACTTTCTTCTCAAATGCTTTATAAACTTGACCTCAGATTATACCAGTACGTGATAAAAAAAAGTTAAAGGATTATACAAATGAAAGGAAATAGGGTCCATGAAAGTCAAAACTAGAAAACTGCTTTTGGTAAAATTTTATGTGTATCCTAAAACTGCACAGTGAATTTGTTAGAAATTTGAAAAAGATCTGTAGTGAGTTTAAACTTACTTATTATAGAACAGCGATATAAAATGGCTGGTTCAATTCAACAGAAGACTTTTAGACAAAAAAATGAAATTATTAAGACTAAGATCTTGAAGAGGATGTATCAAAGTAATCAAGAGAAAGTTCCCAGAAGCCTTTTATAGTAGATGAAACACATGTAATGGTCAAGGAAATGATAGAATAAACTCAGAACCAGGATATCTTCTAGAATGATTCGAGTAGGCTCTATGTCTTGTGAGGGACAGCTTTTATGAAACGGCCTTTCTAGAGTAGGAAACATGTAGAAATGTGTTGGAGCCATATAAAAATTAAATAAAATAGAAGTTCTATGTTCTTTTAGAGTTTTTCAGGAAACATTTGTATATCCAAAAAGGTGACAGTTCTGAAACTACTAAAAAAGTTGACAGTAAAAAAGGAAATGTATCAAATTATAGCAATTTGATTTAATGAGAAAATGTTTTCCTAGCAAGAACCACAACTGCAAGGAACTAAATTCTGTCAACAACCCAAATGAAGAACTTCTTCTAGAATCTCCAGAAAAGAACGATGCAGCCTTGCCAGCATCTTCATTTTAGCTCACTGAAACTTAAGTTGGATCTCTGTTAACAGAACTCTAATATAATAAATTGTGTTGCTTAAGCTGCTGAATTTGTGGTAATTTGTTATGGCAGAAATAGAAAACTAATACATCAATGATTAAAAAAGATTACATACGTAACTAAAATACTAGTGTTCTTTAATGCCATATTACACTTGTTGATCTATTTACTTTAAGGTTATATTTATTGGAGGATAAATATATTTATTGAGAATGTTAATATGCATATAACCAAAATCAAAGTTTTATTTTATATATGTCACAATACTTAGTATACAAAAATACTAATATGTTTAATAGTAATACTGCATTATTTAAAATAATATAAAAAAATCAATTTCAGAAACAAAATTATTTCTTATTCTTGTGTTTTTCCTTACCTAGATAGTGCCAAAGTAATAGTCTTCATATTTTATTCTATGACCTCATGTTTGTCATTCCTACAAAAAAGGCCATTTTTATGACAATATATTTAGCTATGTCTTTAAAAATATGACAGTTGTGAAAGGTACTAGATATTGTAGGGGTCATAATTTTTATGAATATTTATTTCTTCAAATCATATTGAGATTAACAAAATGGTTGAATTTTCTCTTTATCCAATTAATCTCCAAATTTAAGCATATTTGCATATAAAGTATGAATCACTCGCCTTCATTTTAGAAATCAAAAGCAAGAGCCATTGTCATTGAAGAATTTGGTGCTTCATAAATAACAGTTCAAAGACTAGCAGAATAAACTATAACTCTAATAATGAATTGAGTTTATTTTTTAAGAAAAAGTTTACAATTTGATTTTAAGAAAATTTAGCTATAATAAAATGGAATTACAAGTATTCCCATAACGTGCCTATAAGGAAGAGTCTCTAATCTCTGACTGAATACCTTCTTCAAAGGTCAAATCTTATGTGTATGTTGTATCATTTTCAAATAGTTGTCATTATTTGAAAGTACCACCTATACAGCATTAAACCACTGAGGATGAGTGAGTGTTCACTACTCCCCAGGCTAGTACCTCAGTCAGTTGCTGTTATTGTTGTTGTTTTTCACCAAATCTAAAGTTTATTCAGTTAAAAAAATAAAAGGAGTCTCTGAAATTCCCATCTTTTGGACTCTAGAAATATTATGTCCAATTAGCTTCAAAGATACCCAAGGATCTAACCATTTTTGTTAAGCACCGCTGAGCTGTTACCTGTTGTAATTACACCTACCTTGCCTGTAGTGCCAGTATTTCCTCACTGAAATCAAGAATCTTATTTCAGTGGATCATTTCCTCCTTGCATCTCTGGCTGACAAAGGACAACCAATGAGGTGCGCTGTAGGATGCTGGTATTCTTGACACTAACGCGTTTCTCCTCACCTTGTGGAAGGGAGCTGAGAGGTTAACAGCAAGGGGGAGTTGGTGGTGTTAATGATTAAGTCACACATAATAAATCTACTACTACATATGTATCTTCCTAAATCTTAGATTTCTTCTTTTATAATAATTAAGGATTTCTGGCTCTTCAAAACCGTTCTTCACAGTATACTACTGAAACCAAGCTTTAGTTAGCCAACTAAGCAATCAATCTAAAATATCTTCCAGCTTCTTAAGCTAGCAATCTAAATGTGATAGGATCCAGAATCTCTGGAAGAATGATCAGGGTGCCACACTGGGGCTAGGACAACTACCCTAAAGAGGATAGCAATTTATTCCATCATTATTTTATAAAATATAAAACATTAGTTAAATAATTTAATATATCTTAATCTATAAAACAAACAACAATAAAAATATCCCTAATCCTAAGAAATGTGATTTGAAGCATGAAGAAAAACTGATAGAGATTATGTCTATTTATTTTCTCCAGCAGTTCCAAATTTTACCTTTGAAGTGAGAATCTGGGAAAAAATAACAAGAAACAAAATGACCTTAAATATATAACCTATACTTTTTAGTCAACATACAGCTGTGGGTATGGCCATTTTAAAATTTATTTTTATTTTTAATTAAAAATATTTTTATAGAAAATAATTGAATTGTACATTTAAATAGGTGAATTTATTATATGTAAATTATACCTCAAAAATTATTTAATTAATTGCAATTACAAAAAAGTGCATAAAACTTGTGTTCTAAAAATTCCACTTCTGTGAATTCATCCTGCATAAGTTTCAATCTAAAAGTTGTAGAGCACTTACAATGTGCTGGTCGTTATTTTACACACTGCATTAATAACTCATTTATCTTTATTTCTAAATAAAGGATCTAAAAAGGCCAGTAATCAATTCATTTAACAAATATTTATTGTAAGTCTACTGTGCACCAGCAGTATGTTAACTCATTATACTGTACAGTCCTTGTAGAGACATTCAATAAAATAGTCGATATACAAAGAACTTAAAATTACAAATACTGAAAGTAAAAATTGATTTGGATAGAGAGACTAACAGAAGGAAGCCTAATTTAGATTAGGAGGTAATCAGGAAAGCTTTCTTTGAGGAAATGCCATATGAGAACTAAAAAACAGAGTAAATAAGGTTTAGCTAGACCAAAAATTCGTCATGAGGAGGAAGTCTGATTCTTCTAAATATAATTGCAGTTTTGAATATGTATAAGTTGATATTATAAATTAGAAGGTTATTGTCTGCAGTGAGAGAAAAGAATAAACAAAAGTAGAAATAAGTTGCTAAGATTGGGTAAGGAAATGAGACTGTGAAGTATTATTTAAGTGACATAATGATGAAAACATCACCCTCAAAACAACTGTTTATTTGCAAACCGTGTATGTGCTATGGACATTTAAACTAATTTCACCTACCATAGGCTATAAAAAAAAAGTTCATACTTTTTTTTAGATCTCAAGCAGCACAATCTTTTCTACTCTAGTATTCACTTGGTATGTCGCATTATAAACAAAGACAATGAATTCATCTCTCATTTGCATTCCCTGTGTTGTTTTCTAATGGCTCAGATTTCTGCAGTTTGTTGTAGTGTATTCTGCACAAATAAAACATTGCAGTAGCTCCTGTTCTTACGATAATTCTATAATGGAATTTCTCAAAAGATTCAGGGTAAATAACAAAAGGAATACATTAACGACATTTTTCTAGTTCATGAATATCACAATCTACAGGCAAAGTCTTGATAAAGAAATCTGTACTCTAGGCAAATAGCAATTTCAAATACCTTTTTTCTATTATATATGTTTCTCCAAAATATATATAATAAAGAATTTCAGGGAGAATTCTCAAGTTGTTCATTTTGAAGCACATAATGTGTTATCATAAATGCTTTCCTGGGTTTTCCCAAAGTTTTGATTAAATTGTACATATAAATTTAAAGTATAAACACCACAATGACTTTTTTTAAATTTTACGTGATAAATACCAGTGTCATTTCACAATTGATGTTTTGTTTGCTTTAACTTTCCTCATATTATGTAGCCATTAGTTTTATTGAGACTTTAAAATCCTCTGCATAAGCAGATGTAAGATTATATACATAAAACTGTGGAATTTGTTCATGATGATCCTGTTTAAATTATCATTTTTAGAGCTGTTAGGTTACCATAAAATAGCCATTAAAAATCATAAGTGAGATCAGTAAACTACTGTTCAAGCCCCTAATGTATTTTGAAAAATTTTTGCTTTTTTCATACAATTCAATACTAGATAAGCAAATAGACTACTAGAGCACACTGCTGGGTCAAAAATTTGATCTAACTATCTCTTTCCAACCCCTGCAGTCCTCTTCTTTATGAACTTGGACCACTGATTGATGTTTTTAAAGAAATCTTTTATAAATGCCTATCAAACATCCTCATTCTTATTTATGTTAGCCTTCACAACCAACTCTTACACTACCCTTCGGCAATATTTTCTGCATGTGGTCCTTTTATCTGTCTATTCTTTCTCTGATAATCTTCATCAGGAAAAATTTTTCCTTAGTTTTAAAAAGAAATATTTTTCTTAAGTACCAGTTAGTAATAGAGCTCTTCCTTGTGCATAGTTTTCTCTAAGATATATCTCAAATCTTATGAGATGTGGTCATAACAATACTTAGATGAGAAATTATAGCATTAATTAATAAAAACAAAGATATTAAGGGTAAAAACTAATCCCTTGTTAGGAGTTGAATCACGCCAAAAAAGATATGTTGAAGTCCTAAGCCCCAGTACCTTAGAAAGTGACTTTATTTGGAAATCTGTTCATTGCAGATGTTATTAGTTAAGATGAGGTCATATTGGAGAAGGGTGGGCCTCTAATTCAATATGACTGGTTTGTTATAAAAAAAAAATGAAGACACACAAACATGCATGGTACCTTCGACTATGGAAATTAGAAAAATATCCAAAAGAAGTGGAAATAATCAGGAACAAATGAATGTAATTAACTTTAAAATAAATATAAATGAGAATCAACAAAGAGCATAGATAATAGATAACAAATACCAAAAATAACTTGTCATAAGGTCACTATAAATGGATATACTGTTGGAAGTCTAATAAAAAGGAAAAGAGAAAAAAGGATAAAAAATTAGAAAAAGGAAATAATAAATATCTGTCATTTTAAAAAAGGGATTTTTAAATAAAATAATGAAATATTATATGTAGCTTGATAATCAAATGAGAAGGTCTAGATGTAATATTTAATGTGGATTCCAGATTTTTAAAAATTCCTAAATGTAGATTTCCAAAACTTAATATAGGGTAACTAGGAGAAATATTTATACTACATGTTGACAGAAGTCTTCCCATTAAGTCAACAATTCAATGAACACACACACACACACACACACACACACATGAGGAAGGCATATTGTAAGGAAAAGACAAAGCTGTGTTTTACTCTCAGAGACTATGATATTCCACTTAAAAGTCAAGACAAACAACTGCAAACTAAACAGATGAACGAGCCAGTGGAACAGAATCAAGAGTACAAAAGTAAATCCATAATCATGCTAAGCAATATAAGCCAGACAGAAAAAGTTGAAAATCACATAATAACACTTACATGTGGGATATAAATCTAAAAGCAATAAATGAACATGACAAACAGAGACTCATGGACATGGATAAAGGACTAGTGGTTACCAGAGGGGAAGAGAGTAGGGGGAGAAAAGAAAAATTTAAATCTTTTCTTCAATTAAATAAATAAATAAATAAAAATCAAGACAAATAACTGCAAACTAAATAGCACTAAGAAGAGCATTTAGCAAGATTACAATGTCATCAACAATAAAGTTAATGCATTTCTAGACACTATAACCAATTAAAAATGTAATGAAACATAAAATATCCCATTCAGAAAGCAACGAAATGTTTAGGAAACAAAAAATAGTAATCAAACTTATACTTATGGAGTATATTTTATGGCTAATAATCTACTGAATATAATTGAAAATCATAAATTAATTAATATCTAATTTATCAAGATGATGGAGATATGTCCTATTCTAAAAGTGTTAATATTCCCTTCATAAATATATGTTCAGTGCAATCTCAATGAAAATTTTTTATGAAACTTGATAATTGATTTTATAAGTTATTAGAAAGAGAAAATAAGAAATGTTGAAGGGAAATTGTCTAACAAGTGGCAAACTAGAATATATGAAACTAGAGTCAGTAAAAATGTTGTTAATGCAGGATAAAAGAAAATAAAACTATAGAATTGAATGTTCAGAAATAGACCTTTGTAAATATGTATCGATGATTATCCTATAGAAATACTTCAAGTTAGTGGTGAAAATATAGACTACTCGATAAATTGTGATAGAGGTAATAGAATATCTAATGGAATTGTGTATCTATTAGAAAGACAACCTATACTAAAACTAAAAATAAATGTATGCTGCATCAAAGAGGTAAAAAAAATTTTTTAATGTGTCCATTATCTTACATCAAGAAGCGACACAAAAACTTAAAACATTATAAGGGTAAAAATTTACATATTTGAATACACACAAATACAATTTTTTTTCATGACTAAAGAAGGCTTAAGCAAACTTAAAAATAAGTATATCACTTGAAAAATATAATTTTAATATATGGAGAAAAAGGGCTTCAGAATCTATAAATATAACCTGCATAATTATAAGATAAAAACATATCCTTGTCAAAAACAGTCAAAGAATATGAATTGATAATTCACAAAAAAATAATTATAGCCTACCAATAAACTCATTAAAAGAGTTTCACCAATCCTCAGGGGAAATTAAAATAAAGCAAAAGAAAAACTCACAAAATTTTTCAAGGCCATAAGTAAAATAATTTTTTATAAAATGGAATTCTCAAACACATGAGAAAAATTGCTATGCTCATTCACTCACTATTGGTGAAGTTCTAAATGTATCAAGTCTTTTGAGAGGGAATTTGACAATATCCATTAGAGTGTAAATATGTATTCCATAGGAACCAGCAGTTTATTTTTCTTTATCAGATATTGAGAAATAAACTTATAAGAGGAATGAATATACACGGGAGAACATTACAGTATTATATGCCCTAGTGAAAAATGGTGAAATATTCATCAATAGGATCTGGTTAAATAAATCTCCATATAAATGAATGCTCTTTAACAGTTTTTAAAAAATGAAGTAGAACTATAAGCTCTGTTGTGAAAAGTACTCTAACACTTTGTCAAGAAAAGAAGGCAAACAGCACAATAAAAAATAAATTTTACATTAATTTTATTTTATATGAGGATGTTTTCATGTACACACTTCTTATACATGTCCACAAATAAAGGGTTGGAAAGATAAATGCTAAATTACTCACAAAATCTCCTTTTGTTATAGAGAATAAATATGAGTGGAGAGGGAGGAACTGAAAAGGAATTTTCCTCTTTGGCTCTGAATTTTAATTTTTTAAAAAATTATTTTATTAAGTAGATTATAAGATAACTTTAAAAGGAAGTGGTAACATGGATGTGTTTTTAAATTATATTTTTTACATGATGTTTTCTTACTACTTTAATTCACATACTTAGTCTCTTTATCAGCTTAGACATTTTTAACCTGATATAAGAATATAAAAATAATTAAGAAGAATTTGCTATTCTGATGTGAACCTTTTTCATTCTTGACTTAAAATAGTACATACGATGGTTTGAGATCCCCCAGTCCAATTCTTTATTTAATGCCAACTCCCAGACCTGAACACGCATAAACACAAGTATAAAGTAATAGAAGATAAACCCTACATGAAAGGCATTAGAAATTACAAATTTAGGATATTCCTTTTACACAGCATTTTACCTCCCAGATATCTAGTGGCTATTCAAGTTTCATCTCTTCTGTATTTCTAAAAGCTGAAACATATTTAGCTTACCTGGATTTTAGTTCAATCAGTTATGTATGCCTAGAATCTTTCATTTTCCCCATTGCAGAAATTTGTTGCTCAGTAATGAGCAAGAGCTATGCACATGAAATTAAAGAAGTCATTACTTAGAGTTAGATAAATAGTGGAACTAATGAAACTAATGAAAAAATATTCTTTTTAATCTGCTGGTATATTATTTGATATGTCAAACTCAATTTTAAAACTTAGTAAAAGTGAACTTGAAGAGCTGATCAAAGTCAATCCGTGACTGTTTAGCATATAAAGAACTCAAAGGAGAATGTTCCGTTTAAGAACATTTCTTAAAATTCATTGGAATTGCTAAGAAATAGTCTTCTAGGAGTAACTCAGGGCCTCTTCAGTTATAAGCAAAGGGATTCCTATAGACTGAGAATAAACCTTGTTTTTCCAAATCTCCTTTGTTCTGTCAAATGGGTTAAAAAGGAACGTGTCATCCACCCCTCCCTGTCCCTAATTTCTCAGCCTGGCTAGCTCTATTTACCTTAAGTGCACGATACTTAATTTTACGCCCTTTCTTCCTCTTTATGTCATTGTATGATTTGAATTGTTTCTTGTAAAAAAGATATGTTGCAATTCGAACCCCCTGTACCTGAGTATGTGACTTTACTTAGAAATAGGGTCTTTACATTGATATTCAAGTTAAAATAAGGTCATAGGGTGGGCCCTAATCCAATATAACTGGTATCTTTATAAAAGAGAAGGATTTGGACACAGAAACTCACACAGAGAAAGATGTGAAAACACAGGGAGAAGATGCCATGTAAGTAGAAGATATCTAGAAGCCAACGAAGGCCAAGAATTGCCAGCATGTACCAAAATCTAGAAGAGATAAGAAAAGACGCTTCGCTGGAGCCATCAGAGATAATCTGTCTTTGCTGAGACTTTGATTTTGCACTCATAGCCTCCAGAACTGCAAGTCAAAAAATTCTTGTTGTTCAACTCACCCAGTTTTTTGTACTTTCAGGCAGCCCTAGAAAACTAATAAAATAATCATGAGAAGCTCCAGACTTTCAAGTCACACCCTCTAATTCCCATAAGACTCCAAATTCACAATTTTGCTACATTATTCACTCCTCTCCAAGTGCTGGAAACTTCCACTGTACACTGTGTAATTAATAATCTATTATTAGCAGAATCTCTTATACCATGAATCTCTTTGCTAAACATTGTGTTAAATTTCTTGATCTAACAGAAGTCTAGCTCTCCTGAAGACACTTCTTCTCATGCAGCCCACTAAGTCTCTCTCCCAAACTCTTTTACATGCCTTTGAGTGTTTAGGGGAGTGGTACGTACCATCATGTTCGTCCTTACCAGTCCCAGATGATTCTCTCTCCTGCCTACATACAACCTCCATTAGATCTCTTACATCAATAGACTCTGTTATTCACTACTTTTCATTTCTGCTGTTACATACTCGTTCTTGGGCTAACCATTCCTTTTTCTATGATTTGGCTCCTGACTCCCTGATTTCTGTCTGAACTCTTTCATTTTAATATATATCCAATGATCATTCAATCAACTTGGGCACTTAGTTCTTTGAACTCTATTCTAGTGATTTTTATCTTTGCCTTAATCCTCCTAACTCATCTCTGTAATCCTACTCTAGATCTAGTTATTGCCAGCATCTTTAGCTGCTCTGTTAATTGCAGGCATCTCACTTACAACCTACTACCTTTTCAGTTTGCTTTGTCCTCTATGCCAACTCCTACATTCTTCAGTTCTACACTAGGACTACCAACAAATGCATCCTTTCATCTTTACATTTTCTGTCTCCCACATGATACCCCTCTGTCCTTCTTATTCAGCACAAAATTCCATGGAGGCAAACTCATATTCGCTCCCTGGCCTATTCCCTTGCCCATTCCTTTCTGTCATAGTCACTTGCAGAAAAACACAATCTTAGTAAAACCTAATTCTTTGCCTATCTGGACTTGCACCTTTTTAGCTAAATGTGGCCGGAGAAAAACACAAAATTATATCTCTGGTTTTACTTGGAATTCATGACTGTTAATTTCGACTAGGCTCATAAGGATTGCTTTTATGCAAACATAATATATTTCTCTCATCCAATCACTTCCTTTCTTCTAGATGACTCTCACTTCTTTTAATTCTTTAAACTTAATCATCTCTTTCCCCAAATTCCTTCTAAGCTGTAAAACTTGTTTTCTGCTTCACTGGAAAAAAATCAAAAACCAGAGGTAAAATTCCATAGAATGCTGCCACCATATATGCCCACCTATGAGCATCTGTATATGTATTCTCTGCCTTCCTATTTCTAGAAATTAACTATTTGTCTTCTGCCTGCAGACAGACACTTCCAAGGACACTAGATCCTATTTTTATCACCCACTTAACGCTCCACCTATGGTAACAAATTTTCCCTTCCAGTCCTACCTGTGAATTAATTTGATATTTTTCCTATCTTAAAAACAAAACAAGGTAACAAAAACATTTGTACTCTTAACTCTACTTCCCCTGCGAGTCACTGCATCATTTCTCTGTCTCCTTCACAGTTGTCTATACTTACTGTATTTATTTCTTCTCCTTTCATTCTCTCTTAATCCCTCTCCAATTGTTATGGGTTGGACTATGCCCTTCTCCAAATTCATTTTTTAAAGTCTTAACTACCAGTACTTCAGAATGTGACCTTATTTAAAAATCAGCTTTTTATAAGATGAGGTTATAGAATGAACCCCTAATCTAGTATTAGATGTCCTTTAAAAAACTGGGGCACAGACACATACATACACAAAGAATGCCATGTAAAGATGAAGGCAGAGATTTGGGTGCTACTTTGATAAGCAAGGGAACACCAAAGATTACTGCCAATAGAATCCAGGGGAGAGGCATGGAATAGATTCCTCCTCATAGCCCTCTGAGGAAACCAATTCTGCCAACACCTTAATCTAGTACTTCTAGCCTTCAAAATTGTAAGACAATACACTTCTATTGTTTAAGCCACTTGATTTATGGTCCTTTGCTATGGCAGTCCATGCAAACTAATACACCAGCCAAGCATTTGACTTTACTACTTTGGTTTAATTGCTCTTGCTTAGGTCTCTAATGATCATACTGACAAGCAAAATTATCAGTCTATATTTTTGTTTGACTGGTCAGCAGCATTTTTACTGTATTCACATAATCTCTTAGGCACAATTACCAGATTTTCTTCCTGCCTTTTGGGCAGCTTTTTCTCTGGTTCCTTTGCTGGGCTCTCTTTTCTCTACTTCTTAACATAGGAAACCATCGGGGCTGAATTTGTGGTCTTCTTCTTTATTCACATGTACAATTATGGCGATCTCCTCCAACGGCATTGTGAATACAATCTACTTGCTTATGACTCTCAAATTAATATCTCCAACCTCAAACTCTTTCCTGAAACTTAAACTATTATACCTGAACTCTCACTCCACTTCTACTCTTGGATATTAATAGTCATCTCAACCCTCATATGTCCAAAATTTAACCCAGAGTTTCTCTCATAGTCCTCCTCCCACAATTTTTCCCCCTTAAGTACCTATATCATGAGATAATAAAATTTTTGTTTTTAGGATATAAAGAATAGAAAAGCACATTTGCCTCTACCACCTCCTCCTGGCCACAAAAATAATGTTTTTGAGGACCAGCTACTTCTAATGTTTTTGCTATGTTATACTCAATTCTTAGAGTATTCCCAGAAGAAATATTCTATTATTTACCTTCATAAATTAGGAAACAAACACAGAGAGACTAAATAAGTGGGCTAGGATCAGAGCTAGAATTTTCACCTGATTCAAGATGGCATCTCTAGGAAAAACAAATGTATTCAGACTCTAGCAAACAGAAAAGAGGAAACAGAGAAGTTATATCCACTCCCTTTAAAAACCCACCCCAGAAGTTGCGGAGCCCACTTTTGAGTCTATTCCAATACCCAGAGATTAATGATATGGCTACACTGAATCATAACAGAATCTGGAAAATACAGTCTTTATTCAGGAAGGCTGTACTCACCTACAATTCCTACCTATAAAAGGAGGGAAAAGCAGATTTTGGTGGACAGCTTTACAACAAATGATGTTTCCATCAAGTTGCTCCAATTAACAATTATTTTTATTCTTTTGAGTATCTTTCATAAATTCATCAATGGACTCTGCCACTGAGAAGACTTGTAACATAAAGATTCAATAGTCTACATCTCCAATTGCTAGGTTTTTCTTAAGATATAATTCCAGGAATGATTGTATTTTTGAGTATTCACCCAAACATAATAATAAGAAACAAATACGTTAGTTAATTCATTGAATTATTGCAAAAAGGAAATTTATATTAATGGAAATCAAACATTGCAATTATTTTCAGTCTTGCACTGGGACACTGAAAATTTTCATGACCAATTTCAAATTTTAGCATTTGAAATAGTAGAGTTTAGGGAATTTTGGAAGGGTAAAAATAGGATTTTAATTCTCACCTTCTGTATATTAGCTATATAACCTTGAAACTTAGATTTCTTGTCTATGAAGTATTCCTAACAATAAATGTTTTATAGTGATTTTAAGAGTATTATATTCAGTAAGGGGTATATGTACATACATGTGAATGTATATATATCTATATGCAGATTTTTTTTTTTTTTTGCAAAAATTGTTCAATAGTCATACTTTATATACTGCTTGGTAACTTCATTTTTTCATTAAATTACACATTGTGCACATCTTTTTATAGATAAAACATGCATTTATGCTGATATTCTTAATTGATTTGTAGTGTCATATTCTACTGATCTCTAGTGCATAAAGACAAGTACTATTGATCAAGTACATAAGGATTGTAAAAGGAAAAAAACAAAATTTCCATTATTCACAGGTGACATGATCTTACATTAAAAATTAAAGACAATTTGAAATAAATTATTTGAATTAATAGGAACTTTGGTAGGTAGGCTGGGTTTTACATCATCTAGTCAATATTTAATGAACATATGTGTGTGCTTGGGATGTATAAACATCCTTGCCCTGTTGGAGCTGATATTCTAGCAGGGAATGTGGCAGATAAGAAATAGTAAACATAAAAAATTAAGTAAATTATATAATGTATTAGAAGGTGATGACCGTTATGGACAAATTAAGGCAAAGTCAGAAGATTCAGATATGCTGGGATAAGGTAGAATTTTCCATTTTAAATATGCTATTCTAAATAAACCTTTGTGAGAAAACAGATTTGGGCAAAGGCATGCAAAAAAGATTAGGGAGTTAGCCAAATATAGTTCCAGAGAAAGGGCACTATAAGGAGAGGAAAGAGTCAGTGCAAAGGCCCTGGGCTGACTGAGTGCCTACCTTACGTGAGGAGCAGCAAGGATGCCGCTGTGGTTGGAGGAAAGGGAGAGAAGAAGGAGGCAAGCCATGTGAAGAGTTAAGGCGAGCTGAGCTCTCTAAAGTGCATTGTTGGGACTTAGGCTTTTCCTATGAGAAAATGGGTGACCACTGAAGGATTTTGAGCAGAGGAGGGCCATGATCTGTTTTATGTTTCCGAAAGACGCTCTGGCTGCACTGTTGTGAGCAGATTACAGAAGGTATCACATATGCTGAGACCACGAAGGAGACTATAGCAGTAACCAAGGGGAAGTATGGTGATGGCTCCAATGACAGCGGTAATGGAGAAGGCTGGGAAAAGCTGTCTAATTTTAGATATATTTTGTAAGTAGATACAACCAAATTACCTGAGGAATTATATGGAGTATGTGAAAGAAACAAGAGTTGAAGATGTCCCCAAAAATTCTGTATTAAGTAACAGAAAGGATAGAGTATCATCAGCTGAATTAAGACGAAGGAAGGAGAAGACTGAATTTCTCTACCTACACAACACAAGATAGGGACATTTATGCACTTGATCCCTGAGCAGACTCCTGGAAAGCCAGGCCATCCCTACACTTTCCCTAATTTCCAATGTGCATTTCTATGGAGGGTTACCTACTGTATCCAAACACTCCCCATTGGCAGAAATTTCTTCTAAACTCAGTCAGACCCTCAACAAGCATAGCAAGTAAATTTCCAACTTGTATTCACTTCAACTGCAATGAGGTTTGGGGGTTTGTTTTTGCTTGTTTTTTTACAATATTAAAGTTTTTAAAGTTCTTGCCATGCTGAGAAACATTATATACATACACACATACATGTGTATGAGTTATAAAATATAAACATATATATACACACATATATGAATTATTGATGTAATTATTTCTTGGGTAATGAATAATTTTATCAAGCAGTAGCCAATCTTCTAACAATATATACTTCAGTTATTTAATTCCTTGGATATAAATATTTCCAAATACAGAAACTATGTCAAATGCACAGTTTTTGAGATTTATTTTTAAAAAATAGAAAAAAAATGTGTCAAATTCTCAAGGTTATATTATATTTATTATATTAAAAATACTACTTTCGCACTACCACATTTGCCATCTGCTACATATTTTCCGTTTCAAATACATACGGAGAAATATTTCCCAGTGGGAATATATTTAGGCAGTGTTATATCAGTTGTACATAATTTGATTTATTCCTGGGTATAATATACTTTATTTCATCTTAAAAGTAATTGTTATGTACTCAAAACCATTTAAATGTTCTTGTTAAATAACAGGAAGTGAGTTTATTCACAACTTAATAAATGTCTGTGCTATTGAAATAGTTCTAAAATGCTTAATCATTCCAATGTCATGCATCAGTTAAAATTATAGTTGGTAAAATTATTAGATAACACATGTTTTCTCTGACTGTTAACAGACTTAATTATCTCCTGTTTGATCTGCCAATTTTACTCTGAGTTCACTGTGTACTATGAAGTGGAAAAGTGCACTGTACAGAAACTGTTCCCATTTCCCCAGTGACTGATTGTCACAGCCTTTCACTGAGATTTATAGTGAAGCAAAAAAAAATGCCTGTGTAGATATACTTGGAATCTCTTAAATACTTAAAGGTATAAAGTAAAAGTTATATTACATACTACTCCAAAGTGTACAGCAATTTTTCAAAAAAAAGAAATTGTGACCCAAAAATACTTACTTTAAAGTTTCTCAATATCATTTTATCAATAACAAAAATGACAGAATAAACAATAACAATAGTAATTGAATATTACTGTGTGCCTGCCTTAGTAATAAGATTTATATAAAGTCATGTAATCACAATAACTTTAAGAAGTTCCTTTATTTTTCTCAGAACTAAAAAGTGGCAAAGCTGAGAATTCTTTCTAAAGTGAAATATTTATTTTAGTTAGCAATTACATTATTGGAAGCTTCACATTTGCAACCTAGGAAATTCAGTATTTTGATGTTGTTGTTAATTTTATTTAAATTCTTTTTTAGGGGATAGTATTTATTATATTTTGGTTTAAATGCACAAGAGAATTGAAAATTATGTGGGTTTTGTTTTGTTTTTTTTTTTTTTGAGAACTGGGCATTGAGAAAGGGACTAGAGATAAAGATAGATCAACTTATTTTCTCACTATAAAATCTTCTTTAGTTCCTTTTGCAATCAAAGTAATATAATTACCAAAAGATTAGTCTTGAAGACACAGTGATTATGTGAGAATTAATTAAATAAAATGTGGTTTCAAAATTATGAAATTTTAAGCTGAATTATAAGATTCAATCTAACATAATATAGGATATAGGTAAAACTTTTAAATATTTAAATTCTGAATATCTAAAAACCTAAGATCATTGTAATATTATCATCCTGTATTTCATTAGCTGATTTAAAATAAGAATAATTATTGTCCTTTAACAGTGTTTATATTGTCTTTAATTAAATAAGATGCATTTTGATTTGAATGTATTCGTTAAACACCAAAATATTTTCATGGCAGTCACATTATATGCAAATTTGAAGGAAAAAAAAGTCATAAAATAAAAGATAGAATGCTAAAATAGAGGACTCCAAGAAAGAAATAAATACCTGTTTTATTTATTTTTTAATTATTTGCTGAAATGTAGCACACAAATTTAAAGTTATCAAAAATAAAATACAAATGACTCTCAGGGAATCATATTATCAATGAACCATATTATTTTACCTAGGCTAGTTGATAAGTCTATGACAGCCACAAAATTATTTCCAGAAAATGAATAAACTAAAAGATGTACTCTGAATTGTCAAAAACTTGGAAAACACCCACATAGAGATACTTTTTATAATTAACAGTTTTCATTATTATTAAAATTAATATATGCTAATTCTAGGAATCTAAAAATGTGCCAAATATCAAAATAAAATTATTAAACATTGAAATTCCTTGACCAGATATGTACTTCTAGCATTTTGGTGAAATTAAAACATTGCAAAATAGATATCATATATATTTAGAACTTGTTTATGCACTTAACATCTGATACTGAACATTTCCTCAAGGAAATAAATTTACCTTAATATTTTTACTACTAATATTGAAAATTGAGTTTCTCAATGTTCATAATTAAAAAGACTTCAAATTAACTTCAGATTGTTTTTATTGCTCTGTTTTATGTCTATTTGTTTTATTATCTGTTACATGTGAATTTATAAAGTCATTATCTTCACTTAATCCTCCAAATGAAAAACAATTTATTATAACCACCATATAATATTTTACATTAAAATTTTGTTATAATAATTTATATGTATACTTTAATGACTTGGAGGATAACCATTTTGTTATTCTCTAACCTTAAAAAAATCCCCTCTAAAGAGGCTATTACAATAAATTCTCCCAAATGAAGATAACATCATATGAGCACTTAAGGTTATATCACAATAACAAAATAAATAATCTGAAAATATTGCCAATATAAATATTTTGAAATGACAGGTCTAGTATAACATTATTTTAAATGCACAGCTGAATTCTCTAAAAAATAAGGGAAGCTATCTGGCCCCCAAATCAAGAGGAAGCTGAAAAAGAGTGAGAAGTACATAGGCTGGGGCCTTAGGAAATTAGAGTCCTAACTGTGATTATGGTATAAAGCCAGGACACTTGGAAAGATTACCTCTCCATTGAGAGGATGGTCTCGAAATAAAATTCCACCAGCCCAAGGCGAGTAGAAAGATGTTTGTTTGCCTTGACAAGGATCCTGGGTAGAAAAAAATGAACACCCTGAAATGAATGCCACTTGTAATTTCTCTAAGTGAGAAATCAGCACGAAAATCAGTTCCTTTTAACAGAAGTGAAAGGTTATCTGCTATAGTGAAAATCATTCTCAATCAGATCTTGTTGCATTCCCTTATATAAACTCTCATTTATAAGGTAAAAAAAAAAAAAAAAAAACTCAAACTCCAAAATAATACAGTCAGAAGGAAACAATGCACCAGATAAGGTAATCTACAAAATCAACACAAGATGAGGCATCTGAGAACTTCAGTTAATAGAATTCTAATAGACATTTAAAAATGAAACTGTAAAATAAGGCACAGAAAGAAAGAGGAATCCTATTAGAAAACCAGGTAACTTTTGAAAGGAAAATGTAATTTTAAAATAAAATAGCCAATAAATTATCATAAACGATACTATAGACAGCCGAAGAAAGAATTTATATTTGAAAGGTCTATCTGAGGATATTACAAAGAAGGCTGCAAAGGGAGATAAAAAAAAATAAGTAATGTCAGAATCAGAAGTGCATGAGAGAAAGCATGGAAATCTCTAACCAGTAAATACTTGGAGTTCCAAAAGGAAAGAAAGAGAGGAACAGAGAAGCAGTAATCAAAGAGTTGATAACAAAGAATTTTCCAGATATAATGAAATACATAAATCTTCCTGTTCAGGAAGCACAATTATCCCTGAACATGATAATTAAGAATTAACCTCACCTTAATGTGTTGCGAAATTGTAGAACTTCAAAAACAAGGCGATCTATTCAAAAGAAACAAAGAGAAAAACATTACCAATATAGAAACAATAACAATGACAGTAAGTTTGTCAACAGCAAAAAGAAAAGCCAAAAGGCATTAGAAAAATATCTTCAAGTATTGAGAGGAAACAACTTGTCATCTGAGATCCTAGAGCCAGCTAAGTTACTAATTAAGGGTGAGGAAATATATAGATGTTTTGATGAAAATTCTATAGATATTACCACTAACACATTTTTTTAAACAAAAGGACTTTCTTCAGGAATAAAATAATTGAACTCAAAAGTAACAACTGAGAACACAGCAAGAAGGATAAACAAATACATTTTAAACTGTGGTTAAATCCAAATAAGCACTAATTTTATGAAACTGTTAAAAAATATTGACTATATTTAGAGTTGTTAAAAAGAAGTTAGAATTATAATAATAGGCAAAAAATATTAAGAATGTAGGAAAAGTGAATAGATTTTAAGATATTTAAGGTCTTGGAAAGTGGAGGTTCGAAATACTTAGTTTCAGAAATAGTTTTATCAAGTGTCATTATTATAATTTTAAGAATTCAACAGACTCATGGATACGGACAACAGTTTGGTGGTTACCAGAGGGAAGAAGGAAGAAGAGAAGTAGATTCAGTTAAAGGGAGTCAAATGTATGATGAAGGAAGGAAATTTAACTTTGGGCTGTGAACAAAATGCAATATACATATGCCATATTATTGAACTGTACACTTGAAATCTATACAGTTTTACTAATCAATGTCACCTCAATGAATTTAATTTAAAAAATTAAACTTTAAAAATTTAAGTAATAAAGGGAAAAATAAGATAAACAGAGAAACAGCTCAAAATATTACTCAATAAAATGGGAAACACCATTTAATTATTTGGAATAAAATAGACATAATTACCAATTTTCAATGCTTTAGTTTTTTAAAATTATACAGTAATAAAAATAAAAATAAAACTCATATGGCTCTTACAAAGTGCCAAGTATTTTTCTAAGCACAGCACAAATATTGTCTCATTTAATAGTTAATAATTAAAGATATGAATTATGTTAAACCATTAAATTAGAAAAAATTTAAATTGACCTTTTTCTTCTAGAAAAATACAGTTTTTTAAAATTATCTTTAGAAAATTGGAAAATCTGAACAAATCCATAAATATTAAGTAAACTCAATTTTGAGCAGGTAGAGAGTAGGAGAAGAGAATCTCATTGCAGTATGGCCAAAGTCTGCGCTTGGAGAAAAATAAGGTAATTCTTCTTTATATCCCTAATGAATTCCTGTTCAATAAATTGGGTACATATGTGTCAAGCATGACTGGAAACTATAAATCCAAATACAGAATGATAAATAATTCTTGGAAGAGAGGGAGTAAGGGCTGCCTCAGGCCCTGACAGTTGTGCTCTGCATGATCCATGGGACATCAGTTCACCTAGATTTCATTGTGAACTACATGCTAGGTGGGGGTATGTAGTCCACGACGACTTGAAAAAATTACACGCGAAGGCCTTGGGGAACAAAACCACGATGCTTTATTTCAAAAGTACTTATATACTGAAATAAATGGGGAGAAATTTTACCCAAGATGCTCTCTTAAAATTCTCTATTCTCTCCTACATGCTTGAAATACAAAATTTTAAAGAAAAAGAAACAACATGGAGATGCACTATTTCTGTGACGGAAGGAAGGATCTACCAATAATGTTAGAGATATACCTTTTTATTTCTAAAAGTTGTGACGCTCTAAATCAAGAACTTTTTAATAACACTGTGATACTCCTATTAATGATGCAAATAAAAGAATGATGGCTAATTCTTAAACTTTTATGTAAGCCATTAATTTTAGTACTCTGCTATCAATAGTCGGCCTTAATTTGCCCTTATTTAAATTCAAAAGTCTTATCTAATTAATCTCATATTCTATTTGAATTAAACCTCCACAGTTTTATAATTTGCAATTCAAAACTTATGACTTTGCTTTAGCTATACAACCATAGGATTCATCTTTTAAGTAAGTAAAAGGATCTTGAATTACATTAACATTACATTTTACTAAGCAATTTAACTAGGTATATAAATTCCTTTTGCAAATATTTTAGCAATTAAAAAAAATCACTATTGCTTCTTCGAGAATTTGATAAGACATTTTTGAAAGATTTTTGAATCAATGTTCTTGTCATATTCTGAAAATTCAGTGGATCTTCAATTACAAATTTTATCATTCTAACTGATATATTCTCTATTAGGTAATTTTGTTTAACCTCAAATATTATAAGTTTCTTCATACAGAGGGAATAAAAGAAATTTTCTTTTAAAATGAACTGAAACTTGATTGTCAAACTGTAATTTATTGTTTTAGTTAGAGAGAAATCACACACAAGAATATAAAGGAACTCCATGAAATTATTATTATAAGAAGCAATGCCAAAACAATAGGATTAAAAGTGTTGTCTTTCTTCAAGAATAATATGAACTCCAAAATAACTTGACATTTTCATGTTCAAACTGTCAAGTATTTTAAATGCAATATAGTTGAGTATCATATATATTTATAGCACAATTAAACTGTTTCCTTATTAAATAACTTAATGAACATTGAAGTTTTATCCATATTAATAAGCTTTTTTGCTGACTTTCAATTGTTCATTCTTTTCACTTTCTTCACAGAAGTACAATATTCTAATGTTTAGTAAGGGTCACTATAAATTATAGCATGAGTGAATATAATAGAAAAAAAGGTCACTTTATTTTTATCATAACCATGTTTTAGTGAAGAAAATGTTGTTGCAGAAGAATATTGGATGGTTTTATTCTTTGCATTTTTCTAGTTGCTATAGGTGTACAATAAAATAAATATATGCAAATAATGTATGAAATAAAATGAATGTAAAAGAACCGTGCTCTTATGCTAATCTCGTCGTAGAGACACCTTAGGAGCACCCATGGGATTGAGAAATACAGAGAGAGAGAAAGAGAGAGAGAGACAGGGAAAGGTTGAGGTTGTTGTGTACAGCCATAGCTTAAGAAGCTTCCTCAGAAGACCTGACACTTAATGTAGAGTGCAAGAATGAGCTTGACTGGGCTTTTCCACATGGTAGTACTGAGGAGGAGGAAACTTTCTTCTACCCTCAAGGTTCTTTTGTATGATCTAATAATCAAATAGACATGAGGCAGATTAACAAAAACAAATGACCAAATTTAGTTACATACATATGCATGAGAACCCTACATACATGAGAGAGTCAGAGACCCCACATACATGAGAGGTGCAGAAACACAAAGAAGGCAGATTAACAAAAACAAATGACCAAATTTAGTTATATACATATGCATGAGAACCCTACATACATGAGAGAGTCAGAGACCCCACATATATGAGAGGTGCAGAAACACAAAGGGAAATTGAGATATATAAGACATTCTGATCTAGGGATAAGGTAAGACACTCTGGGGCTTCAAAAGGTAATTGGAGGGACAGTACATGTTCAGTAATTATTAGTTTGTCCTTCTGTATAGATTTGTAAACTGTCATTGGTGGTGATGACTCTTACCATGGGCCAGGCTTCTAATTTAAATTCTTCTAGACAGTTAAAGGATGAGAAGTTTCTTTTGAGCCAGCAGGATCTTGGTTGCCTTTAGCTCAAAATAATCATGGAGGCATATCTTGGAGTGGCTCATTCTGAACTCCCACAGTAGGAAATATGTATATGAAAGATATGCATATGTGAGGAAGTTTTGAATTAAATTATCATTTAAAAATATTTAAGGAGAATCTTCCTAGAAAAGATCCTAAACTTTCTTTCTTGTAGCTGAATTCCAGTGAAGGAGACGATCATTATAAATTAAGCCCCTCCCTCACTTGCTGAAAACAACTAACACTACTGGATTATAAATATATACTTTTAGGAACATAAAAATTTGCAAAGATAGTGAAGATAGGTCAAAAAAAATAAAAAAAGGTAAAGGAATCCCATACAAACCAGTGGACCAAAGGAGAACCGAAGCTGATTTAGTGCAAAACTGGCTTCAGGCAGAAAGACACACTGCATGTAAGAGAACAATGATATAAATTATTGTTTATTTCTCATTAGAAAATTAGAACATCAAAAGATAATGAAAATCATCTATAAAGAGGCATAATTATTAGGCTTATTATTAGTACTATATTAGTACTTACTTTTGCTAACCAAAAGAAATCCCAAGAGATTTCTTGATAAAGGCCATTATTAAACTAATATAGGTCTTACATAAAAGCAAGGTGGTATAACATGAACTTTCAGAAAGCAGGGAATACTCTGCTCTATACAATTTGGCTTAGAAAGATTTTATAGAAAGCTCTGCTTTCAGATAGGAGGGGAAAACCTGAATCTATACAGTTGGCCCTCCATGTTTGAGGGTTTCACAACTGCAGATTCAACCAACTTGGTATTGAAAACAGTTGCATTGTTGCTGAAGTATACTATGTAGTTAGACTTAAGATGTTTGCATCTGTACTGAAAATGTACACACTTTTTTCTTGTCATTATTCCCTGACAATATAGTAAAACAACTTCTTACATAGCACTTACATTGTATGAGGTATTATAAGTAATCTGAAGATGATTTAAAGAATATAGGAGGATGTAAATAGGTTATATGCAAATCCTGTTTCATTTTATATAAGAGAATTGAGCATCCTTGGATTTCGGTATCTGTGGGGGGTCCTGGAAACAATCCCTAGTGGATACCAAGAGACAGCTATATATGTATGCATATCTTTAATCATGCTCTTTTTTATTGTGCTTTGCAGATAATTGCATGTGTTACAAATTGAAGGTTTGTAGTAACCCTGACTTGGGTAAGCTCCCCAAAATTATGACTCCCTGACGGTTTAGATGATTAGTATGTTTAGCAAAAAAGTATTTTCTAATTAATGTATGAATATTATTTTTTAGACATAACACTATTGCACACTTAATAGACTATGGTATAGTGTAAACGTAACTTTTATATACCCTGGAAAACCAAAAACATCATGTGACTTGCTTAATTGGAATATTCGCTTTATTGTGGTGGTCTGGAACCAAATCCAGAAAATCTCTAAGTTACGCTTGTATTATTATTTAGACAGAAGAGACTAAATGCAAGTGGTAGACTAGTGCTAAATATGTACTATTTTCTGGGCACATGAGAGGCTACACTTTTTTCAAGAGAAACATATTGTCCAGTCCTTTTGCTGTTTTAGGACCACTAGTTATGGTCAATGGTTTGTAAGCATAAGAGATGATAGGTCAACCGAATTGCTCCTGAATGACTTAACTGAAGCACTTAATTGCTCCTGCAGATTCCCTCTCCTATTTTTCTGTTCTGCAGTGGAGGAGAGAGCCTTCTATTCCAGATGGTATCAAAAGTAGAGATGAAGACCTTAAGCCCATGTCCCTGGGTGATTACATAGAGCAGAGCACTGGGGCTCTCACACTTCCCAGCTGTTAACAGCAGGTTGGATATAAATTGCAATCAAGAAAAAACTGTATAGTTAAACCACTGATATTCCAGGATTAATCTCTTAGTGCGGTTTAGTCTAGAGTATCTTAATATGATCCAGAGCAGTATAGGTAGTGCAATCATTTGTATAAAAGAGGAGTAAGTGCATTATTAAACATAAATGTATGGAGCGATAACAGTGTTACTAGGAAGGGGAAATAGAGAACTGGAGATTAGGGGACAGGAGGGTCAACATATTAATATGTATTGTATGAACTATTTTTAACTATGTCAAATATATATGCTACATAAAATATATTATATATTTTTTCTCAACAAGAGAAAAAAAGTAAGAGAATCTGATAACTAGGGATTCTAAAATATTAGTGTATTTGCATTTGTATGTGGTTCACAGAGATGTTAATTGTGAAATTACTAAAAAGCAGGCAAACTGGGGAGGAATTCTGATATTACACAGGAAGTGTCACGGTCTCTAGGTTTACATCCAATGAGAGGATAGATTCATCTGATATTGCAGCCAAAGTGAAAGTTTTGGTCAAAAGTAGTTTTCAAGCCTCTCTATGTCAAAAAATGTAAAACATTGATTCATAGAAACAATATGACATAGATCTTTAATATTAAAGCACAAATTACAGAGAGGCATCAAACTACAGCCCGTGTTAAGCAAAGAGTCATTTATTATTTTACTGACCATATTAGGAAAGTGAGGCATCCTTAATATGATCAAGAGTTAATACAAGTAAACTATAGACAAAAAAGGAAAACTCAGTAAAGAGTTAATACAAAAAACTATCAATGTGGTGTTGAAAATGAGAATCAAGAATTGCACAGTGTAGCCAATGATCAGGAAAATCTGACAAACATGGAAAGATAAATGTAGACCAAGCCAGAACAAAGACATGTTTTCTTCATAAATATATCACTATCTGAAATGTTACTATGCAATTATTTGTTTACATGTTTACTGTTTTTCTTCCTCAATAAAATATAAGCTCCAAGAGTGTGGGACTAGAGTTTATCATTTTCAGAAATGAAGTTTCATCTCCTAGAACAGTATCTGGCACATAAAGTCACTCAATAAAAAATTCAAGTTTAAATTAAAGACCACTATCTTGATGGTTTTCTTCAGTTATTTGGTAAAAAGGTAGTTTATAATAGACCCACTGGATCATTGAGTAATTAAACTCCTGGATTGTGCATAAATGTCATAAATGTAAAATATTATAGATGATAATATCATAAAATATAGATAATATACATTATATATGTATATATACACACACATATACATATGTATAGGTACATGTATATATTTATATTCCCTTAATTTCAGTAGCCTGTAACCGAACTTGCAATATCTCCCAGGTATACTTGTATTATATATCAAACAAAAAAAATTGAGATGCAAGTTGTAGATCAGTGCTCAATATATTTTATTTTCTTGGCACTTTATAAAAGCCCACATTTTTTTCAGGGGGAACATATTGCCATTTAAAATCTCCTAGCAATGTTATCTCTCTTAGCTGAAATAGTAGCAGGCCAACCAAAATTAATAACAACGATGATAATAATTAATAAAAATTTTTAGTACTCCTCTAAAATGCCAATCTTATTTCCACATGAAGGCCTTTAACTTAATTGTCTACCCAACCTGGAATGCTCATTCCTGGATTTTTATATGGCTGGCTCCTTTTCAACCTTCAGCTCTATGAATAAGCTTTTTCTTTTCTCAGAAATCTTCCCTGATTATCCTATCAATAATTCCACCCCTGCAGTTAGCCTCTAACCCAGGACACTGCTTTATGTTTTTTGAGGTACTTAGTACCTCCTGAAAACATATTATTTTATTTATTTGGCCACCTGTTGATTATTTCTTTTTTCCTAGTAGAACAGTGGACTAGGAGTAGGAAGGAACATTGTCTGTAACATTTACTCAGCACCTGAATCCCTAGGAGCAATGCTTGAAAAATAGTGTGCACTCAGTCAATATTTTCAAATGTCATCAAATGAATAGATGCATTTAGAGATAAAGTCAGTATATATTTATCATCATTTCATTCTTTGGTAGAAGTTGGATTAAAATCTTGAGGGCTCTAAATTCTGAGTTTGGATCCTAAGCCAATGTCTTCAATCTCTGTGGCCATCAGTTTGCTAATAGCCAAACAGGGAAAAAAAAATTGCTGTATTAAGTTATAGCAATAGTTATTATGAGTGGCACAGAAGCTCAATATATGTTATCTATCTTTACTATTAATATAGATATTAATATATAAAATATTTTCCAGATTATCAGATAAATCAAAAGCAAAGGATTGAGATTACTCCATGATTTTATTATTTACTAACACCATTAGAAATGACACATTCTAAATTAATTGTAAAAGGCAGGTCATATGTAGAAAAAAGTAAATCAGTCTATAATGCCCTTGAATTTCAGAAAACAAAAGAAAAAAACAAAACACAACCTGGAACCCAGCCAATCATCTAAATGTAGCATTTTTCATCTGCTTGTGAAATTACACTGTAAAAGCTCAGTAAAAAAGCAGGATATTGCATATTCATATAATGCTTCAGTGAAGAAGATAAATGAAACAGGCATAAAATCATTCATTGAATATGACATGATTACATTTATTTCCATACTTACCCAATGACAGAGATTACTATGTAAAATTCTTATATGTTTTAAGAAGAAAAAAGTCTAAACTTCTGAATGAAGGCATAACAGAAAACACATTTTTAAAAACTGCCAAATATTATATGGTTTCAATTTTGCTTTTTTTAATTAAGAAAATTAAAATGAAACAAAAAATCTTATGAGTAGGTATCCTGACTCCCTGAAGATTTCAGAACTTGGTTTCAGCAATCCTTGACAATAAAAACAAATTATCTTTTCTTATGTTTTTTTGAGTTTTCTAAGTAAAAAATTCTTTAACAGTGTTTTGTTTACTTTTTTGAGTGGTTTTAAAGCATAGAATAGCATTACTTTAATGAATGTTCAAATATCTTTTGTTCAAAAAACATATTGTTAGTATATTATATGAAAGTGAAAGAGTTTGGATGATACAGTATAGTAATAACTCTTCAAAATAACAGCACTTTGATTATGCTTTATATAAAATAGATCACCAAAATTTTCATCTTTCTGATAGTAACGTAAAACATCTACCAGAAACTCTGTTTTGGTTAGATTAGTTCTATTTCACACTAGACATTCATTTGTATACACACACACACTGGTTTGTGACTGGCAAAGCAAATTCGGGTGAACAAATGTGGCAAAAATCGATCAACATGAAAATGAAAGGACAGATAAATATGTTCATACATGTTTTTACACATAATAAAAATAACTCATGACAACTGTAGAAAAAATGAAAAGTACAGAAAGTCACAAAGAAAATAATAGTTGTCCATAACATCACCAGACATAAATACCAAAACATTTGGATATATCATTTAGATATTTTTCTCTTAAATTATTTTCTATAAATTCTATAAATATACATACATAATTATATAGATCTAAAGTACCCAAATAATTGCATCATAAGTATACTATATAAATATTCCACAGAATGCATAAACATTATATATATAAATGCATATGTAAATGTTAAAATAATTGAATTTATTTAAAAATACTGTTACCTATTTTTTCACTTACAGCTGGTAAACACCTTTTTAAATAAATATGCATACCTAAAACATTTTTTCTTTACTGTATTAATCTAAATTAATTAAAACTCAGTTGCAGGTCATTTAAAAAATTATTTTTTCAGTTCTAGTACAAACTAAGAGCATTCTTGCATATATGACTTAAGTTCTTAAGAACTTTTTATATTATTTCCTTATTACCAGTTGCAAAATTGTTTAGATAAGGAGGTAAGAACTAACTCTTTTCAGAAACCATATTAATGGAGACAACAGGATTAAATAGGGGAGGCAGATCAGCAGTGTAGATACAACATTTATTTCTCTCTTCTCAGTGCCTATTGCTCTTTTCCCTTTAAGTATATTCTTATTTCTTTTTTAGGAGCTTATCATATATTAAAGATACTAAACTTCTCTCTCATTATATTTTGCAAATAATAATCTAGGGCTCATTAATATTGTTAACAATACAATCTATTTTAGGGAATATTAATATACCTTAAATACTGTTTTTATATGACATTATAGAGAAAATTTGTTAACCTCAATTTCAAACCTGCTATTGCTATGGAGTATTATTGATTTTTGCATATTTTAACTTTCTATTTTACTGTTCTTTCTTATTGTTTCAAATACTTTCTGAGTTGAATCCATTTGTTTCTAAGCAACTATTCTTAAACCTCAATTAGTTGATAACATTTAATTCCAATACAGCCTGATGCCATAATGGAATGAGATGTTGGGGAGTTCTTGCAGAAGTGAATAGTATATTTTGCTTCTCTGAAGATTGTGAATTTTCATTGCCAGATGGTGAGACTGTGGCACATTGTTGTTTCTCAAAATGGCCCAAGCAATACTTCTGGTTCTGCATGCTCTTCCAGGACTTTATCACTCCTTTATCAAGAGGTAAGGGCAATCTCCCCTCCCTTCACATGGAAGAGGAATGTTTTAAGAGCCTTCACAAATGCAACACTGGATAAATGACCCTATTTTCCAAGACTATGTCATAAAAGGCAGCTTGGTTTTTATCCAGCTCTTTCACTCAGGATGTTTGCCCTTGGAGCTCCTGAGGAAACTCGGTCCACATCCACATCGTATAAAAAGGCCATTCACTGGTGTTCTGGCTAATAACGCTGGTAAAATGGACATACACAAGACAAAGATGTTCCATTTTAATGCTTTTGGCCTTAAATTTTATTCCATCCAATATTATTTCTCTTCTTCATTTCAGTTCAAATAATATATGTTTTATCATTAGAAATCTGATAGGTTTATTATTTTTTTTATTTCTTATAGATCCCTTCTATAAAGCATATATAGAAGCTTAATTTTTGATACCATCTCAATAGTTCCATCTTTAACAGGAGAGTTTAACTCACATTGACTGCCATGATTGCTATGTTTAAGCTTTATTCTCTTATAATTTTATAGAATTTTGAGAATTTCATGTTTAATTAAATTTATTACTTTTGCTATATAAATTATATTATTCCATTACTATTGGTTTTTAAACAGAGTATAGACATTTCATTCTATTTTAATTCTTCTAGAAGTTATATTTAACTTAAAAAGCACATTTGGTCTTCAATTTCTTTAATTATTTGTGTCAATATCTAAATAATACTTATTGGCTCTCAAATCTATATAAATGCAGTAATTAGCTATAATGTGTTGTTTATCATAATTGAGCCACACTGCTGAGTATTTTATAACTAGGTCTCTTGATCTTTTTGAGAAGCTTATGAAATACGTATTATTTTATTTTTATCTTCAGAGATATTTAGTAACAAGGTCACACAAGTATTAAGAGATAAAACTGAGCTTTAGTTTAATATTGTCAAACTCTTAACTATGAGTTCTTCACCGCTACATACTATTGCTATAAATTATACTTCATCGCCAGCCCAATTTCATCTGCTCACTTGGACAATGTCACATCACACATCTAGATGAAGTTCAAAAACCACCTAACCCCAGCACACGTATACATACAATGTGAATTTCTCCCTGATTTTCCAAACATAGTTAATTTCTCCTTTTTCGTGCTTTCACATTTCTTGCTGCATAATCTATAAATATTTGTCATGATGTTTCAGACCTAGAGGTTGTCCTGCCTGTTTCTCTAACTATATGCCAAGCTGTGCTTACTCTGCATTCTCAATGTCTGCCATGATCATATACTCATAATAGGTCATGAATGAGTCTTATCGAATAAACAAATGAACAATTAAATATATTGTAATAAACTACACACTGAAACTACACATCCAAGAGAGGTCATGAATATACATGTGTTATAAAGTAAATATGTTTTATCAGTGTTTAATGTATTTAATTAAAGAAAATCCAGATTGAACCATTTACATTATTATTTAATTCAGATAGTATAAAGAAGTCATAATTTTTCTGTGCTTGGGCAGATTGGTTTTGGTCATGGAATTGCGGAAAATATATTAGACTGTACTAAAGTAAAATGAAATGTAGTACCAAAACATTTCAATCGCCATGCTAATAAGATCTTAGTGAATAGGGTTCTGGTGAAAGCAAGAAATATTGACATTAAGAAAGAAAAAGAAATGAAGTACCTAATTCCAAACCCTCAATATAATTTTTATTTTTATTTCAATTTCACTCACCATTAACTGCAGAAAAGTTGACTCTTCCTGAAGACATGAAGAGTAAAGTCCTTTGGGACAGATGGCGCTCTTAGAGGCCTCTGGAGGGAGAGCAGCAGCAGTTCTATCAAAGTCCTACTGTCAAAGATGACTTCCAGTTAATATTTCAGGCTTTGTTGCACTGGACTATAATACTTTTAATTATATTTATAGTGCTTATACTTACAATGCTTATAGTTAAGAGAACAAATGACAACATCATTTTCATTGAAATTATCTGTTAAAGCAGAAAACCTTATTTAAAAATTAAGCCTTGCACAGAAATACAAAGAGCAATTGAAGAATTGCTCATTATTCACTTCAACTTCAAATATTATCGCATTCAAAAGCACTCCAACTTTCATGCACTCTATATTCCTCGGTAATAAACTGGATCAAACATGTTTATGTTCTGCAGGTAGATAAACTACTGAGAATAAGAATTCCATTGTGTTACAATATATATTTTACTTTATATTGAAATTAGGGTTTCATAGATGAGGACAGTGGATCTTCAAATTTTCGAACAGTTTATAATGATTTAAAAATTACATTAAGCATGTAGTCAATAAATCAGTTGGAAGTTTTATATTTTTGCCTTTTTGCAACAAATAATATTTTATATCATGTTATGAATATATATATAATTCTATCATAACACAGCTTGATTGGAAAATAAAAATTACTACTATTTTAAATGTTCTTAAAGTAATTAAAAATTAAACAATTGAGAAAACAGTCAACAGTGATAAACTATGAATAGAATTTTATCTTATATAATTGAAGATTATACATTATATCTTCTCATATATGTAAAGCTGCTTTGCTTTTGTCAATCATTATTGCCTTCCCTTACAAAATATAACATAGTTTTTTTAAAGTTCGGGTAGGACTTAGAAGCTCAAATGCTATTTCTTTAAGTTAAAAAATAATGTGATATAAAGCAGTGTTTTCACAAACCTTTTAAAGTTTATTAACTTATAATCTTTTGACATATATATTTTTAGTTTCTTTCTAATAAAATTTTAAATAATTATATCAGAAAATCATAATGAATGAAAAGCAATATCACCTGTAGTCTTAGTACAGAATGATAAACACCACTATTTTTTTGCTGTATTGTTATATTTAAGATATATTTAAATAAAGGATTTTTTTCCATAAGAATGTCAAGAACATTAGCTTTAAAATAAGCATATACTTTTAAAGTTTAATTACAGTTCCCAAAGTTCTCATTTGATTTACTATATGATTTTAGATAACCATTTATAATTTTGGTTCTTAAACTTCTAAGATGTCATATCTAATTTTCTTGATTATTAAAGTAATAAATATTTATTTGGGAAAATATAGAAACCATTAAGAAGCAAATTAAAATTTCCAATTGATCTGATATTCATGGTTTTGACCTAAAATAATTCTGTAAATTTTTTAATAGAAACATCTCCATTTTCACATTTCAAAAGACAAAGAAAATATCAAATAGAAATCAAGGCACTAAAATTGACATGTGCAAACCTGTAGATAACACACATATAAAGATAAACATTTGGACTGAGAAAAGCAATATTTAAATCTGTCTATATGGTGTTTCTATATTTAACCACTATGGTATGCCTTTAATGCATGTCTGAATATGTTTGATTAGCCTTCTGCTAAACTTTTGGGGTTAAGGGAGGGAGGCTGATCTTTCACAGGCAATGCCTCATCACAGATAATATTGAGTTCCCTTATTCTACCTAAATCCATATATTTTTATAAACCAGAAAGATGCCAAGTGGTAACCTGAAATATCAACTTGCATTGAAACAGATCAACAAGTGAACAAACATTATTTGTTTATTAAAGACTGATACATACATATACATACATACATGCATACATACATGGATATATACACACACACGCACATAAAGGCTTTAGAACCTCCCTTAGTAAATTATTTCAAGACTTATTTTATAGAAAAGAATTTTATTTTTTTCTTATAACAAGGTAAAAATTTGCACACTTCAGTTCAGGTATTGCCTTATTTATTTCCCAAGAATCTAGATCTTTTATACATTAAGAAATAGGTTAGATATAGATAAAACCACAAAGAAAGCAAATTTTGTTTTTAATCTTGTTCTTTCTCACTTCTGCTTCACTCTTTTTTTCTCCTATCCAAGAAATCCCCAAAGCCTTTTCCTCATACTCTCACCCACTGACATGAAGCACAGACACCTGCATCCATGTTTTGAGCCCCTATTAGCTCCAAGAAGCTATTGTAAGTGCTTTGCTCACATTTCAAGTGAACCTCGAAACAACTTTTTGAACTGCATATTAACTTCCTAATTAAAAAACAATAATAATGAAAGGTGCCCAAGGTCATGTAGATAATTAGTAAATAGTGAAGCTAATATTTGAACCCTGGTCTCTGTGATTCCAAATCTGTGCTTATAATTACTCAATCATATTGTTTTACTTAAAGGATACTTCATGATCTGCATATCTGCACCCCTGCTCCTTTCCTTTTCAAAGCATTCCTGTCCTTCTCTTTCAAAGCATTCCTTTTTCTAGTGCTTTCCGTTTGCTAGGAAATTAATGAGTGGTTCTTTCTAATACAAAATTAACGAATGCTTAAAACCAAGGAAATTTTGTTCCAAAGAGTGAATTGAATGATAAAAAATTGGGCACAACAACAATCTACTTAGAAAGGATTAACTTTGAATATACTTGAAATAATAAAACAAAGTCCCTTGTTCAGTCTGGTTTCATGTAGGTCCAGGTAATAAAAATGCTTCCCTCAAAGATATATTTCCTCAAATTACATTGTAAGCCAGATGTCTGAGCCAAAAAATTCAAGGTAGTGTCCAAGGCACAAAGAGAAAAGGGCAGAGGGCCAAAAAATAGCAGACTAGAAAGAGCTTGAGGAATACCTAAGTGGACTCAAGTTCAGGAGCCAAGCAGATCTATAAAGGACTTACTGCGTGAAGGGACATGGCACTATAGTTTGGAAAAAAAGCTTTAATTAATACACCCACAGGCACAGAAAGTGTTCTAAGAAATGAATGTCAAAGTATTGTTTTCAATACAATGTAGGCAGCTACCAAAAGCAAGTAAAATGTTAACCTAACAAATCAGAATTAGAGACTACAATCATAATGATGAAAGCAAAGGAATTAAGGGTTTTAAACTTTTCTTCTGAGTTTAAGTCTTGAAGAATCTAAAATAACTAAGGGTCAAAGCACAAGGTCAGAAAGATAGGCTTACAAATGGGAGATAAAGTATTTGTACTTCATTATTATAGTACTCTATTTCCTCTTGAACTATAATCCTATCCACTTTTGATGCATAACACACCATAGCAAAACACAGGGGCTTAAAATAACACAGACATATTATTTCTTACATTCTTTGGGTTCATCCAGAGATTCTTTTGGTCTTGGCCTGCTGACTGGGCTAAATGAATTAAGATGGCTTTATTCACTGGTGTCTTTCCATGTTGCCTCTCATTCTCTTTGATCACATGGTGGGAGAAGGGTTCCCAGCAGAAAAAGAGGGTTAGTGACAAGGGGCCTCTGCTTGCATTACATTTGTTAATGTCTCATTGGCTTAAGCAAGTCAGTTGGCTGGACCCAGATTCAAATGGAACAAGCAGCAAAATCACATAGCAAAAGGTTGTACATGTTGGATTAGAAACATTTGTGGTCATATTGTAATCTAATAAAACATACTAGAACAAAAGGCAACATTCATTTAGATTCAAAATATTTTTCTAATCAGAGAGTTAAGAAATTAGAAACAACATAAAGAACACATATTTCATTTATTTCCTCAGTTTTGTTGGGTTTTGCAGGAACCTTCTAACATCAGATCTAGAGTAACTACTTGAACATAAAGACCCCAAAAAACCATAATCATCCAGCTGAGAATTCACATACATAAATATTTACCAAACTCCCCAGATACTCTGCAATTTCAGAATGGCGTCAGACATTAGTATTAGATTAGAAATAATTTCAAGTATTTTACACATATAAGTAACTCATAGGTTCAATCACGAACAAGCACCTCCTCTAGAATTGGGCTCAATTTACAGGTGGTTTTCTGAATTACTTTCCAAAATATACATGCTAATATTCTTAAAAATCCAAAAGTAATCATAAAATGTTGCTAAGAATACAGACCATTATGAGATATTGTCTTAGTATTCACTCAATTATTTTAATAACATAATATACAAAGCAATGATAATGTCTGTAGATATCAAACATTTCTCCTTTCACTTTCAGGTTAATTTGTTGGGATCTCGTGTTATTTGATGACTCAACAGTGCCTTGCACATAACCAATTATAATCTCAGCTACCATATCATCTCCATTATTGGTCTTGTGGAGTAGAAGTCACAGTTTTAGCACTTGTTTCAAATTTATATATGAAATGTTCTGCTCTAAAGACTTCTAGCATTCTATAAAAAAAAATGAATTTGAATAACAGTAGCTTACAAATGCAATTTTTTTCTGAATCACTAAAAGGTAAATAATATCATTTGATTTCAATTAAATAAAGTGACACAAAAATCTTTGTAAGCAAAAATTATAACAATAGAAATACATTAGGATGAAAATTTATAGGCAAACATAACTTATGCTTTAAGATGCATTATAATGAGTTTTGGCTGCTGCGATTGCATTTCTTAAAATGCAAAACAAACTTTACTCACTAAATTCATGACAGGAAGGAATCCTGAAAAATTACATTTCTTTACAACGTCTAACTCAACTATGCTTTCAATTAGATAAGAGTTTATTTCAGATCAGGATTCAGATAATATATATCACCTGAAAAACAAATACATGCTAGCCAGAGGGTACTGCGATAAGAGAATAAAGCAGTTAGATCTCTAAATTACTACCATTGTTTAATTCAATTCAATTAAATATATTCTTTAAATACCACTGGCATTTTTAATAACTTTTCTTAGTTATTGCAAGAAACAAAGTCAAGAAAAAGCTACCATACTGAATTGGCCCAATCCTATTTATTCAAAGTCCTCTAGGGAGAGGGTATTTCTAATCTTTCCCTCAGAATCTATGTCCTTATTTTAAAACCCTATATAGTTCCAAGCCAGGTGCCATATAGTCCTAGAGTCATCTACCCTGACAGTTTCCATCCTTCCTTTCATGAGCATGAGCTTGAGGACTGAGGAGCTCTCTATTGAGTCCAAGCTCTCTCTAGGGTTCTGAGATCTCCTTTGAGGTTCTCAGTGATCCCACTTTCCCAAATAAGTTTTGTAGCCATTTCTCCTCCAGAAATATTGCTAGTCCTCTGGCTTCTCTGCTGGAAACTAGGGACGTGTGCCCTGTACTCTGAGACCCCAAAACTTTATTCTTATCATCCCCCTTTACACAAGACTGGGAAAACTCTAATTTTAGTGAAATAGTTCTCCTTTATATTTATGGTCAAGATCCTTTGTCTATGTCCCAATTTTCTCATATCTGTGAGGTTAGGAAGATTCACAGCAGCCTTCTGTATTTCATATTGTCCCAAAACTCATTCAAAACAAATGCAAGTCTAATCATTTGTTTATATGGAATGGGTTGGAGGTGGGAGTGGTAAGGGGAAATACAGGAAGAAAAACGTATCACAATACCTCAAAATATTCTATCACCCACACACTTAGCTTGTAGGGCTTTAATAAGATTTAGAAATAATACATGCAAAATTTCTGGTATATTCTAGAGTTGTACTAGCTGTTATTATTAAGATAAGAACATGCAAAACAATTCTTAAATTTTTTATATCTCTAGATTAATTATTTGAAAAAAAAGACTAATAATTATCCTGAGATGTGTGTGTGTGTGTGTGTGGTAGAAGATGTTGAAACTCAGAGAACTTGATTCAGCAAATATAAGCTACTGATACTTTAAAAATGCAATAAAGATTTCAATCTCAAAGACTACAAATCAAACTTAAAGCTAAACAATGATCAAGGTTGCTGACACACTTCTCCAATAAGTAATCTTTCCACATTTCTATTGATATTTTCTTACACTCTTCAATTCTCTCTGGGCTATTGACTTTTTGAGTACATAATAATATTACTATACATTCTTCTAACTAACCATTAATAAAACTGTAGTATTGTTATTCTCACTGCAATATAAATTGACTCCACCTTTTTCTAGTTGCAATTTTTTGGTTCATTGGAGTTTATGTAATGTACAGTCCATGACTGTAGAACACATATCCAAATATACTCACTTTCTGTGAGGAAAAGCAAGAAAGGTCCAGATTTTGTGGACTTGAGATGACTCGAAAAGGTGTTTGAAGAGCATGAGGCACTATGAAGTAGCTCCAAGGAACAGATTTTCTAACAAAGGGTTTCACATATTTTAAAATAAGACCAGAGAGCCTTGAAACTAAGCCTATTATCTGTTTTAACATTATTTGAGGTGAGATAATGGTATGTCCTACCGCCCACATAGAGAGAAAGATGCTGAGTCATAGGATGTGGATTTAATGGGTCGTGATAGCAAAAGCCCCCTAGGAGCCACATCTAGACGTGTGACCATTCTCAGAATGCATTGTAGAAGAGGCCACTCCTATGCAGTCATCTTCCATACCAACAGACCAGGCCTTTAGCAACTGGCATCACTGAGCCTCCAACTCCTCTTAAGTCACAATCATATCCAGGTCAGCATAGGCTTAGAGAGAGAAAGTAGAGTAGAATCTTAGCCATTCTACCAATTTAAGTCAAGAGGCCAATGAAAAAATGAATGAAGCCTTTTACTCACTTTAAACCACAGTAAACTATCAACTAATAATGAGACCCAATAGCTGTCAGATTCTGATTCTAAACATATTAGGAATGATTTATTTAATGGAAAAAGTGAGAACTAAAAAATGGATGAAAGTGTTTATTCTTGCACTTTCCTCTATTGTCTTGTATGAAGTGAATTAGAAAGAGTAATAGAGAGGGGATTAAAAGATTTACCCATAAAATGTTAGTAATTGGGCAAAGATATGCTAGATATGACCCATAATCTTTTCAAAGGTACAATCTTTTAGAGAATAATTAATCTGAGATTGATTAGGGTACTGTAAGAGAGGGAAGAGTCAGTGTGAATTGGATCAAGGTAGTAGTACTAAGGAAAGAAAGAAGTAGATGTATTCTAGATATATTTGTGGTAGATAGTTTATGATTGATTGGCTAAGATCCTGTGTTAGATGACAGAAATAGAATAAAGGATAACCTCTATTTTCCAGCATGAGTGGCTAGGTAGACAGTAGAGTCATTTTTGCTCAAGTAGGAAGCAATAGATCAGAAGGTCACAAAGAAAATATTGTAATTTTATTAAAGATGTGGTTACTAGCTATTTCTATGTATATGTTCCATTGACAAAACTTCAAGTTCTTTGATCTACTACGACTACTAAGGAATAAAGGTTTATGTCTCCTTAAAATTCATATGTTGAAGCACTACCCCTCTATGTAATGGTATTAGGAGGTAGGGACTTTGGGAGGTAATTAGGTTTAGATAAGGTCATGAAGGTGGAGTCCCTGTGATGGGGTTATAGTTCTTATAAGAAAGAGAAGAAACACCAGAATTTCTTCTTTGTCACATAGGGACACAGAAAGAAGGCAACTGTCTGCAAGCCAGAAAAGTTCTCATCAGAACCCAGTCACGCTGGCACCCTGATCTTGTACTTTCCAACCTCCAAAAGAGTGTAAAATAAATGACTGCTGTTGAAGCCACCTAGTCTATGTTATTTTATTATAGCAGCCCAAACTAAGATAATCGTTTTTTACATTCTGTCTATCTGTTAACAAACCCCAGCTGTATATATCAAGCCCATGTGTTCCTTCTGAGACTTATATTTGTTTTTATGCTTGAAATATACATTTGGAAACTGTTAGATATGTTAATTAAATTTATATAAGTGGATAAAATCACCCTAGCAGAGCATAGAGTAAATAAGTAGAGGAAGAAACACACTTGAAAAAGAATCTGAAACCTGAAAAACAGTGCTTAAAAGAAGTCAATAATAAGTAGCTATATAGCTGACATGTATTTACTACTTTCCTTTACCTGGCTCTGTGCAAAGACTATTTTATACATTATTTTATTTAAACCCTAGCAGCGATATCTGTACTAATGACATGTGGACACAGAATATACTCTAGATTTAGTGGGAAATGATCTCTGAAATCAGCAAAAAAATTTCAAGTAATCATCTTTGTATTATTTCCGTTAGATTTGAGTAGAGGCGCGAAAAAAAAAAGAGAGACTGGTAAATATTTACATGCTCTAAAAGTCTTTTATACTTTCTGGAAGTCAGAAATTTCTACATTTAGAAAACATTGGAAGGGCAGACTGAGCAGACATTAAAGTTGATTACAGGGCTTTTCAGGCTTTAAATGTCAGTGCTTTTAAACTGTGCCTCATCTCTCCTGAATCAAATAAATGAATCTTAAATATTTGCAAGCTTTCTTCGTGCATACCCTTACTAAACCACAGATTCATTTAACAGAACTATGTATATGTAATGCTGACTTTTGATCAGAGAATGTATTATTGTCATTCTCCTTTCTCTGCATTCAATCATATTCTTGTAAGATGCTTAATATTTTAAATAATTCCTTTACATATCTGTCTTTCCTATTAGGTTTATGAGCTAGCTCATTAATGATTGAGAACGTGTTTACTTATCTTGCATATCCAGGGCTTAGGAATGAAGATAAGATAGATATATCACAAACTTAGCAAGTGATGTTTTTAATTATTATTCATCTTTATAAAAATGCATTTTAAATTATTTTGTGAAGGATTAAAACATAATAATTGCCAGTAGATATTTTTTCTGAAACCATGGTTTATGTTTAAAAAATCATGGGTCTTGGAGACAGATTCGAGTTCACATTTTCACTGCATATTAGCTGTCTCCATTTTCATTTTCTCCTTTTCCGTCTCTGATACCATGGTCCATTATATAACCACTTGTCTGCAAAGAATCTCAACTTCCCTACTCTTCCCTTGTCCATGGTACTTAACAGTTAAAACTCTGCCCCTAGAGAAACCCAAGCAACTCTCTCCTTCACGCCTATACCCGTGAAACATGCCAGAGAGAAATCACTCAACCAAGCTCAGGTTTTAACTCTTAATGACCAAAAACTTCAAATGTGCACTCAAGATTTGCAGGAATTGTACAATATTTATCTAGTAAACTTGATGTTCCATTTGCTAATATTATTTCATAATATCTTCTCATCCCTCAATCCGAGAGAAATCATCAGATGCTAAATATTTTATCTACATACCACCAAATCTATAATGAACCAGCACATAAAAAGCTTAATTTTAAATAACAGCCATCTCTCCTCACAAATGATCTTTAGAGAGATATGGTGGAGGCAATTTTTCCACTTGCATTTCCTTCTAAATTCCAAGACTGATAATACCCACAGATCTTTTGAATGAAATCTTACTATAAATAAATAGGGCAATGAAATTTAAGTTAATGAATGTTGAAATCACAAGCCTTGGAAACATGGCCTTCCTTGTAGATGATACAGTCTACCAACTTTGTTTCCTGTCTTGATCAATCTACATCATCCTTGGTATACTTCAACAGGCTTGATTTTTTCATTCATAAAAAAGATTATTGAGTGCCGAGTGCCAAGCATTACTATAGAACATAAACATCATCGAACAAAAGTAGAAAGTCCTCATGTAGATTATATTCTAGTAAGAGAGCTATGCTTGTATGCAATTACATGAATAGGTCATACAGTGACAACTGCTAGGAAGAAAAATAAAAATATATGATAATAAAGAAGCCATGTAGTTGAGACTCTTCATGAAGTTGGTAAAGTAAACCTCATTAATAAAGTGATTTTTGAGGAGAATCCTGATGAAAGTGATAGTGCAAGCCAGGTGTACCTAAGAAAGTGTTTCCTGAGGAGAGGAGTCATAATGACTGAATTGTTGTGTTCGAGAAACAAAAGAAGGCTAATATGGCTAGGAGCATAGCAATCAAGAAGACTGCTAGGGATGATCAAGAGAAACAGTCAAGGTCCATTTAGGTCTTTGCATCCACTGTAAAGACTTTGTATTTTTTTTTTTTTTTTTTTTGCAGAAGAGTAAAATAATCTAACATGTTTTTAAAATATTAAAGATACAAGATAAAAATCTATAGCAATAATTCAAACATAGATGGTTGTGGCGTGGCTGGGATTGGTCAAGGTGAAATCATAAAATAGGTCAAATTCTGGATATGCTTTTTTAACATCAGATATGAGTGAAAGAGAGAGAGGAGTTAAAGATGAATCTAAAATTTGGGGCCATGGTAACTGAGATAGGAGTTGTTGCAAGGAAAGCAGATTTTTGAGAAAATCATGTTTGTTCTTTGGAAATATTAAGTGTGAATGTTTTATTACAGTATCTAACAGAGATGTCTAGTAAATCATTAGGCAAAGGCATCTGGAGTTGGGGGAGATATTTGGACTAGAGATTATAGCTGGTATTTAAATCCATGACTCTGCATGAGATCACTTAGACAGTATTTAAATAGAATAGGTCCAAGGACTGACATCTCAGAACTCCCAATATTTAGAGGTCAGGGAGAGGAACAGCATGCATAAAAGGAGACTTAAAAGAAAGAGAGAGAGAGATAAATGAAGAAAAAATGGTTACATGTGGTGTTCATGAAGCCAGGGGAAGAAAATGCTTCAAGAAAGAAGGAAGAATCAATTTGTCAAATGCTGGAGACTGGTCAGTTAAGATGAGGACTGGCTGCTAGATTTATCAATGTGGCGGTTACCTGAGGCTTTGACAAGATCTTTTTAGTAATGCATTAAGTGTAAAACCCTAATTAGACAGAATTCGAGTGAGAAGAAAAGGAAAGGACTTGAATCAAAAAGGAGCCCTTGTGGTCAGAGTGAGTCCACCCTTTTGCAAGCTAAGAGGCATCCATCAGAATTCAAGAGGAAATTCAGGCACTACAGGCAGGGATACACCCAACAGGGCTACTTCTGCAGTGGTTAAGAGAGGGCCAAATCATTGAAAATGACTGGCCCTCTGAAGGATATTATGCCTCTGTCAGTAATAGAGTAGCCTCCTGTCCCCTGATACCCACAGCCCCCTCACTACTGTGGGTCATTGGGATCATTAGGATTAATATCCGTTCATGTCAAACACCACAAGAACTCCAGAGTTTCCAGTTGTCCTTCATCTCCTGAGAACTTCATCCCTATATACACAGCTCTACATGTTGTCTCCTTTCAACCCACTCCATCTCCTGAAACTCCACTGTGCCCTCTGACATTCTAGATCAATCAACAGCAAAATCTATAACTAAAAAATCATTTATAGCCAAAAATTTTTGTATGTGTGGGAAGGGGTGGGAGGAAATCTCCTTTAACTTTCTTATTCAAAAGAAAACCCAAATCTTCCCTAAAGACATCACTTCCCTGCAGCTCCATTAGATGGTGGCTATTTTCTCTCCCACGGTCCTCACACTACCAGGCTTTAACGGTGGGTATGTGTCTTTATTGTTCCTCATATTTATTTCCAAATGATTCTCTCTCTCAATTCCCCAAAACATCTACTTTTGATTATCATGTCATCAGACCCTAACTATACATTCTACTACATCCTTTTTGTTATACTCATCTACCACTTCCCAGGTCATTCATTTCATCTACATTAGCTCTTGAACCCCTGTCTCTTTCTCCAGTGCTACCTCTGTTATAATTTTTAGTGACTACTAAACTAATGAAAATAATTATTTTAATCCCTGATCCCTTGGTCACATGACCTCAAGTAAGACAAAGTAATGTCAACTAAAACTCATTCCCTTCTTTTGTAGTACCAAATTTCCTATAAAAAATGGACTATATTTTATAGTACCTCTCCCCAAAAATTTTAGGTAGGTATAGCTATGTTACCAGTTCTCACTAATAGAATATGATAAAAAATAACCTTGCAGCTGAGTCATCACGGTCCCATTTCCAATTCACCTGGTCCTTTTCACCTATAATTCCATATGACATTTGAAGTGAAAATTGCCCTCTTTAGAATACTTTTTAAAATATCTGCTAACTCAGAAAGTATTATTAGAAACCAAGACACTTAGCTATTGTTGATATGTATTTATGAAACATTGTTAAGTGGTAAGCACTCTGCTTATAATGGATTACATTTTAAAATCTTTTATAAGAAATCTTATTTGTATTTGATGAATAACAACAAAACATGTTCATCTTCTACTTACTCATAAATAATCCACATAACTTCAAAAGCCAATAAACAGTCTTATAGATACTACATATGATGCAGAGGAAAGAAGGCATATAGATGTCTTTACTAGCTTTCACTCTAACTGTCCATCTTACTTAGATTTCTTTTGATCATTTTTCATACCTCAATTTATGTCGCAATACTATATTCTATCTTCAATATTATACTTCTTTAAAACATGATCTTCTAAAGAAATTAAAATTGAGTTTACCCTTGGAATTATAATTCATATGTACAATGTGATATCTATTTTATTAATACCATGTTAGATAGTAGGCCATAGCTTTGAGTGGCTGATTGCCCTGTTCATGCTATTCCAAGCAATATCTGAAGACAAATGCAGTGAGCAAACTGAGTTAAACTTTATCTTCAGAAATTGCAGCTTATTTAATGGCTTATTAGAAAAAGAAGGGGGAAAAAACGATGACTCAAATAGAAAGGCATTTGTATTTTTTTCTCATTAAAAAGTTCTTATATATTCTGATTGTGATTACATAGAGGTCATTTTCCAAAATGTCAAATAATTTGTTATCAGAATGAGAATGACACAGATGCACTCTGACATGTGACTTTGAATCTCAAAGTAAGTCATTAAAGTAAATTAAAAAGTGAAAGCTTTGGAGCAGGTTAGGCCTCTTTCTGAATTCTGTTTTGTAGGTTATCACGATCCATTGAACTACCAGGAGCACAACATATAAAATACACACACAACAATTAATATTTATTCCATAATTCAGTTATTGTGAATTCAGTGATCTGACATCATGTATGAAATTGTTCACACAATGTTAGAGGGAAAACACTATATAATCAGATTCAACATCAGTCCATACCAGAGGGCAAGTAATTACAGATGATTATTATGGCCATTTCTGTTTATAATAACATCTGTAACCTTGCAGTTACATTCATCTCATCCAAATCATACAAATAATAGTGAGTCATAGAGAAATGAACAAAACTAGAAAAATGTTGAAGAAAATGAAATTTTTATTTTACATAATTCAAATGGCTATCTAAAGAGTTAGAAAATAAATCATCAAAATTTAAAAAGGTATCTAATATTTAAAATATTTACTCTAATTTTGTACATCATTTAAAATAGAATCCTAACTAGATAATATAACTAATTTATTTACTGTGCTTTTCTAAATGAACTTACGATAATTTGTCAATATACTTAGCAGGGGCCACTTTCTAATTGATAGTTTATGTGTTTGACCTGTGAGAATTCTGAGAAGCTGGAATTTTAATTTTGATAACCGTCTTATAGGCCATTGACTAAATGCTTTCTGTTTTTTTGTTTTTATTTTTTGTAATCTGAATAATAGCAAAGTCATCATAGAGAATTTAACAATTATCCTTCAAGTTTTATAGCTTTTCATTTTACATTTAGGTTTATGATCCATTTTGAGTTAATTTTTGTGAAGGGTGGATGGTCTGTGTATAGATTTTTTTTTTTTTTTTTGCATGCATGCAGATGTCTGGTTGTTCCAGCATCATTTATTGACTGTCTTTACTTCATTGTATTGCTTTTGCTCCTATATCAAAGATCAGTTGACTATATTTATGTGGGTTTATTTCTGGGATCTCTATTTTGTTTCACAGATCTATTTGTCTATTCTTTTGCCAACACCATGCTATCTTGAGAACTCTAGCTTTGTTTTAAGTCTTGAAGTTGAATAGTTTCATTCTTCCAACTTTGTTCTTCCTCTTAATATTGTTCTGGCTATTCTGAGACTTTTTCCTCTCTATATGAACTTTAAAATCAGTTTGTCAATATCCATAAAATAACATTGAGATTTTGATTGGGACTGCACTGAATCTATAAATCAAGTTGGGAAGAACGGGCATCTTGACAATATTGAGTCTTTCTACCTATGAACATGGAAAAGATCTCCATTTATCTAATTCTTTTATTTTATACATCTGATTTTTGTAGTTTTTTACATATAGACCTTATACATATTTTGTTTGATGTATATTCAAATGTTTTATTTTAGGGAGTGCTAATGTAAATTATATTGTGGAATTTTTTCTAAGTTTATTGCAATATAATTGACATATAGCATTATATAAGTTTAATGTGTACATGTTATTTGATACATTTATATATTATAAAATGATTATGGCCATAGCATTAGCTAATACTTCTAATATATCACATAATTATCTATTTCTATTTTGTAATAAAAACATGTAACATCTACTCTCTTAGTAACATTCAAGTATATAATAATAGTGTTATTAACTATAATCACAATACTCTGCAAGAAATCCCCAGAATTTATTCATCGTCTTCCTGGATTTTTGTACTCTTTGACCAATATCTCCCCATTTTCCGTTTCTCCTAGCTCCTGGTAACCACCATTCTATGCTCTGTTCTATAAGTTTGGCTTTTTTAGATTTCACATATGAGTGATATCATGCAGTATTTGTTTTCCTCAGTCTGACTTACTTCCATCAATATTGTCACAAAAAAATGGCAGTATTTCCTTCTTTCTCATAATTGAATATTATTCTATTATATATATATCTTCATTATCCATCTCCTTTATCTATTCATCTGCTGATGGACACTTAGGTTGTCTTCATATTTTGGCTATTGTGAACAACGCTGTAATTAAAAGAGATGTACATAAAGATTTTTGATATCATATTTTTCTTTCCTTTGGATGTATTCCCAGAAGTGAGAGTGCTACATCAAATTATAGTTCTTTTTTTTTTTAATCTCCATACTGTTTTTCATAGTGGCAACACTGATTTATATTCTCACCAACAGTGCACTGTTCCCTTTTCTCCACATCCTTGCCAGCACTTGTTATTTCTTGTCTTTTTGATGGTAGCCATTCTAACAGATGTGAGGTGCTATCTCATTGTGATTTTGATTTGCATTTCCCTGATGATTAGTGATGATGAGTATCTTTTCACGTACCAGTTGGAATGGTATCATGTCTTTAATTTCAAATTCCAGTTGTTCATTCTCAGTATACAGAAAAGTCTGGTTTTGTACATTAACTTTTTGTCCTGAAACCTTTTTATAATTGTTTATTAGTTCTGGGAGTTGTTGTTTTGTTAATTCTTTCATGTTTTCTATCTGGATGATCATGACATCTGTGAACAAAGAGAGTTTTATTTCTTCTTTCCCCATCTATATACCTTTTATTTGTCTTATTGCATTAGCTAGCACTTCTAGTATAATGTTAAAAAAAAAGAAAAGAAAAAAAGAGTAGTAAGAGGAGACATCCTTGCTTTGTTCCTGATCTTAGTGGAAAAATTTCTAGTCTCTCACCATGTTAGTTATGATGTTAGTTAAAGGTTTTCTACAGATATTCTTGTTCAGGTTGAGGAAGTTCCCCTCTGTTCTTAATTTACTGAGTTTTTATCATAAATGGGTGTTTGATTTTGTCAAATGCTTTTCTACATCATTTGAAATGATGTGATTTTTCTTCCTTAGCCTATTAATGTGATGAATTACATTAACTGATTTTTAAATGTTCAATCAGCCTTACATATCTAGGATAAATCCCACTTAGTCATGATACATAACTCTTTTTATGTATTGTTGGATTTAGTTTACTAATATTTTGTTGAGGATTTTTGCGTTTATGTTCATAAAAAATATTGGTCTGTATTTTTCTGCTAATTTCTTTGCCTGGTTTTGATATTAGTTTGGCTTTATGGGATGAGTCAGGAAGTATTCCTTCTGCTTCCATCTTCTGTAAAAAATTGTAGAAAATTGGAATATTTCTTTTTAAATATTTGGTAGAATTTACCGGTGGAACCCTTCTGAGACTGCTGTTTTCTGTTTCAGAAGGTTATTAATATTGATTCTCTAATAAATATAGGCCTAACCAGATTGTCTATTTCTCTTTGTGAGTTTCGGCAAACTGTATCTTTCAAAGAATTGATCCTGTTTCAGATTTTTGATATCTTATTAGGAGTTATAAGTATAAAGACACAGGATCAAGGAAGGAAAAAAATAGTAAAAATGATAGAAGAGTCATCATGGAGAAATATAGAGAATAATAAGCATCCACATGGATTATAGTAATATATAGAGAATATACTTAATTTACAGAGAAATCATATCTTTATATGTTATGTTTATATATTATTAAAACATTGTGATTATCTGCCCTTTTAAGTTTTGACTGTCTAAAGTCCTAGAACATGGAGGGAGAAATGTAATTTTTAAATTCATTTTAAGTTTGTATGTGTTAATAAAATACCACTACTAAAATGTCCTAAAGTCTACAGACTTTTAGTGATATCAATTATTATATAAGTAATTATAGGCAAACTTGACTAAAGAAACAAATATTATTTGGCAGGACAGGTTGTAGAGGTCAGAAAAGGATGCAGAGGTATACATTTAAAGCAATAACCTATCACCCAATACATGAAGGAAAAAAAGTAATTTTTATGATCAGAAAAGGAATACATCTCATCACAGCTCCTTTTCATACATCTAAAAACATCAGAGGTGATAACAGGATCTTAAGAAGCCATTTGCATTCATTCTCAAGTCATTCTGAAGGCTGTATTTTTGTTAAAAGCAACTAAAGAAGAAATACCATGAAAAAAATTTAGCAACATTTATGGTCATGAATTCTATACAGTAATTGTATCTAATTAAAGAAACTTGACAAGCAGTACTTTATATTTAATATATGAGCTTCCCCACCTACTGCATGCTCATGGCTCACACTTAGGGTAAACAGAAAGAACTTTTCAAGATTAAAGGTGACACACTTTTCCATGACTCTTTGGGATAGATTGTTTAAATGTATGCCCTATTTACAACTTTGCTGCAACTTAAGTATGTTAAGCTAGTCACCCTATTTTATATTAGATCACATAATAAAATCTAAAGTATATTTTCACTCCTATTCAAATAGTTCCAGAAATTATTACCATCTTCTGAAACAAACCAAAAAATAATAAATTATTGTTTCTGTGGTACTTTTTAAAGAATAATGTTTAAAAATTAGCTGTATTTACTTGAAGTTTTTTTCTTTTAAGTCAGATTTGAGCTGCTCTCAAATTATGCGTTTGTCGTTTATTATCACTATAATCAAATGGGTTCCTTTTTTAAGAAATGAAACTGGGGCCCAGAGAGAATTTTTTCTTTGCCTTGCTCTCAGAACCAATCTGATTTTCCTACTGAAGTGTTCCATTCACTTTCAAGAGCAGGGAGGTCTTATGGATTCATGTACTACTTTATATATGGCAGCAATTTGAGTAATTTTAGTAAAGATACAACTAGACATCTCACCCTCGAGGGTAATTTTAGTTAACAGAATCTGACTGTCTATAACTCATAACTCTTAAAACATCAGGACCAACTTTCCATACTCGGGCACTGACTCCCGCTTTAGAAAGAGCATTCTTATATCTATTTGAAAAATTGTTGCTAAAAAAATTACTTTTTTTTAGTAGGACATGTATGTGTGCTTTGCTATTTATCTAACATTCTGGATTTTCTTGTTAAAGACATTTTTTCTTTCTGTTACTTAGGAGTCACCTAGATCTCAGTTAAATCACTTATAGTTAAGATATTTATAAGATTTATGGTTTTTGATGATACAGACATTGTATTCATTGTCTCAGTAAATCTAAGTATTTTGACTCAGGACAAACTTTTAAAACATCTTAGTGTCTATATTAGATAACATATAAGAATTAAGATTCTGAAGATTTTGAAATAGAATACATATTTACATTGCTCACTCTGTAAGTGAATGTGTCCTATTTGTTTTTGGTGCAAGCAAGATATAATCTTCTATTGAGTATGAATGGCATTCTAAACTCATACCAAACTCATATGGGGAGTAGTAGTAGTCAAGAAAAGATTCCCAACATTACATTAAAATGCATATAATTTTCAGGATTAATTTTAGGGCTAAGATATGCAAGATATATTTTTGAGTAAGAATGCAGGTAGGAATTTTATTTTCTCTCAATCCTACTTTATTTCTTTAAAATTTACTTTTTCATGGTTGCTAATTTAACTCTTCAAAAACCAAGTGTCACTAGTAAACATGAAAACTGGGAAAATTGATTACATTGGTCTCTATAGAATTCTTTCTTCACATAGGATCCAGCACAATGAGAAAAACGAGATATCTCATTTGTCAAATAGCTATTCAGAAGAAGAATATTTACCAGTATTGATTGTGTCTGGCAACCACAAAGTCATTGATACTACTTATAAGTTTACTAATTTCAGTCTCGGTTATTTACATAGTAAACTGACTCTGTCTCATTATTCACAGAAAGCTTTTCAAAATGTTGAGCCTCTCCCTATGTTGCAAATGGGGTCTAACTAATGTAGTCTTTCCTAGATTCCCACAATATCTACAGTGTTATTCTCACACAGACATACAAACACAAACATAATACTTCACAAATTAAGATTAGTTACCTTCTTAACCTTCCTTTGGCCAGTGTCCAGAAGAAATTCTCGTATTATAAAAAATAAAAATAGTATTAGTGGACAACACATATTTCATGGGAGAGCCTCGAAATGTAATTTTTAAATTCATTTTAAGTTTGCATGTGTTAACCTCTGTGAACCTCTAAGAAAGTCAGGTTAGAATTTAATTGTTAATACCAAAAGAAATTGATTAAAAATAATGGATACTGTCAAGACTATTCTTTAAACTTATATTCATGCCAATTAAAATTGTTAATGGGATTTATTTTTCAATTAGAAAAATTAGGCCATGCTTTATTTACAAAAATGTTTCTCAAACAGGGACTGTTTTAGCCCCTAGAGAACATTTCAATAAAAATGTCTGGAGACATGTTTTATTGTTACATCTATGGGGGTTGCTACTGGCATCAAGTTGGTAGAGGCCAAAGATGCTGCTAAATATCCTATGCACAGGACAGCACCTACAACATGGAATTATCCAGCCCCAAATATCAATAGTCATATGTCAATGGTTTTCATAATATTTGATTATTTACAAAATTAAACTAAAAAGTACACTTAGAAGGAATGCAATTGAGAACAAACAAAACTGGCTTTGGGGAAGGAAAAATTCATTTTATGAGAGTAGAAGCATATAGGTGTACCAAAGAGTAAACAACTAACCTTAATTTTTAGGACAAATTGGATTAAGTGAGTATGTTTTATAAAGAAATTACAGCACATTCACAGTGAGTTATGTAACGGTAGGTTAAGAGGGCTTCTCCTATGAAAATAACAGCTAACATCTAATGAGGTTTTATTGTCTCTGCATGAAGCTCTTCATACATATTCTCTTTTAATTCTCAAAGCAACTCTGTGAGAAGCAAATACTATTATAATCCCCATTTTACAGATAAATAAATAGGAGAACAGATAGGTTAAAGAATTTACAAAAGGTAAGTATAGAATTTTGTTGTCATGTGCCATTGAGTAAGTTCTGACTCCTGCTGTTACTGTGAATGTGTGATGTCCACAATATCCTGTTCTCAACAGCTCACTCAGCTCCGGAAGACTCATAACTATGGCTTCTTCTGTAGAGTCAATCTGTTTCATATTTGGTTTTTTTCTTTTCCTACTGCCTTCTATTTTCCCAGCATTATTGGCTTTCCTCAAGAACTCTGCCTTCTCATGATGTGCCCAAAGTAGGGCAACTTCAGTTTCATCATTTTTGCCTCAAGTCATGTTTAAGACTTAATTTGCTCTAGGACCCACTGCTCATCTTAAGTGTAGAGTTGGGGAATTGAAAATGAGCTGATCTCACTCCAGAGGCTGTAGATTAATGAGAAGAACTTCACAGGAAGTTAGCCTATGAGTCTTTATTGTTGTTATGCAAAAATTCTTTAAAAAAATTTTTTTTTGAGTGTCCTTTTTTTCCAATTTAATTATTTTTTTCTGTTTTTTTTTTAAGTATTATTTTTTCATCAAAAAGAAAATAAGGCACACAGAAAAAATTCAAGGAAACAATAATTATCCCCTGAAATACTATGATCTATAGCATCAGCATGATGATGATTTACAAATCAGTTTCACCACTTGGAAGAGACTGACCTTTGCAGCTTCAGGTGGTAATTACAGGGAAAGGTTTTGACTGGTCTATTTTCAGTCCGATGCTAAAACCTAAACCAGTCAACTGTAATGGAAGGTAGAGGATACTGCCATTGGCTCATTCCATTAGGTGCCAGCTACTAGTCTAATCACCATTAACAAAGGTTTATTAAATACAGAAAATCATATTCGAATCACTGAAGCAGGTAGGATATGGATTTCTCAGAAGTAAATAAGATACTGATTCTATATATGTGTATGTATGTATGTATGTATGTATGTATGTATATATGTATGTATATATACACATACACACATACATATGTATACCCTTCATAAAAAGAACAGTTTATAGAAATGATTAGAAGTTTCTTGGCAGAGACATACTTGAGTTACACCTAGAGTTTTATAGAGGCAACATTGGGGGCAAAAATATACAAGGTATAACACACATGTTTGCTAAGTCATAAAATGGGGTTGTTAAATGAGTAGTGGTGGAATTTGGGGAGAAGAACGTTGTATTTGTGATGTAGGGTAAAAGGAAATAAAATTGAAATGGTAAATTAAAACAAGATCACTTTGAAGGATTTGACATGTGTCAATATTCTCTCCCTTCATTTAAAACCTTACATAAGCATTGGACTTTGGAACAATTTAAAATTTGTGAGCAAGATTGACATGATAGAATAAACAAATAGTTTTGTATTACTCAGAAATGTTATAATGTCAATAGCTGAATCTGTCAGACAAATAAATAAAGGAATCTATAAGTTGCTTTTAGATTGATTTATTGCCATATTTAAAGTAGTTTTACCACATAAAACTATTTCTTCCTCATCAATGTGACTGAATCAGTGGGCTGAAAAATGAAAATTTCTGAGTTCTATTTTTACTGTGTGCCAGCTGAATCTAAACAAGAAACTTTGTCTAACTCCTTTTACACATATAAAAATTAAATTTATAAAAGGTCTAGCTTTCTCAAATTGATATTTCACTAACTGACCAAATCTACTGGATCTACTGGTTAAACATAGAACTTTAACTCATGGAAACTTTGCATTTCAACATTGTCACTTATTTTCATTTATTTTAAGAAGTATAACAGTTTGGAGAAACATTGTGGGGTGAGAGATGTCCCCATACCTCTCTCCTTGAAACAACAATAAGCTGAACTTCTAAAACTCAACAACAACCAAAAAAAACACCCAAACTGCACACCAGCATGTCTGAGCATGGGATCTGCACATAAGAACTACCACAGATCAGAACCCTGGGTGTCGGGAGGTGGACTGAGAGAAATAAAGAAGCTACCTCTCACAGCCGCCAGAGCTCCCTGTATGAAGAGGGAGAGGGGAGAAAGTGTAACAAGTTCCCTGAACAGCCCTGCCTGGGAGTGCTGTGAACTCCATGCAGCCGGTGTCAGGGCCCAGTCATCAGTGCAGAAAGCATAGAAGCGAGACAGCAGAGAAACAACAGTTATTATTACTGGCCGCAGTTGCAAAACTGAGACTGAGCCACAGCCCCCAACCATCAACCAAGAGGGCCCCTCCCCCCATGCCCTACGAGACTCAACACTGTGGAGCCCCAGAGGAATCTGAGCAAACGCTACCAAAACTGTTGCTAACGCTGACAGGGACTGAGACTGAGAATAGTGAACATGATTAAACATCAACAAGAAAAAAAGACTTTTCTTTGTAAGACTTTATATAATGCAGGGATCCAAGAATCTTAGACATCACCTACTGGAAACCAAAAGAAAGGCACCTTCTTTGAAGCAAGCTAAAGAGAAACCTTTATATAATAAATGTTCTTTCTTGAAAAAAAGCAGAACATACTACCATTAATGTCCAGGCAGAAAAATAGTCCAATGAACACCCAATAGTCCATGAACAACCAAGGTGACAAGGCATCTCAGAAAGAAAGAGAAAAATCTCCAGAAAATAAGCTTACAAACATAGAAATATGCAACTTAAATGACAGAGAATTCAGGATGGTACTTCTGAAAAAACTCAGCGAGATCCAAAAGGAATTATATCAACAATTTCAGTAATTGAAAAAACAAATAGATGAGTAGAATGAGTTCTTTAGCGAGGAGATTGAAACCCTCAAAAAGGACAATATAGATCTTCTGGAGACACACACACATACACACACACACACACACACACACACACGCACACATACTGCAAGAGTTGAAAAATGAAATAGCAAGCTTGGAAAATAGAGTCAACCAAATGGAAGAAAGGATCAGTAATATCGGAGGCAGAAATCTAGAAATAAGTCAGAAGGAAGAAGAGAGAAACCAAAGAATGAAAAATAATGAAAGAGAAATTCAAGACCTAGTTGACACCATCAGGAGAGGAAACATAAGAATGGGCATTCTCAAATGTGAGGAAAAGGAATAGGAACTAGAAAGCATTTTCAGACAAATAGTGGATGAGAATTTCCCAAATCTAAAGAATGAACTGGAGCTTGGAATTCAAGAAGTCAACAGAACACCCAATTATGTCAACCCAAAAAGGTCTTCACCAAGACACACTGTATTGAAATTATCAAAAAATCAATGCAAA